>NC_090445.1:171628161-171928161 GCF_031143425.1 Pleurodeles waltl
AGTCTCATGACATAGAGGTGCTTGTAACTGTTTTTTCTATGCCACTTAGGGGGCATAGAGTGGAGTGATATAGATTGGCGTGGAGTTTCATGGTGTGGTGTATTGTGGAGGGAGTAGAGTGGAATTGTGTTGAGCGGCTTAGTGTCATGGAGAGTTGTAGTGGCGTAGAGTGCAGAGAAGTAGTGGTGTAGAGTAGTGTCTTGTGGTGTAGAATAGTGGCATAGTGCAGTGACGTAGGGACCAGTGGTGTAGAGTGGTGAAGCGTGCAGTGGTGTTGAGTTAATTGGCAGAGAATGCAGTCTTGCAAAGTAGAGAACAGCAGCATGAATATTTTTGGAGAACCGTGCACCTCCTCCCTGCAGGCCTGTTGTAAGGGTTCTGTTACAGCCTCGTAAACTGTAGCATAGGAGGGGGGCGAGCGGACTCTGTGAGGAGTGTGATCTGAATTCCTGTTACTTTCCTATGAAAGCTCTCACTTTGAAGTCCCAAAAAGAAAAGTACACCAACCTCCTTTGGAAGATTGAGCCTGACATTTGACCATTGTGTTTAAATGCACAGCAAATGTGGCAAGATGAGAACAAGATTTAAATGCCGGTTTCTAGAAAGTGAGATCCTGAAAGAATACAGCAAATAAGGTTTGGGAAAGGGACGGGACAGCCTAAAACAAATACAGCAAGCAAATATAAAGCAAGGAAATGTGCATTACAAACCCCAAAGCCAATGGCAAGCAATGAGGAGAATGCATTCCCAGAGAAGCTTTCTGAATGTCCCCAAGATGTATTCAGCAAACCAGACAGCACCACTGTCTGGTAGGCTTCAACCTAATGAGGTGAGAAACAAAGTTCTGTTAACAATATTAAAATTCCCCACCCCCTGACAATGGTACACCGTTTAATTTAGTCCTTTTACCAGATGGCCCCTTTAGGATCTAATGATCCAGTCTTGTTTATAAATTGAAGTCAGTGCTCATATCGCCAGCTGGAAGACTGCAGTAGGTATATTCTCCAACAGAAAATATTTTTTTACACTGAGACAGAAAACCTAATGACCTGCAACGATTTTCAAATGAAAGAGCCATGACTGCCCAAGCTAAAATGTTACAGGAACTTTCACACCTTTGCACTGCAAATACTTTTTTTTCTATTTAAGTAGGACTGAATAGAGCAGCAAAATTATTACTGATCAACTTTGCCTCTATTCATGTTCTGAAGAAGCTGTATTGATTAAAAGCTGAGCCATGGCCATCATTAATCATAGTAAGTATAATAAAATTCTTTTTTTTTTTTTTTATATCTTCAATTAAACCTAAAGTCTATCCGACATTAGTAAGAACCCACTAAGTGGGGCTGCTGCAGGTAGCAAAAGATCCTCAGCTGGATCCTATACCTAGGCACTTTCTTACCAGTTGGCCGAAAACAAGTCTCACCCAATTCCACAAGGGACTGTCGATATGTTTTCCTACAGCATAACCCAAAAAAACAAGTCTACATCAGACACTTTACTGTTTACTGTATTAATTATCACCAAAAGGAAAAAAACTGAGTGTCTCAAAGTTGAAGTGATGTACAAAGAATTAACGCAAGTGCTACATTTGTGGTTTAAGTATGCTTTAAATTACACGGTTTCAGTTGTTTTCTTACTATGATGTATTTTTTATTTTAGCATTAAACCCGGAGCAAGCAAGAAAAATGAAGGAAACTGGGCTGCATCTGCTGCGCCGTGCCCTTGCTGTTCTGCAGATATTTGCTGTGAGTCAGTTTGGATGCGCAACTGGCCAAATTCCACGCAGTCTGTGGCAGCAGAATGAAGCCAACAAGGACTACACTCCTTTGGTGAGGAAGTTGGAGGTCAGTGTGGAAAAAGTGCGGAGCCTGGCACTGAAGGAGCTATGCAACGATCATGTAATCAGCTACTCCAACCTGCATGAAATCTCTCTGGGTGGAAAAGATGAACTAACTGTATTGGTGAGAAAAGAACTTGCGATGGCTCTCCGGGATCTGATGGCCCATGGACTATATGCCACGTCGCAAGGAATGAGCCTGGTGCTAGCCCCAATAGCGTGTTTAATTCCAGCTTTTAGCTCCTCCCCACAAACCGTGCACCCATGGGAACTTTTTGTTAAGTATTACCATTCCAAGAATGGCCGAGCCTTTGTGGACTCCCCAGCTCGGAAGCTTTCACAGTCTTTTGCTTTGCCTGTATCGGGCAGTGCTGTAGTAACCCCAAAGCAGAGCCTCCTGTCTGCAATCCACACTGTACTAATGGAGCATGATCCATTTAAGCGGAGCGCAGATTCAGAGTTTAAGGCACTTGTGTGCATGGCTTTGAATGAGCAGCGGCTGGTTTCCTGGGTCAACCTCATATGCAAGTCTGGAGAACTAGTTCATTCCCATTACCAGCCATGGAGCTACATGGCTAACAGTGGATTTGAAAGTGCCCTCAACATCCTCAGCCGCCTCAGCAACCTGAAGTTTAACTTGCCTGTTGACCTCGCAGTTCGTCAGCTAAAAAATATCAAAGATGCTTTTTGATGTTATTTATTTGTACCTTTGTCAAGCTCTCTACCGGTGAGAATATAACTATTTTATTAAATTATGAGATTTAGGCCTTACATTTTTACAAACTGTCCAAAAATATTCTACTGTGTATAGAGTCGTTTTGACTTTCCTGCCATGTGTAGTTGAATAATAGCAAGGCCCTGTTTACTAAAACTCGTACAAAACAAAAAGGCCACATTTTCTGCAGCACCGAAAATGTAATGGCAGCAAACGGTGTATATTTTATTTTTCTTCCCATGACGCAAGGTTTATGTGGGTTTTTTGCAGTCCTTTACTGAAGATGTGGTTCAGATGCATTACCCAGATTGACAAATCAAAGGAGAAATCAGTGCTTCAATTATTCATCGCCATTTTAACAAAGTGCCTAGTTATCTGGTCATTGTAAGAGTAGAGTAATCTTCACATTTGAGATAGGAAAGGGAATGGACTGTCATCCTAAAAATCGAATTACACACTACTTTCTGCTTCATAATAACATTGCTTCATCAGAAAGCAGAGACAAATGTCAAAGCGAAGAAGGTCTGTAGCTGAGTTCTTTTCAGCATCTACTTGGAATCTAACAAAAAAAACTGCCACCTAGCGGGGTAGTTGCTCCTCTTTAGTTAGACTTGGGATTCAGCAGCCACTGGGTATTTTTGTTATTTTCATCACGCCATAATATGTTTTTTTTTTTTTTTTTTTTATCATTGACCTTCTCTCTTGGAGTCTTATCATAGGGTTATCAGATCAGTCAATGTCTCCTGGGGAGAGCATGCCGAATCCCTTGGTTCTTCTTTTCTTCAGTTGGACCAATCCACTACATACCAATAATCTGTGAAATGAAGCCCAGAAATACAACCTGATTAATCAAAGTGAAAGGCGTATTTGTATGAGGGTGTACAATTGTTTTGTACATATATTTGTATATACATAGTAAGTGCAACCTCCAAAAAAACAAAGCTGAGCTGTACTATAATTACCAATCCCTTACCAAAAGGATTTCCACCGCAAGTGCCCCCTTACCAATGTGGTGAAGAACTATCTCAACTCTGTGATATGTTGATACTGTTTGCTGTTGCCAAGCTTGGTCATCTAGGACTGGCCAGTTTATCAGTTCTTGAACATCTGGTCTGCAGATGTGTAGAGTCCTCTTGATGCTAGTACCCCTAGGCACATGGCTGTACTTTCTACTGGGAAGTCATGCACTGCTGAGTGGACTTAGATAAAACTGTAGTAAACTGATGGAGCTTGTAAAATTGAGCCGCAACATACTCCAGCCCTGGTATTACTTGAACTAGTGCTGTCACATTCAAGTTACTATATTGTGTGTTGCAGAAAAAATGTGTTGCATATTCATCCTCATTTCATATAGAAGTAATCTTCTGACGGAGTTCTGCATTCTTTAATAAATGCACTTTTAGGTCATCATACTGCTGTAAAATTAACCAGATACCAGTAGAGCGAATGACAATTGATCTACTGTACTCAGAATTTATTATTGATGCGTCAAAAAAGTAACCATTTTGTGGTTATCAGGATTATGAACCCAAATGATTATGTGCTGCCCTTTACATGTTACAGAAATATGCATACTGTAGAGTCTGTGAGTTTCATGGTATTGTAGCTTGAAGTGGTTGATACATCCTCTCTTGTGTGCAGGTGCCAAGAAAGGGCCCTTGGTTATAGAGTATGAAAGGGTTCTCGCTTGTGTTGTAATCGTTTAATTGCATGTCTTTTGTGTTCTGAGTCTGTCCTTATTTATTTGGCAATTATATCTCCCATTGGAAGAAACCAGTTTCATTTGCCATTGTAAAAACCATACTTATATGTGAATCTCTAAAGGGAGTTTATTTTAAGGAAAATAACTTAAGCTTTTAGAGAACATCGAGGCTCTTGAACTTGTATTCCTACTCCTAAGTATGTTTTGTGTGTGTTCCAGTTAATAAGGGGTGAAGGATACTTGCTTTTCTTTTGTGAAGTGTATATTAAAGCAACACGTCTGATACACTGGAACATGACATATTTTATATAGAAGAATTAAAGAAGAAATATATGCATTTTAAAGATATATTTAAGGTATTTGTCTAGGCTGGCAAGGCGTTAGTCTAGTTTCCAAGGCACACATTGTACTGCTTTGTCTGTTGTTGGAGCATTGATTGTTTTGGCTGGTTTCCCTATTTTTGTTAAATGCATTTACCTGATTTTGTCAAAAATGAAAGGGAAAATACCCTGCTGAACAAAAACTTCCTACATCTGTAGGAGACAAATTGTAATTTGACCAAATGAGTTAATTTGCCTTCAGTTTTCATGCAGAAGAGCTGTCTGTCTGTTCAGCATTTTTTGTGAGTTTCTTCATTGTTCCACCAAAAACCTCATCTTGAATTTACATGGCACTTAATACCATTGACCTTTTAAAGCGTTTTGTGCATCTCAAAATGATACACTAAGGGGCATCTTGAAGTGTAGACATTCTAGACCTTTTTGCCGAATCCCTCCCCCCCCCAAAAAAAAGATCTGCATATGGGGACCTTTAGACAGTTTTCACTTGCTGCCACTCGCTTGTCACCTTATTTGTCAAAAGGATAAATTACTTATGTGGTTTAGTTCCTGGGCAGTTTTAAGAACTGATGTATCTTAATTTCCAAAAAGGGATTGACATGTCTGTTGTACCTACGGTGAAAATTGCCCTTTTTGTTCATAAGAATGCTCGTAAATTTACTAATCGTTTCAATATTTTTTTATTTTATGCTTTGTCTAAGACTCTTCAGAATTGAAAATATAATGTGTATATTGTCTCTGAAGTTTATTACGGTGTAAAATATCAGTCTAACTTCTGTATTTGTGCAATAGAATATATTTATATGTAAATGTGTATATATGTATTTGTTGAAATTAGATGCTCTACTACTGAAAAATAAATCAGTCTGGGTTCTTAAATTGAGATTAAGCAATACAATATCAGTTGTGTGAAAAACGAGACCTTTTTTATTACCACTTGCATTCCAATCCGTTTATCACACTGTTGATAGACTCTAGCCATCAGTAGCTGGTACAGTCCTGGCTTCGAAATCCTCTTGTCTATGCAACAATACCACTAGGTAGGCCACTCCCCCATTCAGTCAACTGCGAGGTTCCTCAAGTTGCCCGATCAGTGTCTTGTTAATGTATTAAACGTGAAGTTTGTGCAATCTTAAAAGTGCAGGATATGCCGGCACACACAGATTGTTCCGCGGAGCACTACAATGATCATATTACGCTAAAACTGGATCACCCAATATCTTGGTTCTGTGACCAATCCACACTACTTATCACCTTATGTGGTTTTTTTTCCTCCTTTAAGCAACAAGTTGAAAAGCCTTCACGTGTGCCTGGATGCTACCTTCACTATGAATGCTGTGGCAAATAAACTATGTAAGAAAAATCAGTCCTGGCGTTCATCACATCAATATCCTTTGCAGGGGCTTGCAAAATAAATTGGTCAAATATGCTAGAAATTACACAAGACGGTGGCATCTGCTAAAAATAAGTGTAGAAAATAGAGCTGCAATTCTCTACACGTGGGGTGAGAAATCTGTTTACACTAGTAATTGCTTTGTTACTTAATGTGACTTTAATCTCTTTTTTCATTGCACAATGTTTACAGTTTTGCTAAGTAATTAAGAATGATTAAAATGTAGATGTAGTAGTGTGTGTGTGTGTGTGCATGTGCAGCTTTAAATAGAAGTATTTCTATAAATAATGCTTTGCCTTTGTTCCATTTTCCCGAATGGCTTTGTCGTTTTAACACTTAACCATGCTTTGCTTTATCTGATAAGGTTCTCTATAGGGCCCAAGCATGACAAAGGAAGTATGCAGTTTATTAGAGTATTTTCATGTGAATGCCCTTCTGCATATAGTGTTTATTCCCACAGACACGCCCCGTTCATCCATACTATTGGTGCAGTTTTGCTCAGCTATTTTTAAAGTTTGGAGCCCGGATGCATACTTGGTCCTCCTCGCACCCAATCTCTCTTGAGCTGCAGTCGGAACAAAAACATGCTTCTTCGGAGTAAGCTTCCACAGATGGAATCTATAGCTAATATGGGGGAGAGTAGTAAGCAAATGGTATGCGTAGGATTTAGCCATGTGATTAAGAAATATTGAAAGGAGAATGTTATTTGTTGTAATGATTAGCTATAAAACATGTCCTTGCACAAAAGAAATGAGAATGCAGGTAGAGGAAGAACATGAAGAATTTGCTGTTTGTGGTAGAATATAAATGAGTGCTTTTAGTGCAGCCCTTAATACCGTATCCCACAGCCTCGTTTTGGAGCGGCTCTGAATCTGCGGTGTCAGGGGGTTGTCCTTAAGGTGGTTGGCATGCTTTCTTGCAGGATCGGACCTTCCAAGTGGCACAACAGCCATGCTCCTCTGAGACTCTAACCTGCAACAGGGGGTGCCACAGGTCTCTGCCGTAAGTCTGACTCTTTTTAATGTTTGTATGCGCCCTCTGGCCGATGGTATTGAACGTTTTGGCATTAAAATTGTATCATATGCTGATGATACCCAGGTAATATTTACCCTAACACAAGATGAGAGAATCTCAGCTTCCAAATTTAGATCCTGTCTAATAGGGATAGCCGAAGGGATGGATCATAGTTGTCTGAAACTTAATGCCAAAAAAACTGAGTTCTTGGTCTTAGGAAAACAACCTTCTATTTGGTTGTCTGCTTGGTGGTCAGATACCCTGGGGCCAACTTACACCCCCAAACAGAAAGTAAAAAATATTGGCATCTGGTTTGACAAGACTCTTTCCTTTGATAACCAGATTGCCAACCCTGCGGGGTCTGTTTTAGCATTTTAAAAACCCTTCACAAGATTTTCGCCTTCCTTCTGGATGCGCACTGGAAAACAGTAGTCCAAGCTCCGAAGGTTCCAAGATGTGGTAGCACGACTGCTGATCACTCGCAGACTCTCGCATAGGGGGCCTGCCTATGTGAAACTTCATTGGCTTCCTCTTAAGAAGAGTCTCATTTAAGGCCCTATACTTCGGCCACAAGATCCTGAATAAAAAAAGACCTCGCTACCTTCACGGTTTGCTCAAAGCTTATTAGCCCAATAGATGTCTTAGATCTTCAGGATCATCTCTCACTGTGATGTCAGGAGTAGAAAGAGCACAAATAGGAGGTTGCTCCTTCTTTTTTGTTGCAGATAAATTGCAGAATTTCCTGTCTGTTTGCTCCTTCTTTTTTGTTGCAGATAAATTGCAGAATTTCCTGTCTGTTTGCTCCTTCTTTTTTGTTGCAGATAAATTGCAGAATTTCCTGCCTGTTTATATTAGGCGGGAACAATCAGAATTTACTTTTCGGAAAAAGCTGAAAACTTGGCTTTTTAAACAATCTTCTTAGAGCGATCTGGACCACAACAGGGTAGGGAATCCTACTGCAGAGACACTCTGAGGAGAGTAACCATGCACTCTGTAGCTTGTTAGCGTAACATAACAGTTGGTGGAAACTAGAGATGGTCTCCTGGAATATGAATGGTTTGAGGAATAACAGGATATGGAGTATCCTTTTGAATATCTGCAACAGTGGAAAACAAAAATCCTACTCTTAAATCAGCTGCCCCTGCTTTCAACAGCTAGGTCAATACAGGGTAGTAAATAACAGTACCTCCGCTAATCAGACCAAGTATACCAAGGAAAAAAAAAAACTGTCCTATTTTTTTCCCCTTGTACTTGCAGCTTGTGTAAATGTTGCATGTGTGTGTTTGGTGCTTGTGTAGAACATAAATGGTAGATTGACTCTATTGCGTGAGTCTTAAGTACTCCCATTACAGCAGCACACAGACTCCAGCCCTCTTAAATTTTAAAAAGCAACTAAAACATTTCTCTTTTAATATTATTGGTCTTTTATTTTTTTAGGTTTTGCCTGATAAAGAGCTAGCGCTTTGGAGATCTTGACATAAAGAAAACAAAAAAAACTAAAAAGGTGTCTATATCCTGCACATTATTTACCATTGGTTGGCCCTATCCTTGGTCTTAGTACCTTGCTGCTCATTGGTGAGCATGTGATGGTTTCACTTTATTTGTTGTGTGCTTGGACCTTTGATGGAGCATGGATTAAGTCTGATTAATTACCTTATTATTGCTTGCCCCGCCCCTCCCCACCACCCGGCAGAAAAAAAAACACTGTTGTGGCAGGATCTGGCCACGTCACTGCACTTTTTTTCCTTAACTCTTAGCTGTGCAGCTGTGTAACATCACTCAAAGCATTGTCAAAGACAATAGATCTTGTAAGAGAGAGGTACAGGGTTTACCAATTGCTCAAATTGTTGTTGGCTCCTCAAGCAAGAACAGGCCACCTGAGTACATTTTGGGGCAGAAAGCAGGAGTCTAGATGACCATTGGTGTTCAAGTCGATTCCACAGCTACGTGTACTGACCCACAACTCTTTTTCCGCCCCCCTGACCCCCCAACCCATACCACATTATACATAACTCTGTCTTCATACAGCATCTGCTTCTCCCTGCACATCGCTCTCTGCCTCTTCACCCCAAAATTATATATATATATATATATCTCCTCCAGTCTAAACTTTTTCTTTTTCCTGATTCAGTGCTCGTCCCCATATGCCACTCCCAGCCTCAACAAACGTGTTTTGATTATGCAGTTAGCAACACTTCTGCAAAGTTGGATCTTCGTTGATAGTCGTAAACCTTGAATAATTCTGTGTCTCCTTCGTTGACGCCAGATCACCTTCTTTAATATATGTTTCGAGAGTCCAGGAAAATATCTGCATAGTGTTCATAACTGGAAGTCATTTTCCAAATAAAGCCAGTGTAAACTGTTAGAGATGTATTTTCCTGGAGAATACTCGAGGAGGATAGCAGATTGTGTATACTTACACGGGGCCTCTTTGGACACGTGTAACACATAGCCCTAGAAAATGCTGCCTAATACTAGTTACAGCATAGGAAAGAAAAGACAGCCTGATAAGCTAACACGTGGAGGTTTAGAAAAAAGTACCTGTACCTTTTTTTTTTTTTAGGACCCCAGAGAGACCCTATCCCAGAATGCACTGTAGTGGCAGTTTGCCTGAGAGTGTTGGTTCTTTGTTCCAGCTCCCGCAGGCACAGTCTCAGCACAGCTCTGGTTCTTTTCTTTCACCAGATTTTTGAAAAAACCTTTTCAGGGCTTTATCAAAGCTTTTTTTACTTGACATTTTAAAACTATTTTAGTCAACTACTGTAACTTTTTGCAGAAATTCTGACAGGATTTTCTCTCCGAATGTAGCCTCTCTTCAGGAAATGCCCTTCTTGTGGCAAAAATAAAGCCTCTTCTGACGCCCACAGGTTACGTAGCATGTTTATCTTCTGATCATCTCTCCAAGGGCTGTGGTATCTGCAGCAACACGTCAAAAAAACACTGAAGGACAGGGAAGGCAGTCAGATTGGCTGAATGGAAGAAAAGAAGGCAGATCAAGAAAAGATTGGCGAGGTCTGCTTCACACCATTTGCCAGAAAAGCGCAGAAAACAGGTTCCGACTCCCCCCAAGAAGAGATCTGAGGCTGAAAAAAAAAAAAAACACATACTCTACACTGTCATCACTCCCACTGACGTCATTCTACATCAAACACATAGGCGTCGGATGATGCCCTTAACTATATATCACACTCCCTGAACTTATGCAACTTCTAGAGATCTTTGGGGATGCCTCTGGGTTGTGGGTTAATTGGCCCAAATCATGTTTGTTGCCGCTAGCACCACATTCTTCTGCCAATAGTGGAGTCTTGATTGACCCACGCCTCCAATGGAATTCTGACTCCTTTAAGAATTTAAGAGTTAATATTTACCACACAGCTCGGGGCATCGAGAGGGTAATTTGGACAGAGCGTCGTGTGTATTTATAGCTCCGTTACATTTTGGCAGTCGTTGCCCCTTTCGCCATTTAGTCGGGTGGGGATATCTAAGATGCTGATCCTCCCCAGATTGCTTTACATTTTTGCAGCGCTACCTGTAGTGGTGTGACAAGCCTTTTTTTGGATGCTTGCTGGCCTGCTCCTCGAATTGATTTGGGGTGACGGATGCCATAGAGTGGCCCTTTCCAGGCTTCAGAGACCGATGTCGGAGGGCGGGCTGGGAGCTCTAAATGTTGAATTATACTATGCAGTTGCACAATAGTAGTGGCTGTTGGCCTGGTAATTTTCTTCAATCTACCCGGAACTGCCCTCTGTCCAGGTGAGACTAGGGAGAGTTAAGGTGTGCACGTGGCTGACTGATTCCATCTGTCCTTATAGACAAGTGTTACAACAGATGAGAGTGGCTCACAAATGCTAGTGCCACTTTATAAGTCCTAAAGGTCCCTACGTTCCATACTCACCAGAGACTCCCATATGGGATGTACCTAAAATAAAGGAAAAGACACAAGCTATTGATCGTGACGGGTGGATGGAGGCAGGGGTCACCCGAACAGGAGACTTATACTTAGAAGGCACATTTATGACGATCCAGGACGTCACCAAAATGTATGCTATTGCGCCCGGGAAATTTCTCACCTACTACACATTACTGCAGGCCATGCGTGTTTCCTGGAGCACAGCGGAAAGGGACCCCTCCACATCATAGGTGGTACACACCATACTCCTGGCTGAGGGCACACGACACGCCCTCACTACCCTATATACAGCGCTTCACATGTGAGGGCCAGCTCTCAAGGTGACAGCACACGCTAAATGGGATGTAGTGCTGCCGCAACCACTGTCTGACACAGAATGGGCCAGAGCTTTACAGCTAGTAAAGGGGATATCCCGAAACCCTAGATTCAGATTCACACAATTCAACTATATACATCAGGCCTATCTGGATCCTCATCATATTCAAAGTATGTTTCCTTTACTGAACCCTGGATGCCCAAGTTGCACCTTCCCCTCAGCGGGTTTTTATCATATGATATGGAAGTGCCCGATATTACAAATCACGTGGTACAAGGTTACTGAGATTGTAACAGAATTGACTACACACCCCCTTCCCCTCACAGTTGCCTATTAGGAGTTCGCCCTTGAAAGAAAGCTGACAAATATCTACATAGATTCATTGATCTTGCTTTCGTGTTGTTGAAACGTAGGGTAGCCATGGCATGAAAGTCCCCAGCCTCCATGGCTATTCAGCAGTGATTATGAGACCTGCTAACTTGGGCACAGGCGGAAGGACACTACATTCAATGGCTGCGGACATGCAGAATTGTCTGTCAAGATGGGGACTACTGGGAACACCTGGTATTAAATGTTGAGGCCAAAAACGATCTCCACCCTCCATGAAAGAGGGGACACTCAAGGATAACTGCCTCACCTTACTCATCGAGAGGTTAGTGTTTTTCTTTATACAGCCTGCTTTGGCCTAACCCCGTGCCCTTTAATATCGGCCCAGATGCATTCCTTAACCTTCGATCACAGACAACTCATCCCTCCACAGCAGTTCCCCAAGCTTTTTGATTTATGTATAACTGCTAATTGTTAAATGTTTGACAATAATGACTACATGCTTGTTCCGTGAGATTGCCTTCAAAAGAACATCAGGTACACACTGCTTTGATGTATACAGATTGGCACTGCTCGTGGTGATGTTTGATTGTCTAATGAAGTGCTCTGTCTCGGATGCCAGTGATAAACCAATAAATAAATCTTTAAAAAAAGAAAGAAAAACACAGGCGTCACGGTCAAGAGGTTTACCTCAAACCTTTTTGCCTTCAAAGGAGGGCTTCTCGTCCACAGGACGTAACTGGCGTCACCATTTGACATCCAGATCAGCACCAGCGATCACTGCAATGCCAGCAACCATCACAGCACCACTGTTAAGATGGCGACCGTCATCAAAATAGCATCGCTCAACATCTAAATCCCACTGTTCAACATCACACTCTATCAGTGGATCACCGTTTGTGGTCAAAATCACACCTGCCAACGTCTAAAGCAAAGTCCCACTTGATGTCCAAAAGCCACCTCCTACTGCCTACAATGTCAAAAAAGGCATGTATGACATCCATGACTCCTCTCAACGTTGAGAATAACACACATAGAGATTTCCCCATCTTCACTTTGGTCAGGCTCTTCACAGCAGTCTAAGCCTCTTTCTTCTAATCAAGATACAAGTCTCCCACCAATGAAACCCATTATTCCATTCACTGACCCTGTACAAGTGCCTTAACCACCTTTACAGTTGTCACCAGTAAGACAATTTTCAAGAGCAACATCTGTATCCCCTTTTCGGAAGTGTTAGGCTTCTTCCAAGATCAGACTCAGTCCAGCAAGATTTTTCTCCCCCTCCATGAGCTCAAGATCACAGGGTGCAATTTCCACCTCCTCTTACACTCCGACATCTCCAGCTCTGTCCCCAGCTAGCGTTTCGCCTATGGATTATATTTTCACATGTCAAGATACCTAGGTAAGAGGAGCTTCCACACTTTAATATATCAGTTGACATTCCCCAACCTACAGTGTCAGTTATTCTGGGGACTATATAGCCTAGAGTGACTCAGATACCTCTTTTACTTCTGCTTCCAGGTCTCATGGACATTGTTCAAGAAAAATTCTTGACCCTAGCACAGTCAAACCTGTGACACAACTCTCTCTCTCTTTGCAGGTGGGCCAACCCTCAGAATCATCTTGCTAGAGTCCCCTTTCAGAAAGCAACACCATCCCAAATCATCATAAGATGCATCATTAACTGCATGGGGCGCTTGTATGATGTATCTTGCCATTCAAGGCTTTTGGTATCAGAAAGAATAGTCCTATCACATCAACTTATTGGAACTGAAAGCTGTGCATCTAGCTTCAGAGGACATCATGATTCAGACAGCCAACACTACTACAATCTATTACATAAACACAAGGTGGGACAAGGTCTCTTCAAGCACAAACAATGTGGCATTGGGCTGTAGCAAGAGGCCTTTATCTCACAGCATTCCATATTCCAGGAGCTCAAAATGTAGAGGCAGATTTTCTCAGTTGTTTTCACAAGGAAAACCACAAATGGGTGCTCCACAACAAAATACTTGACTACATCTTTGAAAAATGGGGCACCCCAATATTCGATTTGTTTGCCACCGCCTAAAACAAGAAATGCCAGGACGTCACATCCAGAGCTCCAGAACCACATTCTCTGGGCAGTGCCCGTTTGATAGACTGGTCAACTCCCATTTGGGTATGCTTTTATAACTCTCCCTCTGATTCCGAGAGTAATTTAGAAACTCATGAGGTCACACATCACAATGATCCTGATTGTTCTGGATTGGCAGAGACAAATGGTGGTACAGAGATCTCCTTCACTTATCAATAGCCCACCACAAATGTCTGTCACTCAGACTGGACCTTCTCACCAGGCTCCACGGCAAGATTCAGCACCCAGCACTCCAGTCATTGAATTTGACAGCATCGCTCCTGAGATCACCCAGTATGGACATTTGAACCCTCCCACAAGACTGTGAACATCGTAAAAGAAGCAAAGCTTCCTTCCACAAGGGCCTGCTATGCTTTAAGTGGAAGCTTTTCTGAATGTGGTATCATGCTCAGAACTTTGACCCTATTACAGTGCAAGAAAATGTCATTCTCCCTTAATTACTACATCTAGCAAAGTCAGGACTACCGTTATCTTCTATCAGATTACATTTAGCAGCTAATCGCTTGATTTCGGAAAGCACCAATATGACAATCCTTTTTTAAGGTCCCAATAGTTGAAGATTTTCTTGAAGGGCTAAAGAAGGTCTTTCCGCTAATCAGAAGACCTTCTCTGCCTTGGGAATTAAATTAGGTATTATCAAAATTGCTGGCCCCCCTTTGAACCCAGCAAAAAAGCAACGCTGCAACATTTGTCATGGAAAACAGCATTTTTAGTGGCTATCACTTCTGCTTGTAGAGTTAGTGAGTTGCAGGATCTCGCCTCAGTAGAACCTGTCACAGTTGCTCATCATAATAAGGTTGTTTTACGTACACACCCTTTGTTTTTCCCTAAAGTGGTGTCAGAGTTTCATATCAACAAAGCGATCACTCTACCTACTTTTTTTTCCTTATCCTACCTCCCCATCAGAAAAATCATTACATTCTCTTGACATTAAGAGTGCTACACTTTTATTTAGATAAAAGCAACAATTAGAAAGTCTACTGACCTATTAAGTACGGTCCTTTATGACCAGGTTTACCAACATCCAATCAATCCATAGCTAGATGGGTTGTCTCTTGCATTTCTTTATAGTACCCAATTGCAAACGAACACTTGCCAGGCAAACCTTAGGTCCACTCTACAAGTGGGAAGACTACAACCACCGCTTGGATTAGACAAGTCTCAATTTTAGACATATGGCAGCCACTTGGAATTTTCTTCACACGTTTACAAGACACTACTGTCTAGACACTTGACAGCCGCCGTGAGAAGCTTATTCTGTTAGCTTGCTAGTCTACTCAAGGTGTATGACTAGAAGAAAAAGTTACGTACCTGTCGTCATAGTTCTGTATTGTAGGAATCTTCACTGAATTAATACGCACCCTCCCTCTGCCACGACTGTCAAGGTGAATTTCTATCTTGTGCATTTGCGTAAAAAAAGAACTGCCACTCTCGGGCAAACTGCCACTACGGTGCATTCAATCAATCAATCAAATTTCTTAAGCGCGCTACTCACCCGGTAGGGTCTCAAGACGCTGGAGGTGGGGGTGTGGGGGAGTTACTGCTCGAAGAGTCATGTTTTGAGGTGCTTTCTGAAAGTTAGGAGGTCCTGGGTCTTGCGTAGGTTGGTGGGGAGGGAGTTCCAGGTTTTGGCGGCAAGGTGGGAGAAGGATCTGCCACCGGAGGTGGTGCGTTGGATACGGAGGACTGTTGCGAGGGCGGCAGAGCGGAGCTGGCAGGTCGGGATGTGGAAGTTTATTCTTTCGTTGAGGTAGGCCGGTCCGGTGTCGTGGAGGGCTTTCTGAGCGTGGATTAGGATTTTGAAAACTATCCTTTTGTTGATGGGCAGCCAGTGTAGGGATCTGAGGTGGGCGGAGATGTGCTTGTGGCGAGGGAGGTTGAGGATGAGGCGTGCAGCAGCGTTCTGGATGCGCTGGAGTTTTTTCTGAAACTTGGCTGTGTGGTCCCTGCTTAGAGGGCGTTGCCTTAGTCCAGTCTGCTGCTGACGAGGGCGTGGGTGACCGTTCTTCTGGCTTCTATTGGAATACACTTGAAGGTCTTGCGTAGCATGCGGAGGGTGTTGAAGCAGGAGGATGATATGGTGTGGATTTGCTGAGTCATGGAGAGAGACGAGTCTAGTATGATGCTGAGATTGCATGGGTGGTGGGTGTCGGGGGTGGTCCTAGGGTGGCTGGGCACCATGAGTTGTTCCATGCTGTCTTGTTGGGTCCGAAGATGATGATCTCGGTTTTTCCTTAGTTCAGTTTGAGGTGGCTTGCTGTCATCCAGCTAGCGATGGCGAGGAGTCCGGTGTGGAGGTGGTTGTTGGCGGTAGATGGGTTCCTCGTGAGGGAGAGGATGAGCTGGGTGTCGTCGGCGTATGAAATGATGTTGAGGCCGTGGGGGTGGACGATGCTGGCGAGCCGGAGCCATGTAGATATTCAGGAGGGTGGGGCTGAGTGAGGATCCTTGGGGGACTCCACATATGGTCTTTGTGGCTTTAGACCAGAATGGAGGGAGGCAAACTCTTTGGGTTCTTTCAGAGAGGAAGGAGGTGAGCTAGTCCAGGGCTTTGTGTCGAATTCTGGCGTCGAAGAGGTGTGTGCGAAGGGTTTGGCATATGGTGTTGAATGCTGCAGAGACATCTAGAAGGATGAGGACAACGGTTTCACCCTTGTCCAGTCCGGTCCTGATGTCGTCAGTGCAGGTGATGAGGGCGGCCTCAGTGCTGTGGTTTTTTGTGGAATCCAGACTGGGAGATGTTGAGTATGTTGTTGTCCTCCAGGAAGCGGGACAGTTGTTTGTTTACTATCTTCTCTATGACCTTCACGGGGAAGGGGAGTAGAGAGAGAGGTCGGTAGTTTGTGAGGTCTTCGGAGTCTGCTTTTTGTTTTTTTGAGCAGGTCTTTGACTTCGGCGTGTTTTCCAAATATCTGGGAAGGTTGCGGTCTCGAAGGAACTGTTGATGACGGCCCGGAGCTGGGGAGCGATGATTTGGCTGGCCTTGTTGAAGACGTGGTGTGGGCAGGGGTCTGTTGGGGAGCCTGAGTTGATGGAGCTCATGGTTTTGCTGGTTTCTTCAACGTTGGTGGGGGTCCAGGTTTTCAGCACGTTGGTGAGGCAGTGTGCTGTGGGGTTGGTTGCGTCGGTGGTGGTATTGTTGGGTGGCGGTGATATGAAGCTTTCGTGTATTTCTGCGATCTTGTGGTGGAAGTAGCTGGAGAGGGAGTTGCAGAGGTCTTGCGAGTGCAGAGGGTCGATGGCGCAGGATTTGGGTTTGGTGAGTTCTTTCATGATGGTGAAAAGTTCCTTGCTGTTTTGTGCGTTGTTGTCTATGCGTTCTTTGTAGAAGGATCATTTGGTGGTCCAGATGAGCTGGTGGTGTTTGCGCATTCAAACACCACCAGCATTGCGAATTCTGGGATAGGATCTATCCAGGGTCCTTAAATGTACAGGTCCTTTTTTTCTAAGCTTCTCAATGTTAGCCTATCGGGTGGTCTTTTCCTTTCTTTGCTGAATCTAGTATTGGACAGTGTCCAAAAAAAGCCCTTTTTAGGTCGAGCTAGCAGAGTGCAAGTGCTTCTCTTCTCAACATGTAATCTGTTCTGTGGGCTTTAACCATGCCCATTGCTTTCATTCGTTCCTGGGCCTTCCTTTCAAAATTCCCTTGCTTTCCTGGGTGAATGCCTTACGTTTGTGCCGCCTTGAGGCTGCTTTGTTACACTTTGCAGACTGACCCTGTTACATGGATTATTGCACAATCGGTCATATACGTTAGTGCAGTGGTTCCCAACCTTTTGACTTCTGTGGACCCTCACTTTATCATTACTGGAAGCTGGGAACCCCACTGAATCATTATTGGAATCTGGGGACCCACCCTCCCCCCAGTGAGTTATTATGAAAGCTGGGGACCTAATTTATTTAATTTTCTAAGCAGTCATGGAACCCCCTGAGAAGGCTTCTCGGACCCCCAGCGGTCCCCTGACCACAGGTTGGGAACCACTGCCTTAGTGTGTGCACACTACTTTTTTCTTTTGTCTCTCCCCTTCATGTTCCTTGGCAGACATGGCACTTTGAAGTTCCCTATAGCATGAGCTAGATCAGAGGTATTGTGGCACCTTGCATGAGTACCAGTTGTGCCACACTGTTACCAAAGCTGAGTCATTAAAATGTTTCTTTTATCTCTCCCCTTAGGGCTCCATGATGGCCATAGCACACTAGTTTGTCCAGGTAGCACACTCCCTGCGTGCACAGCACCACCAAGCCGTGCCAGTGTCTCCCCCTCCCCGCCCTCGCTGCTTCTAGGGATCGAGGCCCTCCTGACCCTGATCCGCTAAAGTGTTTTCCTCTGGTTAGCTCCTCTTGCTCTGTCGATCTCTTCTCTGCCCTCCTCTGCCTTTCTCACTTTTCATACTTATTTCACTAAGCCTATTTCATACTTTTCTATCTTTTTCGCTCTTTTGGGCCTTTTTGCCCTCTTTCACTTTTTCTTCTTTGTGCCGTTTCCTGCTAGGGTGAGTGTCTCCTGACCTAGTTAGGGCAGGTAGCACACTCCCCGCGCGCACAGCACCACCAAGCTGTGCCCGTGTCTCCCCCTCCCCGCCCTTGCTGGTTCTAGGGATTGAGGCCCTCCTGACCCCGATCTGCTAGAGTGTTTTCTTCTGGTTAGCTCCTCTTGCTCTGTCGATCTCTTCTCTGCCCTCCTCTGCTTTTTCTGCCTTTCTCACTTTTCATACTTATTTCACTCAGCCTATTTCATACTTTTCCATCTTTTTCGCTCTTTTGGGCCTTTTTGCCTTCTTTCACTTTTTCTTCTTTGCGCCGTTTCCCGCTCCTTTTTCCCGCACCCCGCACCCCTATTCGCCTCCCAGCTGCTCCTCCCTCCCCCTCCCTTCTTAATGGCGGTCGCTGCGCGACTGCTCAGCGGGTGCGCCAGAGGCAAGCCCGTCTGCGCCCATCCGCACCTGGACCGCGCCCAGCGCCAGACCCCCTGGACCTCGCAACAACCACACCCCCAACCTCCGCTACGACGCCGACGCCCTCCACGCACTCAACTCCGGCCGAGATGCCACCTGTTTCCAGGCCTCTCCAAAGAGCACGCACTGACCCTTCTCCTGCCACAACTGCAGCTTCACCTGCACCAGAGCCCACAAACCTACTAGGACCAAGACAAACCACCTCTGCTGCATACTCCTCAACACCCGCTCAGCGCGCAAGCACGCCGTCGAACTCTGGGACCTGCTCGACTCCACCACCCCAGACGTGGCCTTTCTAACCGAAACCTGGTGGAATGACTCCTCAGCACCCGACATCGCCATAGCCATCCCGGTCGGATACAAGGTCTCTCGCAGAGACCGCACCAACAGAACTGGAGGAGGCATAGCCATCGTCCACAAAGCCAGCCTCGAAGTCAAGACCCTCCTGGACGACTCCTTCAGCTCTGCCGAACTCCTACACTTTCAAGTCCACACCGACCCCAACACCATGCTCCGAGGAATACTCATTTAGAGACCTCCAGGACCCAGGGCACCGTTCAGCAACGCCATCGCTGACCTTGCCAGCACCCACGCACTCACCTCCACGGACTACATCCTCCTCGGGGACCTGAACTTTCACCTCAAACATCAATAACACCCCCACCCTGACCGACAACCTCGCCAACCTCTGCTTCATACAGCAAGTCAACACACCCACCCACACAGCCGGTCACACTCTTGACCCCATCGTCTCCACAAGCAACCATGTCACCTTCAACCATACCACGAACTCTACTGGACCGACCCCCACTGCATCCATTTCACCTTCAAGAAACGGACAGAACACCACCTCACCGAACAACCACCCCGCCGAAAGCCCCCGAAGACCAACTAACCAAAGCCCTAGCCCAGAAACCTCCCGCGAACCCCACCGACCCTGACACCGCCACACACAACCTCAAGCTATGGATCAACGACTGCGCCAACCACCTTGCTCCACTCAGGAGGCCCCCCAACAACCAAGTCAACAGGAAAGCCACCTTGTTCACCACCGACCTCCAAGCCTCCAAACGCCTCTGCCGGAAACTCAAGCAAACTTGGCTTCTTGAACGCACCCCACACAACCACACGGCACTCAAGGATGCTACACGCAAACATCACCAACATCAGGCTAGCAAAAAGATCCTCCTTCAAAACCTGCCTAGAAAACAACGCCCACGATTGCAAAGAACTTTTTAACATTGTAAAAGAACTCTCCAGCCCAAGCGCCACCGTCAACGACATCACCCCATCCCAAGAACTATGCGACGCCCTAGCCACCGCCTTCCACCGAAAAATCACTGACATCCACGACAGCTTCAACACCCTTCACACCTCGGACACTCCCACTCCACCCGCTGCAGCCGACTGACTTCCTGGACCAGCGTCAACGACGAATTCCATCCACTCAGGATCACCATCAGACCCCTGCCCGCACCACGTCTTCAACAAAGCAGACACAACCATCGCACCACACCTACGGAAGGTCATCAGCATCTCCTTCAAAACTGCAACATTCCCGGAAAGCTGGAAACATGCCGAAATCAAAGCCTTTCTCAAAAAACCAAAGGCGGACCCCAAAGACCTGAAGAACTTCCGGCCCATCTCCCTGCTCCCTTTTTCCCGGTGAAGGTCATTGAGAAAATCGTCAACACACAGCTCACTCGGTACCTCGAAGACAACATCCTTGACCCCTCCCAGTCCGGCTTCAGATGAAACCACAGCACCGAAACCGCCCTCCTCGCCGCCACGGATGACATCAGAAGCCACCTCGACAATGGAGAAACATTAGCCCTCATCCTCCTAGACCTATCTTTGACACTGTCTGTCACCACACTCTGAAAATCCGTCTCCTCGAAGCAGGAATCCAAGAACAGGCCCTCGAATGGACCGCATCTTTCCTCGCCGGCAGAACCCAAAGAGCCCGCCTCCCCCTGATTCAATGCAAGGCCTACAACATCATCTGTGGCGTACCCCAGGGCTCATCCCTCAGCCCAACGCTGTTCAACATCTACATGGCCCCCCTCGCACAAGTGGCCCGTCAGCACAGCCTAAACATCATCTGCTACGCCGACGACACCCAACTCATCCGCTCCCTCACCAAGGACCCACGCACTGCCAAAACCAACCTCCACGAGGGACTGAAAGCCATCGCCGACTGGATGAGAGGCAGCCGGCTAAAACTGAACTCTGACAAAACAGAGGTTCTCATCCTTGGGCCCACCCCCTCCGCATGGGACGACTCATGGTGGCCCGGCCTCGCTGGGTTCCCCCCCCCCGACACCCACCGAGAGCGCACGAAACCTCTGCGTCATCCTTAACTCATCCCTCTCCATGTCAAAACAGGTCAACACCGTCTCCTCCTCTTGCTACAACACCCTCCGCATGCTTCGCAGAGTCTACAAATGGATCCCAACCGAAACAAGAAAAACAGTAACCCAGGCCCTCGTCAGCAGCAGACTCGACTACGGCAACGTCCTCTACGCCGGCATCCCATCCAAACACATATAGCGCCTCCAACGCATCCAAAACGCCTCCGCCCGACTCATCTTCAACATCCCTCGCCACAGCCACATCACCCCCCCCCCCCCCCCACCTAAGAGATCTTCACTGGCTCCCCATCGACAAGAGGATTACCTTCAAGCTACTCTCCCACGCACACAAAGCACTCCACAACACCGGACCGTCCTACCTGAACAGCAGATTCAGCTTCCACACCCCCACCCGGAATCTCCGCACCGCCGCCCTCGCCTCCATCCGGCGCAGATCCTCCTCCGGCGGCAGATCGTTCTCTTACCTCGCCGCCAAGACCTGGAACACCCTCCTGTCTGACCTGAGACGGACTTAGGACCTGCTTTCCTTCAGAAGACTCCTCAAGACCTGGCTCTTCAAGCAGTAGCAGCACATGCCCCCCCTGCGCCTTGAAACCCTCACGGGTATGTAGAGCGCTTCACAAATAGATTAATTGATTGATTGATAGCAGTTTGAAGCACAAACTCAATCGGAAGTATTGGAGCGCTTTTCAAAAGCACCAGTTAACGTCACATTGTAGGCGAATCAAGTGTCATTTACATTTGCAGTTTCTAAATTCTTCCCTGGTTTAGCAGTTGATACATATACAAACTGCAGCTGTTTCAATAGAAAAAAAAAAAAAACACAGAACTCCTCAAAGTGGCTCTCCCGGCACAGTGGGAGAGCCGATACGACAATATTCACTGCACCCTGGAAACTCGCCCCATAATGCTTTGCGGGACATTCTTTTGCAAAACATTTTTGCTCATATCTCAGCCTGTTGTGGGCCTAGGACAATGGGACTACCACCAAACCTTTCAGCACAACACATTCTTTCTGTCTAGGTCATCTCTATGTCCCCACACTAGGTTAGGGGGGACCCCAAAATAAGTATCTTTTTAATCTTTTATGGCTGGACCTTTTGTTTTACAGCTGGGAGTAGCTTATGTTTTAAGGGCCCTGTTTGTCATATTAGTCTAGTAGGCCTGAAAATGTGTAATGCACAACACCCTCTAGGGGCTGTTCTGAGCATTACAGTCAACATACTACAATATTCGCTGCACTCAGAAACTCACCCTATAATGGTTTGCAGGGCGTTACTTTTACAAAACATTTTTGCCCATAACTCACCTTGTGGAGGTCCTAGGGCAATGGGACCACCATCAAAATGTACAGATCTACATGCTCTTTCCCTAGGTCCCCACACTAGATTGGGGGGGGCAAAATAACCCCTTCCTCATTCAGTGTCTTTTTAAGTTCTTTAATAGCTGGAATGTTTGATTTACAGCTCGGAGTAGTTTGTGTTTTAAGGGCCTTGTTTGTAATAATATTCTAGTAAGCCTGAACATGTGTAAGGCACTGCGTCCTCTCGGGGCCACATATAGTTACACTTTATTACTTTCTGCCCTCTGTTTTCATGTGGTTATGCCCTCTAGGGGCTGACTGTATGATTACATGACCATGTTTCTTCCAAATTCTATTTTTGTTGTGGTGCCCTCTAGGGGCCGTTTGAGCATTACAGTCTAATGCCAAAAGTTTATTTCTGATAAAGATTTTTATTGGGTTTATATGATGATTGTATATGTTTTATTAATCTTTCCTTATTGCAATTCTGACCATGTTTCAGATCAACGTAACATCCTTATTACACTCTTCACTGTTTGAACACACTTGATATGTTTGAGTGACCCTTCTAGTTTGTCTCGTGTTACTCCTCTGTGGAAGTCTTGTGTCTTTTATTTGGGATTGTGTAAGTCAGCTAGCAACTCCGACAGTGGGGTGGCGAAACTGGTATTCTATTGGAATTAGCAGGGCAGATTTAAATTGGGATGTTAAATGGCAACATTTTCATTTTTTGTAGCAGATAGAGAAAGAAGGTAAATGGAAGTGCTTTAGTAATATTCAGGGCCAGCAGAATAATGTGGCAGGAAAAGACCAAATTATGTCAGGGTTGACCAATTTATGTGGCAAGAAAAGTCCAGTTATGAGTTTACAACACCAATAGCTTGCACTCTTGCAAATGCTTCTTTATAAATGCAATCTGATATTCTCCTCCAGCATTCTCCAGGAAAATACATCTGACAGTCTACACTGGCTTTATATGGAAAATGACTTCCAGTGATGAACACTAGGCAGATATTTTCCTGGACTCTTGAAAAATAAAGGCAGTACAGAATTATTCAAGGTTTATGACTTTAATGAAGCTTCCTGCGATGCAGAACTGTGTCTACAGGTATGTAACTTTTCTTTACCCATTCAGTTTTACTTTGTGCACCATACATCTCTTTTGAAACAGTCCCCACCCTGAGAACAGTGCAACTTTATATCACCCCTTGCACCACATGCCACCAACGGTGCTCTCTCCCCGTCTTGTTTTCCTGATGATAAATCTCCTCTGAACTCAGATCATTGTGCACATTGAGGATGTGAATGGTGTCTCCCAAAATGTTTGTTTATCCACTTACATCATGGGGCACATTTGTCAGGAAGCACATGTGTAAGGGACATGTATGTCAAGAAGCACACATCACAGAAAACATACAGCCTGGAGCATTTGTCTCAGTGAGCACATATGTCAAGGCATTCATATCTTGGTAAGCACATATATCAGGAGCTTATGTTTCAGCACCCACTATCACCTGTGTGCTGTCTACTCTAATCCTTGTGTTATATAGGCTTGTATAGTGCACTAATCACCCAAGAGTGTACCCAGACGCTTGGGCAGGTGTTTGGTCCCCAAGGTGCTTAGACGACGTGCCAAGTCTAAAGCTTTTAGCAGAACTCAAGAAGTGAGAATGAGACTCTGATGTGTTGAGGGAAGTCCTTCAGTGTCAGGTGTGATGTAGGCGAATGTGTGACCTCCTAGTTTTGCTTTTGCGGATGTGAGAAGTGTGTGCAAGTGAGAGTGCAGAGCGTAGGTGTCTGGTGGGTTGGTGAAAATGTATGTAGTTGTTCAGATGTTCTAGTCCTATGTTGTGTGGGACTTTGTGTGCATGAGAAGTTTGAATTGGCTGCCCTTGTGAATGGAAGCCAGTGAAACGTTTGGAGGTGCTATGTAATGTGGGGACAGTGTGGGAAGTAGAGTTTGAATTTTGCTGCAGTGTTCTGGATGATCTGGAGTCTATGTAGGAGTGCTGCACCTGCTGGTGATGAGGGCTTGCCTGATGGTCCATCTCCTGAAGATCTTTTGCAGCATGCATAGGGTGTAGAAATGGGAGGTGCACATTGCAGTGACTTGAGCTGTCATGGTGAGCTTGGTGTCTAGAGTGATCCCTTGATTTCTTTCTTGGTCTGTGGGTGTTGGTCCTAGAGCTGCAGACAGTTGGTTCTCATCCTATAGTTCTGTGGTTCCAACCTGTAGTCTGGGGACCTTTGGGGGATCCGCGAAACCTCCTGAGGGGGTCCGCAACTGCTTAGAAAATTAATTAATACTAACAGATTAGGTCCCCAGCTTTCAGTAATGACTCAGCGGAGGGTCCCTGGATTCCAATAATGATTCAGTGGGTTTTCCAGAGTTCCAGTAATGATAAAGTTAGGGTCCACAGAAGTCAAAAGGTTGGGAGCCACTGCTTTAGTTTACTCTTCCCTCCTTCTAGCTTGTTTATTCCTCCACCCCCCACTAACCTTGAGCTTGTAGCTCCTTCTCCACATTTGCACTCTCCCCAGACCCTTCAGAAGTTTTCTGTTCTCTCTGCTTTACTCCCACTATTCACTCCCATTACTTCTTGCCAGTTGGGGCTGGTGACATTTCAAAGTGGATGGTGGACAAACAGGCTGGCACTCCTGCTCATCCACTGGCAGCTTAGTGCGTAGATGAAGAGTTTTGTAAACCCAATGCTGCGTTGTTTTCCTTGCAGAGACTGCGCAGTAGATTTTCTAGTGAGTGTGTCTTGTTATAGCAGTGCCTCGACGGGAATAGTAAGTGCTATATCAAATTGAATTTACTGCCACATGCTTCAGCTTGAAGGCACTGTAAATAACATGTTCTAAAAGAAAGCTCTGTAGCACAGCGTCTATTCACACAACAAAGTAGTGTGAATCTCTGGTATTCATACTTCTAACCAGCAGGAGACACTCACTCACTCACTCACTCACTCTACACCTCTCACTTTCTACACCTCTCTCTCACTCTCTACACCTCTCTCTCACTCTCTACACCTCTCTCACTCTCTACACCTCTCACTCTCTACACCTCTCTCTCACTCTCTACACCTCTCTCTCACTCTCTCTCACTCTCTCTCTACACCTGTCTCTCACTCTCTCTCTACACCTGTCTCTCACTCTCTCTCTACACCTGTCTCTCACTCTCTCTCTACACCTGTCTCTCACTCTCTCTACACCTGTCTCTCACTCTCTCTACACCTGTCTCTCACTCTCTCTACACCTGTCTCTACCTCTCTCTACACCTGTCTCTACCTCTCTCTACACCTGTCTCTCACTCTCTCTACACCTGTCTCTCACTCTCCACCTGTCTCTCACTCTCCACCTGTCTCTCACTCTCCACCTGTCTCTCACTCTCTACCTGTCTCTCACTCTCTCTACACCTGTCTCTCACTCTCTCTACACCTGTCTCTCACTGTCTCTCTACACCTGTCTCTCACTGTCTCTCTACACCTGTCTCTCACTGTCTCTCTACACCTGTCTCTCACTGTCTCTCTACACCTGTCTCTCACTGTCTCTCTCTACACCTGTCTCTCACTCTCTCTACACCTGTCTCTCACTCTCTCTACACCTGTCTCTCACTTTCTCTCTACACCTGTCTCTCACTTTCTCTCTACACCTGTCTCTCACTTTCTCTACACCTGTCTCTCACTCTCTCTACACCTCTCTCTCTACACCTGTCTCTCACTCTCTCTACACCTGTCTCTCACTCTCTCTACACCTGTCTCTCACTCTCTCTACACCTGTCTCTCACTTTCTCTCTACACCTGTCTCTCACTTTCTCTCTACACCTGTCTCTCACTCTCTCTACACCTGTCTCTCACTCTCTACACCTCTCTCTCACTCTCTCTACACCTGTCTCTCACTCTCTCACTCTCTCTACACCTGTCTCTACCTCTCTCTACACCTGTCTCTCACTCTCTCTACACTACATCTGTCTCTCACTCTCTCTCACTACACCTGTCTCTACCTCTCTCTACACCTGTCTCTGAAGATGGGCCATTTTCCACAATTCATGTGCAGTCACGTATGTAGCGCTGCAATTGTAGTGCGTTCAACCAAGGGCTGGCACTTGAGAGCTTATGGAAGTACAGCTGAAGTTGACCCAGTGTCTTGGGTGTTGGACTATAAGGCCGGCTCACGCTGCCTGACAAACCGGGCAGACTGTGAGCTGTGCATGTCATCCAAGGCCAGGTACAAAGCTAAGTGGAAATTAAGACATTGAACAGCCCCTTTACATTACAGTTCAAAAAATGATTCTTTTTTTGTAGTAAAAACATGCCTCTTTTTTCACATTTGTACTTTACATTTCTTTCAGACTGCTTCCTGTGTGCTGTGCAGTACTCGCCAGCACTGTGAGACCAAAAAGAGGTTGGATATTTCATGTTTAAAAATTACTAATTAAAATACTGACATCCGCCGGAGTGTCACATGACCTTTGGCCTCATTGGGACTAAATGATAACTCACATTATACGTCATGCGACCCGAATTCGGGAGGAA
Organism: Pleurodeles waltl; assembly: GCF_031143425.1. Lineage (NCBI taxonomy): Eukaryota > Metazoa > Chordata > Amphibia > Caudata > Salamandridae > Pleurodeles > Pleurodeles waltl. Next base: position 171,655,022 of record NC_090445.1, read on the forward strand.
GACCATGCAGTTTTTGGACCAGATGCCATGGTGAAATATAAATAATGACCACATGGCCTACCTATGTGCCCCGTGTCCAGTTACCTGTGTTGTGCAGTGACGTCAGTCTGTAACTTCAGCAGCAGCATGCAAGACATATACTTCAGAACATTCCGTTGTGTTCAGAAACTTGTTGGTAATTCCTTTTCTGCTCAGGCCAGGTTCTGATTTTCACAAGTAACAGGCTTAATCTGCACTTCGGCCTTCCTATTCTTTTCCAAGTGGGACACCCAGAGACCAGTGCTTTTTCCAGTTCTCCGGCTCTGAGCATAGCCGGTGACGTCCCCAGAGCCAACTCCTCTAACTAATCCCAATGCTGCTATCATGCTGTTACTCAGCCGAAAGCAGCACGGGGATTGGTTGAAACAGGCTGGCTCACCGCTCACACTGGCATTAGGGTCCTGTGTGATTTATCCACCTGGCTGTATAACAGCTCGGGCTGGAGAAGTTTAAACTGCGCATGTGAGGCTGGCTGTCCCAAAACAGCGGGTCAAAGTGACATGCGCAGTTTAAACTGTGTTGCCAGGCACCACTCCTCTCGGTTCTTAGTCTGCACTGCAGCAATGGCCCCAGCCACCAAAATGCCTTAACACTCCGGCGGCTGGCAGAGCGGAAAATAAAATGGTAATAAAGTCACTTTATTACCATTTTATTTTTCACTTCTTGAGTACCCATGGCAGGGAGGTCCGATACTCCTCTGCCCAAATGGAGCAGCCGGTGTTGGTCATAGATTGGGAAAGTCATGAGCTTACCTTTTGTTCTTCTTGTTGTAGTGAACATTGTTTCCAAAAAACGTCTAGTCTTTATCCAGACAAAATTGCAGCATTATCCCTTGATGTAGCTGGTCCTCAGATTCCCCAATGCTATCAACACCTGGCAGATGATTTTGATGAACAATGGGCTGCTATTCTTCCACCATATCGCCCATATGATTGCCATATTGGTCTGATTCCTGGGGCCCGCATACCATTTAGTAGGATCTATGCAGTAACAGAAAAAAGAAAACATCCTTCCTAGGGAATGTCTAGATGAAATGTTAAGAATAAGATTTATCAGGCCATCCCATTCCCCTGATTCTTCCTCTTTATGTTTTGTACCCAAAAAAGGGTGTGAGATACGTGCCTGTGTACATTACAGAGCCCTCACTGATGCCACTGTGAACAACTACTATCCTCTGTGTCTCATTTCCAGTTTATTTGATCGAGGAAAGGATGCTCGGGGTTTTACCAAATTAGGTCTGAGAGGGGCCTCTCATCTGCATCTTAATATATTCCCCATCAAGGACAGAACATGAAAAACATGTCAGAGCTGTGCTGCAACAGTTGCGAGACAATAAGCGCTTTGTTAGATTGGAGAAATGTGTTTTTCATAATTCTGAAGTTTCCTTTTTGGGGTATGTTTTCTCTTCACAAGGGGTTAGTATCTACCCGCAGAAGGTTACAGCAAGTAGTCTTTAAGTAACTGATGCAGCAGAACAGGCTTGCCAACATTTAAAAAAGGCTTTTATTGATGCCTGTATTCTACCACATAACAACACTTCACAACCATTTATTGTGGAGACAGATGAGCCTCAGGTGGTAGTTGGCGGGGGTGGCCTTATCGCAGAGAAACAAGTCAGCTTCTCCCAGTAGCTTATTTTCCTCACAAACTAGGTCCAGTCAAAGTAAATTATTGAATAGGTGACAAGGAGCTCCTCGCCATCAAGAAGGCCTTTGAGGAACGGCCGCATTATTTGATGGGCACTTTGTATACTATCACTGATCACCGAAATCTCAAGTTCCTGCAGTCTGATAAGGCTTTAAATATGAAATAGTTATGCTGAGCCCAATTCTTTACTGCCTATGACTTTGTAATCCAATTCCAAGCTTGCAGACAACATCAGAAAGCAGATGCATTGTCACATTTAGGACATGAAGTAGGAAGCAAGAATCCGAAAGTCTTCCAGTCGTACCCTCTGACTGTATCTTAGGAGCTGTAATAACTGCAAAATCCTTTTTTGACAGATGTAGTTATAGCACAGCAAAGCAGAGAAACACTAGAGAACCTAATAAACAGGGTAATAAGATTATAAACATTTTCTTATGTACAGAATGGTCTATTTGTTCTTACTACAGTCTTACAGCAACATGCATTATACTGGTGTCACAATCATATACTGACAGGGCATCCTGGAAGACACTAGAATTGGTTAGGCGTATGTTTTAGTGGCCCACACTTGTGACTGAAACAAAACAGTTTGTACAAAGATGTGCTATTGTGCTCCGAATAAAAACCCACATCAAGCACCTGATGGCCTTTTACACTACTTACCTACTCCTCCACACCAATGGCGTACACGCTCCCTTGATTCTATAGTGGGACTACCCAAAACAGACTACGGTTATACTACGTTATGGTCACAGAAGACGTTTTCTAAAATGGCTCATTTTACACCATTATCAGGTCTGCCTTTTTCTAAGGCATTTGCAGACTTCTTTTTGCAATCCATTGTATGTTTGCATGGTCTACCATAATTGTGTCTGATTGGCGTCCTCAATTTGTCTGAAAGTTTTGGAAAGCCTTGTGTGGGGGATTAAAGCTAGAGGTCCACCTGTTTACAGATTACCACACACAAACAGATGGTCAGACAGAAAGGGTGAATCAATGTTTGGAGCAAAACATTAGGTGCCAAGTACTGAGTGATACTGCAGATTGGGACAGATTACTTTGGGATGCAGAATTTTCGTATAATAGTGCACAACATAGTTTTACCAAGGTAACCCCATTTTAATGTAATTATGGTCTGCATCCCCGTTTCTGTTGGTTTCATCCAGCCTTGCACCTGAGCTTCCAGCAGTCCAGAATTATGTAGAACAAATAAAGGTTCCCCGACACACAGTACAAACCAATTTGGAGCAAGCAAAGCTGACATAAAGAAATGCAGATCAGCATCGAAGAGCGAATCCTGATTATCAAGTGGGAGATCAAGTGGAAGATCTCAACACAACACCTCAATTTGAAAGGGTCACAAAAATTTCAATCACCATACATAGGCCCTTATTTGATTATCAAGAGGATCAATAATGTTGCCATGAAACTGGACTTAACTCCACAAATAAAAGTACACCCCATTTTTCATGTGTCTTTGTTAAAACTAGTTGCCCCTGGAACTGTACTTCCTAAAATATCTCCAGTTACTATGGTGGATAATGAACCAGAATTTGAAGCAGAAGCAATCCTAGACTCCAAACGTGTGTCACGGACTATTTTATTTGATTCATTGGAAGGGTTATGGACCAGAGGATTGCACTTGGGAGCCTGCGTGTCATGTACATACCCCTGCCTTACTCACCACTTTCACCGTCAATATCCTGATAAACCCAAACCTGTCAGGAGGCCCTGGGGTTGGCGTATTGTTGGGTGCGCCATGCAGGCTGTGTAATCCCCATAAGGGGTGGATTACGTAATCTTTAAGGCTGCTCTCTGCACCGGGACGCATGCTCATCTTATTGCGTCCTTTCCCTGTAGTCACCTGTTGGCGTCCGCATCGCTTGCTGATCTCTGTTGGCGTTTCTTCTGCCTTCAGCTTCCTCCTCATCCAATTGTTCGATGTCCTGCTGGATTTCGGAGGGTTCGTCCTCTGGCGTCTGGTTCGTTGGGCTTCCTCTGAATCTTCGCTCCTGACCTCTCAGCGACCTGCAAAACATAAAAACAAGTAACAACACTTAAAAGCAGCAAATTGGGTAACATAATTCCAACCTGTGTTAAAGTTTAACAGAGACTTATCTGATTTTCATTTTCTTTAATGATGGAATTGGTTCAAATACTTGTTGTTATTTACTTAAGATTTGATGAACTGACAACAATTCGACAAATTAACACTTATTGTATAATTTGATGAACATTGACATAGAAGGAGATGAACCTTGATTTAAAACTAAATTAGTATTAATGTTGATGAAGTGTTGAACTCAATATACCAGGAGATGCATAATAATGGAAAACGATAAATGGCATTAATATTGAATTATGATCCTGTGAGAAATTGTTGTTAAGGTAGCTCAAGATCCTTATTCATATATATATATATATATATATATATATATATATATATATATATATATATATATATATATATATACACATATACACACAAAAAAGAATAGAGAACTCTGGGTAGTTCCCAAGTTTAGGTGGAGAGCAGCTCTAGTAAGGAGCACTCTGCAACACCAGCAACACTCTAGATTTGCTCACCTCAAATGTCTGTTTATCTAGCAAAGTTTTTAAGCATTGGATCAGCACAGTGCTATCCACACCGAGCTAGATAGTGACAAAGTATTTTGCCATTTATACAGGAAAGTCTTTAAGCATAGGCTTGACACAGTGTCAACCTTGCTGAGCTGTAAAATGACAAAAGCCATTTACCACTCCAGGCACAGTATTACAGCTTTGGACTAGTAAAATACCGCCCAAGCCAACCTGGAATGAGTAAAAGCAACCCCTGACACGTGTTTCGCTCTCATTAGAGCTCATCAGAGAGGTTTAGCTTTGTACAGACATAAGGGAGCACCCACTATAAGTCAAAACAAATCCCTTTCCGGGTTAGAGTGACGCATACATTATGCAAAAAAGAATAGAGAACTCTGGGTAGTTCCCAAGGGCAGCTCTAGTAAGGAGCACTCTGCAACACCAGCGACACTCTAGATTTGCTCACCTCAGATGTCTGTTTATCTAGCAAAGTTTTTAAGCATTGGATCAGCACAGTGCTATCCACGCCCAGCTAGATAGTGACAAAGTCTTTTTTATATATATATATGTATATATATATATAGCATGTTTCCCTGTATGTGTTCTATGAATTAACAGTTCTGAGTTTTGTTTCCTCGTTATAACAAATAGTGGATTCAGCCAAAAGGAACCACCCATTTTATTAAAGCAGGAAGGGACATTAGGTATTTAGGAGTGGATCACATTATTATACCACCTTATTCATGCATATTCTAGCTCTAAGCCGTGTTATTTATTTTCCAGAAGCTGTAAAGACAACCCTGACCTCGTCCAGTAGGAGACTGGTGTCTTCCTTGACCAACCTTTGTCCCAGTGGGTCAGACTTGACCATTTATGGCCTGCTTGATTCACAGGGAAGTGAGGAACTACTTCCGGCCCATTTGACTCCTGCGAAAAGGTAATTCCTGACAGGCCTGTGGGCCCGCTGCGCCGATTTCGGCCCGGTGCCCGGTCTTAACAAAAAGGCACCCCTGCCAGTTATATGATCAATAATTTTACTGCAGATGTTACAGTGACATTATCAATGATGTTATGGGTGCTGTAATTTGTGGGGCAATTAGTGCATGGTGAGGGCACAAGTTATAGTTGATTGAAATAACTCTTTAACAGGTGAATTTCTTTGGTTTTGTATGTTTAAAATGTGAGCCTAACTGCAACCTTGGATTTTTTAAATTGTATTTCTATGTTTTTTTAAATTCTATTTCCTAACTATAACGTCCCTGTAACCTTTTGTTTTTTGTCAGTGAACTTTTAAATGTTTTTTAACGTAATTTTCAGCACTGTACAGTGATGCAAGACCCAGTGGGCAACCCCTATAACCACCCAACCCCGCGCTGTGTATGGCCGGGGGGGGGTGGCTACAGAGCCTGGCCTATGGCCAGACCCTGCGGCCAACCCCTATAACCACCCAACCCTGTGCTGTGCAGAGCCTTTGCCGTGTGCAGCAGGGGGTTGGCTGCAGGACCTGGCCTGCAGCCAGTCCCTGCGGCCAACGCCCCTAACCGCCCAACCTATTGCTGCACACAGCCTTTGGCCATCCACAGTGGTAATTGGTCCAAGATCTGCATGCCCCTCTCCTTCAGCCGATTTTGGACCCTTCTGGCCTTCTCAAGTAACATTTTTTTGGGGGGTGCATGGCCCCCTCTCCAGGCTGATCTTGGCCCCAGGGACCCCACCCCGTGCCTGGCTTAAATATTTTTATTGTATTTTTGGGGAGGGGAGCTACGGGGCCTCCCTCCCCAGGCCATTCTCGGCCCCTGGGTTTTTATTTGTTGGGGAGGGGAAGGCTGCTGCACAACCCCCACATTCAATTTTAATTTGTGCCCCAGGGAGGTTGCTGTCCCCAGGGCTGCAGAGGGGGACGGGCGGCCCCCTGCATTAGATTGAGAGATGCGCCCTGAGGAAGTGGTGGTCCCTGGGGCTGGGAGGGCCACGGCCACACGCATTAGATTGAGGTGTGCCCCAGGGAGGTGGCGGTCTGTGGGGGTGCCACCCGCATTCTATTTTAATTTCCCCCTGGGGAGGTGGCAGTCCCCGGGTCTGTGATGAAGGTGTGCAGCCCCTCTGCCTCAGTTAATTAGCCCTGGGGAGGTGGTGGTCCCAGGGGCTGTGGAGGGGGGTCCATGCCGCCCCCTGCATCAATGTACTTTTAGCACCAGGGAGGTGGTGGTGGTCCCAGGGGCTGCGGAGGGGGGTCCATGCCGCCCCCTGCATCAATGTACGTTTAGCCCTGGGGAGGTGATGGTCCCCAGGGTGCAGGAAGGCTGCACGGCTCCCCTGCATGTAATATTAGTTTAGCCCCAGGGAGGTTTGGGTCCCCGAGTCAAACATAAGCCTTGGAAGGGGCCCCCTGTGCGCCCTCCTTTTATTTACAATGCCCCTTGGGCCTGGCCCACCCGGGGGCTTATTAAAAAACAAGCGCAGGGGATTGTGCTTTTTTTTTTTGTTATTGTTTTTTTAACCATTAATTTGTGACATCATCTTAAATTCACAGTAAAAAAATAGCTAAGGCATCAGTGTGTCTCTACCCTGGCCCCTTTTCCTTTTTTTGCATTTTTTGTTGGGACTCGGCTGAAGCCAAGACCCAGGATGGCTGCCGACATTTCATAGCTGACGTGTTGGCAGACAATGAGAGCTATGTGTTTCCCTGCACAAGCTTGTCATTTGCAAATTCATTGTGAAGGATCCCCTGCCCTAGATATACAAATGTATTTTCCATTTATTATCTCAAAAACTACTGAATGGATTTACCCCAAATAAGGGAAAGCGTAATCTGTGTACCAAAAGCTATCTTTCTGCCAAAATTGTCCCCCATTAGGATAATATAAGGTAAAGGTTCAACAGCAAGGGTTTCTTTGCCTGATATAAGTTTACAAAAAAAAGTGCACTATCAATAAGATTTAATAGCACACAATGCATTTTATTTTGGAATTTGTATTTTAATTGTATTCTTCTCTGAAGGTTTTTGGGAGAATATGTGACAAACGATGTATTATAAAGAATGCAGAGTCAAAACTGGATACAATTTCAAGACAACATTACAGGTGGCAGTAGCAAAACAACATTGCTGTAGGCACCAATGATTGCAAGGAAAATGCCTTCCACCACCGACTGATCAGTAAAAGACAGCAATAATTTGGGTGCAAAAGACTTTTTGACCCCTGTGCTGTTGTGTAGCCATTTTAGTTATAGCTCCATGCATGTTATTTTAGCACACTAGGCCTACCGCTGTGCACTTTAACCTAGATATATTATATTCAGCTTTGTTTATTATTTTAACAATAGCTACATTTGCAGTCTTTTTTTATTTCTCTCTATCTAGCTATTCTTTGCTTAGGCCAGCACTGTGTTCTTAAACAAGCACTCTGTGCTTCTCTCAAGGCTACAGTAAGATAGGCTGCCAGTGAATGTGGTAACGTTTTGTCTCTGGTATTTACAGAAACATACATATCCTTATGTAGGGATATTTTCTCAACATCAGCTGTTTTATTATAAAAACACTTCCCTGTGCCATACATGTTAGAGGGAGATTCCAGCCAGATGACCACGACTGTATGCTGATTGCTGAACGCTTCACTACAGCTGCTTATGCAGACTTCAGGCCTTTGCTCAGGTATGAGGGATGATGTCTTCCCAGGGGAACCTGAAGGGCAGAACTAAAGCTTAACATGCTGTACTCTACTATAGCCTAGGTAGGAATTAGTCTATTGACTTTAGTGACAATATGGTAGCATTATTTTTATGCTTTACTCTCCTTATGACAATTTTAATCCTGTCTAGCTTTATTGTCCTGGTTATTGCAGCACATGCTTTATTGTCTAAGATGCAGTAACTTAATTAAAACCTTATTGAAATATATACTGCCTCTGCTTGTCATTGTATATGTGAGACTAATTTAACTAAGAGAAACGGATGAGATCTGAGTAACCATGATTTCCTTGAGGAGTCAATTGTGTTATGCGCTCGGCTGTTCAATCATCCCTGCTCTTGAGCTAGTTAGCCAGAGCAAAACCCGGATTGGGGCGACAGGTGTCACCTGTAGGGGGTTAAGACTCAGTCTCCCACACTGCAGGCGATTCTGCCACTCAAATCCAATAGTCTCATTAGAATAATGAGAGCCTCCATGACGCCAACGTTTGGTCAGGCTATAATTTTTGGGTCCTCCTGAGTATTACTGTCTCACTACATACAAAGACACCTCAGTACTATATACAGAGACGTCTGTGGTATTGAGGATTTCCTCCTCAGCTAAGTAGAGAACACCTGTCTGACGCTGGATGTTGTTCAAGCTTGAACTCTAAAAGGATAATCCTAATTTGGTGATCTCTTCTCTGAACAAACTTACCATTCATTATGGCGAATCCACAGCAGGTAGCAATTGCAGTCAATATGAGACCACCCCTAACTGCACATTTACTGGCACATGGCCTAACGGCCCATGGGGGTGCACTCACATTTGTTGTTGAAAAATGCAGTGAGAGAGGTGGGCGGTCAGAGCGAAGAACTGAGTATATGAAACGGAGATGGGAATCACAACTTTCAACAGAAGTTTCTGTTAAAAAGGAAGAGAAACTTCCCCAACAAAAAACACAATTCAAAAAGAAATAGGTGGCAGCAGTTGCAATTTGAAATGCCAATTTGAAATGCCACTCAAGACGAGGGCTCTCTTGAAGAACAAGGAGTGGGCACTAGCGCTATTAGACAGCGTGGCAGAGGTCACAATAGTTCACCGGAATCTTCTAGAGCATCCGGAGGTGAAAGCAACTGATGACTTCCTACAAGTAGAAATTGCGGACATGCGTGTCTCTATGCCTGGCAGGGTGTACAAAGTAACGTTACAGTTAGAAGGAGACATTGAACGCACAATAGGCACAATCTTTTGGGACCGCGTCATAAACATATGATATTCTGCTGGCCGAAAAGGATTGGCCACCTAAATTTGTCCATACTTGCCCATATGGGGAAGATGTTATCAAACCTTTCTCGCCCCTTGTTCCAGAGGAGCTCGCAGAACCCTACGCCATCGATTGGGCATTGGCGCAGTCACCCGCGTTATATCACAACCACGTAGGATGTGGCAAAGATTCCCCCTACCATGTAATTCCTATTAAAAATCAACCCCAACCTCAACCCCAATATCCAATCAAACATGATGCTAAAGCACCCGTGAGGGAAATCCTCACACAATTGGAGTACCAGGGCGTAATTGAACCCTGTGTCTCACATATGAATAATCCCTTATTCCCAGTAGCTAAACCAGACCATTCATACAAAATAGTCTTAGACTACAGACACTTAAACAGACATACACGCACATATGCTAAGCAAAACTCACATAGCACAGCACTTATGAATAACATAGTGCGCAAAAAATACAAAACAACACTGGACATTTCCAATGGTTTCTTCTGCCAAAATATAGCGCCTGAGAGTAGAGACTTAACAAGTTTCAGTGCAGTAGGCTCCCAGAAAAAATTCTGTTGTTTACCCCAGGGGTACAAGAACAGGCCAGGACTGTTCGCAGCTCGTGTGACTTCAATATTGCACGACATTGACCCTGAAGCATTGTCCTATGTAGATGATATCTATCTCACGGATGATGAATTACTGCAATATTTTAAATGGGTAGCCTGCATTGTTGTAGGATTTGCCGAGTTCGGCTACAAATTCAATAAAAAAAATAAAAAAATAGACTTCCTTAGCGTCCTGCTTCTAGGATATGAGCTATCGAGTGAAGGAAAGAGCCTAGCGCCACAATTCTTGGAAAAATGTGCAGTTACAACCTCCAAATACCATTAACAAAACTCCAATCTCTATTAGGTTTCCTAAATTTTGGCAGAACTTACATTCCTGATTAGGCATCACACATAAAACCTTTATACGACTTAATACGTCCTGATTTTTCAAGTAAATTTTGGACGGTCAAACACACACTCATACTCCAAGCATTGCAAACAGACATGCTTGCAGCTCAATATTTACACACAAGGGACAACAAAACACATTTGGTCATCAGAGTAATTTCTGGTGCCATTGGTTTCACCTATGTAACTTTCAATGAGGGTACATTTGTACTTAGTAGCAGAACAACGCTTTGCTCCCACTGAGAAAATTCTAACTGCTGTTCAGATGGCTGTCATTAAAGAAAGACCACTAGCCCAAGGCAAACGCATTATTGTTGTTGGGTAGAGATGAGGCACTGGTAGTTAGCCGGGGCAAACCCCGAAATGGGGCGACAGGTGTCACCTTTAGTGGGTTAAGACTCAGTCTCCCACACCGCAGGCGATTCTGCCGCCCAAATCCAGTAGTCTCATTAGAATAATGATCGCCTACGCGACAGCGCCAATGCATTTGTTGCGCTTATGATAGTTCTGCAAGTAAAATTATGACCCAGACAGCCAATGGCATGTCAGAGAAGCTACAATACTCCTCTGGGAGCATATAAGATGTGATTGACAATATACCTAGCCAGTGGCTGAAGGCAGCTGACCCAACCAACCAAGTAGTTAAAAGGGAGTTTCTTAACGCCCATGTTCTTTGTACTAAACACAACAGGTTGGTTTCACCATATTTAACAAAAAACATGTTCTAAGGAACTTCACAATGTAGCCTAATAAGGCCCATGAGCCTCACTTGAACCTTCACCTACATTTTCAAATCCCACCAATTACTATCACTTTCTTTCATCCTTCTGAGGTGAATACAATAGCTACCACTCATTTGGCTAACATCAATGTGCACTTTTATTGGGCTATGAAAGTGCCAAATAAGCACTACAGAAAATTCGCACTATTACTTATTAAACTACTGAAAATTATGAACATGCAACTGAGGTCATGGGCCTTATTAGGCCACACTCTGAGCAACATAGTGCAAGGGTATGTGTAAACATAGGTGTGCCGTTATACAATTTAAACATAACTTCATTCTTTAAAGACCACAGACTACTTTGCTCACAGACCAGGTTCATTAATTCATTCTTTCTCCCGTCTTCTGGCATGGAATAATCTGGTAGAACTTACCTTATGGGTTGAATTCTGTTGCCATGCACTAGTCAGGTTTGCTCATCAACTAGAATTGAAGACCAAAGGCCAGTCACTGTTTGCATAGTTAACTGCCTCTGGCATCCACACCTGAACAAACTGTCATCCTTAATAAATAACTTGCTCTCCCTTTGCATCAGTTCCTTTAGCTGCCACAATTGTGGATATACATTGCTCAGGCTCACTGATTTAACTAACTGGGATGTTAGTCTAGCTCATGCATATAGAATACCCTCTATCACTTCTCAGAATAGAAGTACACTCTTAGTTTAACAGCCTCCTCCAACTGCCTCCTGTTATGATAACAAACCTTAATGATGAGTGCCTCATATGTTTCCTGGAAAATATTGCCCAGGTTTTAAAACCTACCCTGAACACAACCTGGACAACATGGAAGATTGAGTAAAAGTATTTAGCCACATAGTGCTACGGTCTGATGTGAACTGCCTGTAGATGCTAGATGATTCTCAGCACTGCTGAGACATGTGACGCACAGGTTATACATGGACTGCCAAAGTAGGTGCATTGGCATTCGTCTCCCTACTCTTTAACGGAGATTAGAGTCTATCATCTTCAAGTTGCACACAGATTTCTGCAGAAGGGACATTATTTTAACTCTTTGTATCTCCAGCCCTAAACGTTTTTCACAAGCATCTCCATGTCACAGTGAGGTCAGTTGTCTCCTTGAATAGGGATATTATTGCAGTCACAGGGACAATACAAAAACATTGAAAATTTCAACATAGTGGTGCTTTATCACTAGTAGGAGAAAGTAAATAAAATGGTGTATTTTAAGAAAAAGACTAGACAGCAGAAAGTAGCTTGGTCCTTCACATATTCCCATACTGCCAAGGAAGGGCATCTTTTAGAGATAAAGCAACTTTTTCCACAATAGTCTCCCTCTTCTTCTTTTTTCAGCCTACATTGGATAATGGGCTTTGCTAAATGATATGTTGAGGGATTCCGTCTGTCTAAAGAAAGGAAGAGATTAGGTGAAAAGAATGCAATGAAAACTGAAGACGGATAGTAAGGGCATGATTGGGAAAGAAAAGGAGGAAGTGAGACATGATAATGAAGTGAAAATGGGGGTGTCAATGGCCATGCGTGACCACTAGTATGTAAAGGATATCAAAATAATAAGATTGCTAGAGAAGAGGGGAACTCCCACAGAATGAAGAGGCCAACTAGAAGAAAGAGGAAGAGGTACAGAGGACAGAGACATCATACTGTCAGTGAGTGGGAAAGAAATATACATGAAAAGTGATTTTCAAGGTAAACAAAGAGAAGTAGGCGGGAAACGTCCTATGCAGTGTGTGAAATGAGGAAAGACAGGCATCTGGAATTAGCACCCTAAATGCAGGGTTAGGCAGTGCATTTATATTTCAAATTAATGTTTTAAGGCCAGCAGCAAAGCTCTGACATCTTTCACATGCTCTGCTGCAGGATTAATATCTGCATTTTACAGATGTGCATAAGCCATTCAGAAACTAAGAAAATTTGCCCAGCTGCCATGACCAATGTCATTAATTTAGGACAATCTCACATTCACCCCTTCCCCTGTGCTAAGCCTTTTCTTGGCGATTTAGGATAGTTCACTCTTAGGCCCCCAAAACAGTTTGTGCACATAGGGGATCCAGACCAAATTTGTGTTCTTTTTTTCCAACATCCTGGGAATTCTAAAGGTACCCATGGTTTGTTGATTCCCCTAGAGGAGACAGGCAAAATATAGCTAAAAGTTGAGTTTTGGGGGAAAAGTGGGAAAAGTCTGCAGCAGAAGAAAGTGCCTGTTTTTCCTGTCAAATGGCATCAACAAAGGGTTTTTGGTGCTAAAGTCACTATCTTCCCAGCTTTCAGGAACAGGCAGACGTGAATCAGAAAACACATTTTTCAACACAGTTTTGGTATTTTACTGGGACATAGTCCATTTTTCCTATTTTTTGTGCTTTCAACCTCCTCCCAGTTAGTGTCAGTAATGGGTGTGAAACCAAGGGTGGATCCTGGAACGCTATATGTTTCTGTAGAATAGACAAAATTCTAAATTCAGCAAGGGGTAATTTGTATAGATCCTTCAAGGCTTTCCTATAGAAAGTAACAGTTGAAATAAATATTGAAATCGAGTTGAGAAAACCATCCATTTGTGTTTACGTTTTCATCTGTAACTTTTTCTAACTATGACAGATTTTTTCAAAGAAATATACCGTTTCATTTGCTGGACCCTTCTGGTTCAGGGATATATAGGTCTTTTAGGTTCACCAAGAAACCGAGGTAACCAGAGCCAATAACTGAGCTGCACCTTGCAATGATTTTTCATTGTGTACCGGGTATATAGCAGTTCGTAGTAAAATATAAATAGTGAAAAGTAGGTATCAAAGAAACCAATAGAGTTCTGAAATGAGCACAAGATATGGAGTTTAGAAGCAGTGGTTAATTGCACATCTCTGAATTTGTGGGTACCCATAATAGCATGTGATTTAGAGGGTATTTTTCCAAATTACTTCTTTCTTGCACATTGTCCTACATTTCAAAGGTGCAAATTTAGGGAAGTACAATGGGTAATAACACTTATTCTACTATTCTCTGATCCCTTAAGTATCCCAAAAAAAATGGTACCTCACTTGTGCGAGTAGGCCTTTTGCCCGTGACAGGAAACAGTCCAAAACACAACATGGATACATCAAATTTTTTCATGCAGAACTGACCCTTTTTTGCAAAGTGGGTAGATGTGGTTTTTAGGTCCCAGCTTGGGTAGCACCTAGGAAATCCTAGCAAATGTGTACATTTTTGAAAACTAGACACAAAGGAAATCCAAGGAGGGATGACTTTTGTGTCTCCCATCACATTTTCTTACCGAGAATCCCTTGAAAACCTCAGAATTTGTCTTTAAAAAAAAAACACATTCTGTGATGGAAAGTTCTGGAATCTGAGGGGAGCCACAAATTTCCTACCACTCATCATTGGGTGGGCCAGCTGCCTGCGACAGGGAAGGGCCAAAAATGTGTATAATTTGAGGGGGAACTAAAGTGGTTCCAAAAGGGTAGTTTTAAAAATACATTTTTAGGCTGACTCTGTTTTGGGTACCCACACAAGTGAGGTATCATTTTATTGTGAGACCGAGTGGAGTGCTGTGTGGTAGGAAATTTGAGGTTTATTTGTGTTTCCAGACGAAAATGGCACGGAGATGCAAGGAAAATGTGTGATTTTAGTCACATTGAGGTTTACACAGCATTTTGGGCAAGAAAATGGTGAGGTCTAGCTTTCAGGATTTTCTGGGTCTGGTAGGTTTTTCCAGGTGACAGCCTACCCGAGCCCAAAAAGTGCAGCTGTTCACCATTGCAAGTGGGATGATACTGGATGTTAGCCAAACTCTCCTGGCCTAATTTGTAAAAACTACACCCAACAAAATCAAATAACCTCTTGCTTGCCATTGGGGTGAAATGCTTTAGTCTGCAGGGGAGCCGAAAGACTGTTTCCCCATTTTTGAGGGAGTAGGGACATGGCCCTGCCCATGCTGGGCAGGCCCACCCCTACAAAAAAAGCAAAACCTGGTATCTAGTTGGCTTTCTGCCCCAGCGGAGGAGATGGGAGATGGGGTAACTGCCCCCATCTGCCTCCCCAGAGAGGCAGAGAGACTGCTTCCCTTTTTTGAGTGGGGGGCATTGGCATGCCCCTGTTGGGCAGCCCTCAACGATACAAATACAAAAAATAAAAAAACCTAGTGTCTAGTCAGTGGGCCTTCTACCTCACAACGGCCAGAAGGGGGTAATTGCACCCATCTTTCCCCCAGGGGCAGAAAGACTGTTTCCCTATTTTAGGGGTGAGTAGGGGTTGCATGGCCATGCCCATGCTGGGCAGCCCCCATCAATACAAATAAAAAGGTAATCCCTGGTGTCTAGTGGGCTTTCCGCACCCCAGTGAGGGGTAGATCAGGAGTAATAACCCCCACCTACCTCCAGGGGTGCAGAAAGGCTGTTCCTATTTGTGTCTGGGGAGGTGGGGGCATTGGCATGCCCATTGTGGGCAGTCCCCACCCTTCTTTTATTAAAAAGAAAAAATCCTGGTTTCTAATGGGCTTTCTGCTCCCCCCTTGCCTGGGAAGGGGGGGAGTGGGGCTGATCAGGGGTAATAACCCACATCTGCCTTCCAGTGAGGGGGTGAAGGGGGGCTGAAAGGCTGTTATTAGTGTTTGGGGGGGGCTGGGGCATGCCGATTTTGGGCAACTCCCATCCTTTGTAATAATAAAGAAAAAAAACCCTGGTGCCTTCCTGGCTTTCTGGTATTGCTCCCATTTGGCTCCCAGGGAGGGGAGGGGGTTGAAAGACTGATTATGTGCACAAAACTAAGGGGACCGCTTCCCCCTCCCTGGTGTCTAGAGGGTGGATCCCTGCTTGGGGATCGCCCTCCTGTGGCAAACCCCAAGCAGGGATCCACTAGGGAGACAGGGAAGACAGGAGAGGTATCATTAGAAAGGATAGATTCTCCCATTTCCAATTATACCTTTCTCGTCTGCCTAGATGCTCGGGGAGCAGAGATAGCCCACTGAGCATTGAGGCAGAGAAAGTGAAATGAGCCACATGGTTTTTCACAGGCTTCTAAGGAGAAGGCTTGCAGGCCATGGCCCTCAAACAGCAGTCCCTGGAACACCTGACAGATTGTGTTGCAAATTGATTGGCATTAAATCACAAGAAATTATTCTTGCATGGCCCAGTATACAAGAAAGGGAGCCTTGAGCAGGTGAGTGTAAAAATGTGTATTTGCACCCTCTCAGATCTACCTCTGCTCTGGCTTGGTTACTCGTCTGTCCTGCAATGAGTTTTAAGCCACAAGGCGAATCTGAATCAAATCAGACTTCCTCACACACCCATCAACAATACGCTTAGTACCAGCATAAGGTGACATTGTTTATTTTCCTCGCCCTGCTGTTATAGTTACCTTAGTGCATGAGTTATAGTTATTCGAAAGAACTTGAACTATAACTGCTTCATTTGTATGGTTATATGCATATATTCACTGACAAAAACAAAGGTTACAGGGACGTTATAGTTAGGCTCACATTTTAAACGTACAAAACCATAGGAATTCATCTGTTATATTTATCTCAAGTAACTATAACTCGTGCCCTACAGTATCTAAAACTCATGCCCCTGCCATGCAGTTTTTTTGTCAAATTTTACTGCAAATGTTACATTGATATTATCAATGATGTTATCAAAGATGTCATGAGTGCTGTAATTTATGGGGAAATTAGCAGTGAATGGCGAGGGTGGGAGTTATAGTTATTGTAGGGCACGAGTTATAGTTACTTGAGATAACTCTAACAGGTGAATTTCCATTGTTTTGCCGATCTCTGCCCTAATTAGGCTGGGCCCATCCACAGGGCCCAGCCTAATTATTTATTTTTTGAGGAGGGGTGCCACCTGCATAGAATTATGAATGTCCCTGGCCTACCAGTGGGCTGGTAAAAAAGAAGCGCTGGATCCCGTTGTGAAATCGTGATTTAAAAAAAATAAATAATTTAAGTGTTTGTTAGCCCTGGGGATTAACATGGGAAATGCAACTTTTTGGACCCTCAGCTCCTACTCTTTTCTCGGCCGCTGCTTGACAGATCACCCAAAACTTTCAGTGTACAACAAGAATCACCAGCAAACGTTTTTGTGAAAATTTCATGAAGATTTGTCAAACGGTGCCAAAGATA
The DNA here is from genome assembly GCF_031143425.1 of Pleurodeles waltl. Taxonomy (NCBI): domain Eukaryota; kingdom Metazoa; phylum Chordata; class Amphibia; order Caudata; family Salamandridae; genus Pleurodeles; species Pleurodeles waltl. The sequence goes on from NC_090445.1 coordinate 171,672,062, forward strand.
TAGGGAAGTCAAAAACTTTTTTTTCCTGTAGAAACATGAGTGGCGACTGCCACTGGGTTGTGTGTGTGTGTGTGTGTGTGTGTGTGTGTGTATGTAGAGTCAGAGTGGCAAAGAGTGTTGCAGAGTCTTGTTGAGATTACTAGCATAGAGTTGAGTTCAGTTGAGTAGAGTGTTTTATAGTTCATTCAGTGTTGAGTGTAGTGTTGTGCAGTAGAGTGGCAGTCGCGTACAGTGTAGTGTTGAACAGTAGATTATCATTATTTGTGAAAACACAGTGCATGGTAGAGTGGTGAGTTATAGTTAGTGTTGTGTGATTAGGGATCTGAAAAGAGAATGTAACCAGGTCTGCTACTTATAATAATCTGAAGGTGGTGGATAAATTGTAAATTAATGTTACAACTATGACTTCAGATTTTTAAAGTTTGTGTAGTTTAAACCTATTTTGTATAGGGGAAAATAAGTTTTCCTAACTATAACTAAGCTTTAACCTTTGTATTTTTTCATAGAATTTCACTGTTTATACACTTTTAATAAAAAAGTGTTTCAAAGCGTAGATGCCAGTGTTGCAAGTGGAAAGCTGATATGTAGAGTGTCGTACAGTACAAAGGAGGAGACTGTTGTAAAGTCTAGAGTATTGTAGATTGGAATCAGGTAGAGTAGACTGAGGTATATCATACTTGTAGTAAAGCATTTTATCTGATATAATGGAGTCAAATATTGTAGACTAGAGTAGTGAGTTATACAGTGGAATGGCGTGTTGAACAGTAGAGTAGGGTATCAGACTGTCATAGAGTGGAGTAGGGTGAAGTGGAGTATCAGAGTGGAGTCTTGTGGATGAGTGTTGTAGAGTGGCCTGCTGTCTCATATAGTGGAGTGGCGTATCGGAGAGAAGTTGAGTGACCCGTCAAGTGTCATACAGCTTAGTACAGTGGCATAGAGTGGATGGTAATAAAGTGGAGTAGTGTGGCATAGAGTGTAGTACATTGTTGTAGAGTGAAGTTGAATACAGTGGAGTAGAGTGTTGGACAGTGGAGTAGGGTAGAGTGGAGTATAGTACATTTGTGTAGAGTGGGATAAAGTGTAGTAGAGTGGATGTAATGGAGATTCAGGAGACTCTGGAAAATACTAGTCTCCAAGATGGCCAGTGCGAAAGATGGTGAACGGAAGAAGGTCAGCATACACTCTCACAGAAGCTGGTGGAGATCAAAGCTAAAAAGGAACAAGATCCCAAGAGTGGGGAAAAGTGAGAAGTCATGTAGAGTACAGTATTCAAGGGAGCAAGACAGAGTTAGCACGGAGACGAGCACAGACAGGAGGAGGAGAGAAGTCACTGCATACGTTGCAGCAAGCGGCGGTGTTTGTGATGACAAGGATGGGAGTGGAAGAGCACCAATGAAGACACAGTGCTGAGACCGGGCGGGAGAAAGACTGAGCAGAGAGAGACACCAGGAGCCGAGGCTCCTGAAAAGGGAAGTGCCTCACAGGGTGAAACAGGTGCAATTAAGGGGTTTAACAGAGATCAAAAGAAGCACCTTTTCGGTGATAACTACACCTTTGACCAAGATAAACACATATGAAAATTAACTCTGCATGGAGGTGAAGGTTCTGGTCTATTTATTTTCCTATTCATTTTGTTAGGTTCTCGGGGTGTTTTTTTTTTTTTTTCTCATTCTTTTGAGGGTGTGGGTGTCATATTGCTGAAGTGGCTGCCCGGGGGTACTAATAGCCATCTCCAATTGTTCAAGCCTGACCAAGATGAATATCTGAACCTTTCAGCTATAAGGACATTCAAACAATAAACAAGCTTGGAGCATTTATCCTTGCTATATTCATGGCCAGAATAGAAGGATCAAAAATGTATTTTTGTTTTTGTAAATGCTTTTCCAGTTGAGTGGTGACTAGTTGTGTTTACAGTGGCATATAGTGGAGTACACTAGAGTCGGCAGTGTAGAGTGGAATATAGTGTCAGGGTGGAGTAGCATGTCATAGACTATAGTGGTGTGGAGTGCAGTAGAGTGAAGAGGCATAGCATACAGTTGAATAAAGTGTCATAAATTGGAGTACACTGTTGTACTATAGAGTGTAGTGGAATGTTGTACAGTATTGGAAAGTGATGTAGAATACAGTAAAGTGGCATACAGTCTAGTTAATATTTGTAGAGTGGAGTGATGTGCAGTACAGTGTTGTAGAGTGTGGTACTGAGGATTGGCATATGGTGTTATAGAGTACAATGACATTGAGTGGCTTAGAATGGAGTGGCGTACAGTGGAGTACTGTGCCAGAGTAGAGTGGAATAAAGTGGGGTGCAGTGGCATATAAAGAGTTGCATACATTGTCATACAATGGACTCGAATATCATATAGTTGAGTGTTGTACAGTGGCATACAGTATAGTATAGTATAGTCTTGTACAGTGAAGTTAAGGTGTATAGACAGGAGTAAAATGTCAGAGAATGGCATACAGTGTGGTAGAGTGAAGTTGCAAAGAGTACAGTAGTGTGTGAAACAATGGAACTGTGTAAAGAGGATTGTTGTATAGTAGCCTAAAGTGAGGTAAAATCTTGTAGAGTGGAGTAGAGTTGAGAGGGGTGGTGTAACACTGTATAACATAGTGTGGAGCAAGGTACAATAGAGTGTATTGGTGTGTCATGGAGTAGAGTGGCATGGAGTGGAATGCACTGGCATAACTCGGGTAGTAAACTGTCCAATTGGAATGGGATCTCGTACAGAAGAGTTGAGTGCTGTGGAATAGAGTATTGTACATTTGTGTGTACAGGCATAGAGTGGAGTCTAGAGTTGGACAGTGGAGTGCACGGGGATAGAGTGGAGTAGAATGTCATAGAGTGCCATTAAGTGTAGTAGACATTTATAGAGTGGAATTAAATAGAGTAAAATAGACTTTCATACAATGGAGCAGAGTAGCGTGAGTTGCCATACACTGTAGTGGCTTTGAGTGGATTACTGTACAGTGGAGAAGCAAACTGTGGGATAGCATACAGTGGAGTGTAGAAGAGCGGAGTGGCATAGAGTAGAATAGTGTTGAATGGAGTGGTGTACAGTGGAATGTCGTAAAGTGTAGCATGGTAAAGTGGAGTGACATGCATTGAAATGGTGTAGCGCAGAGTTTAAGAATCAAATTGGAGTGGCCTCTCGTACAGTAGAGTGGAATAGTGTTTTACAATAGATTGTACGCAAGGGTGTAGCTTGGTCAGTATGATTGGGGGGGTGAGCTTCAGAGTTTCCAACAATTACACTTGCATATAGTGTTAAAATACATTTAACAACAAGCAGGGCACATAAGACGGGTACTAAGTGAGAGAAAACACAGTTGTAACCGCCGTGCGGCCGCCAATGCAGCCGCACTCCCACAGTGCCCATTATGACATCCCCACTGGGCCGCAACATGGGAGCCTACCCCAACCCACCGTAGAGGACATCACTGCACAACCACCCACCACCACCAACAGGAGCCTCCTACAAACTGGAGCACCCTCCCTCAGATAACACTGCCAAAACAATGCAGACCATCCACTCAGGGTCTCCTACAGACCCTTGCCCACACCACATGTACAGCCTAGTCAGCACTCTAATTTGCACCAACCTCCCCACCATCATCAACTCCTCCATCCTCAGTGGAAACTTTCAGGACAGCTGGCAATCGGCAGGGGCCACAGCACTCCTGAAGAAACCAGAACGACCTCAGAAACTACAGCCCCCATCTTGCTCCACCCTCCCTGGCCAAAGACCTGTAGAAAGAGATCAACAAGCAGTTCTCCGCCCATCTTGAACAGCACCACCTCCTGAACTCCAACCAGCCATGGTTCCGCAGCAACCACAGCATTGAAACGCCCTCCAGGCAGCAACAGACATCATCCGGTCCATCATGGACAGAGGAGAAACTACCACGCTCATCCTGTTCGACCTCTCTGTGGCGTTTGACACCATCTCCCAAGGTACCCTCATCACCAGGCTCCAGGTCTCACAAGTCCTAGGGCCTGCCCTGAGCTTGATCGCCTCCTTCCTCTCCAAAAGGACAGAATGAGTCAGACTTTCCACTTTCACCTCTGAACACAAGAAGCTTGTTTGCAGAGTCCTCCATGGCTCCTCCCTCAGCCCAACCCTGTTCAACGTATACATGGCACCCCTTGCCTGCATCATTAGATCCTACGGCATCAACATAATTTCATTCACCAACAACACTCAGCTCATCCTCTCCTTCACCCACATGAACAACACCACCAGGTCCAACTTCACCGCCTGCATGTTCAATGTGGCCAACTGGATGTGAGAGAACTGCCTCAAACTCAACACGGGCAAAAAACTGAGATACTGATCTTCAGAAATAGGGGTTCCCCCTGGGGGGACTCCTGGTGGCCACCGACGTAGGTCCCTTGCCCATCCCCACAGACCACACCAGAAACGTCAGCATCATCCTTGATGACAAACTCATGATGAACAAACAGGTCAACACTATGATCGCATTCTATTGCCACATCCTTAAAAGATTTTCAAATGGCTCCTCACGCACACAAGACACGCGGTCACCCAGGCCCCCATCACTAGCAGACTCAACTATGGCAATGCACTCTACATGGGCATCCAGAAATGCTGCAAATTCATCCCTACAAAGCCCTCCACAACACAGATCCAATGTACCTCAGAGATTGACTGCAAATCTAGCAACCCTCTAGACAACTATGCTCTGCCTCTCTATAAATCTCACACAAATCCCCTGCATCCACAGAAATAAGACAGGAAGACACACATTTTCCTTCATCACTGCCAAAAACTGGAACAAACTTTCTCATCACATCAGATCTGCCACACCACTTCTCAACTTTCGCAAGAGGGTGAAGACCTGGCAATTGAACTAGGAGCACTTCGTGGGTGATAAGCTGCACCATACAAATCCACATAACATAACAACAAGCTGAACAGCAGCCACACTGGTGTACAACATGGCTAAAACACATTGCCAAAGCCAATAGCACTTGCATAGGAAAGGCCTTTTGGCCTTGCCATAGCTGGTTGCTAGTAATGTACACAAATGGGTGATATAAGAAGTAGGTTGTGGCCACTGGGTCCATTGATGGCTTAACATATAAAGGCAAGTGGAACTGCATAAAGCTCCTATATTTACTACTGCACAGTGAAAAGTATAAATATGAGACATATGATGATCCCATATATTTCTTTAGCCAGTGCTGCATGAGTCAGAAGTCAAATATGACGCAGCTGCAATTTTACTACCACTCAGTGATTTCTACAGATGCCATAGGCGAAAACAAAACACTGACTGTGGTGGAATAAAGTGCATAAATTGTTCCACAAACATGCATGTTGTGCTACTTGAATAGGCCATGAACATATCATGAACTCGTTAAAGATGTGCATTTGGTAAGTACGCTGTAATGGAAGGCTCTAACCAAGTTTTGGCCCCAGTCTCCATGTCAATGAATGAGCAAGGTCAATAATTGAGCCCCCTGCTTTGAAGGGGTGTTCAGAGGATTTTGCCCAGCAAGGTTTTTTTTTTTTTTTTTTTTTAAATAGCCAATGGTGTAATTTAAGTCAAATTGGTCAGATGTATTTCTGGACCATAGTAGACTGCCTATCTACTTACCTTGCCGACAGATCTAGCATATCTTACTAACTCGACTCACATCACCTCCCTTCTGCAACAACATTGGTATACCTCAAAGTATGATCATTTCACCCTTCCTTTTATATGACTTTCTGGCTCTGGTACCAGACCTAATCAAGCTGTCCAATCTAGCATGCTACAACTACACTGAGGCCACTCAGATTGTCCCAGAGTAAAAATAAACAATGGCCTGAGACTCCTCAAGACTAGACTGTTATCCCTGAGTCATCAGCCATTATATGCCAAATGAGTACTTTAAATATAAATCTTCCAAAACAGATATATCACCATAGAAGAAACACCAGCTTACAAACTTGGCTCACTGCCAACTGAGATCAAGTGAAGTAAGAAATCTGGAGGTGATCAGGGACTCAAGTCAATCTCTGACTCCCCCCCCCCCCCAAACTCTTTGATGCATCTTCCCTCATCCAGAACTCTCAGAGAAACTAACTTTACACTACCATCATTATTGATAGTGTCTGATACAGAATATCTACACCCAGTGTATTTTATTGAAAGTGCCATGAGTACTAGTGTACTTTTAATCTTACACCAAACACAGTCTCAGCTGAGTGAACTGTACTCAGCTGTGCATGCTTCTATAGTAACCAACTCTCACACACCTTGCCCCTCTTCGGTGCATTCTATCTATCACCTTCTGATCTTTTAGGCCATGAGCCAGGACCCCATAGGTTCTAACCTGATTTTGTTTGCACGGTATGGACGCCTAGATATGGAAAATGTGATAGCAAGGCCTCACTCTGCCTTTTGTCTGATATTATTGGATTAGCAGCCATAAAAAATAATGGTTTGCTTATTTTTGATAAAGAGCTTACAAATTCATCATAATATGGGGAAAAATAAATCTAATTCCACCAGATGAATAACTTCAACATAATTTAAAAATAATTATGATTACCAATTGTAACAATAACAATACTGTATAGGGCCAGATGTATGAAACTATTTTGCATTCACAAATGGTGCAAATCGCAAAATTGCACTGTTTGCGAATGCAAAATTGCCTTTCACGATGTATGAAAGGTATCGCAGTCCCATTTTAGGGAATCACAATTTTTAGCAATTCCATAAATTGCGACTCCGAGTAGGGAATCACAATTTGCGATTCCCTAAATAGGAAATCGCAATAGGGAATTCCTTTTTGTGATTCCCTATGCACATGTATCAAGCATTTCCTAAATTCGAACTGGGTATTTAAGAAGTGCAATTACTAAAAACTCCAAGTTGGTGGTAACCATGTGCAATTAAAAAAAAAAAAATGCATTAAAAGTACATTTTTAAAGTGCTATCTAGCGCACACATGCTCATAGGGCATGTGTGCGCTTTACTTGTGCACAATTGTTTTTGGGGTTGCATCAAAGGGGGCTTAGGCCCTCAGCACCCTTGGGTTTGCATTTCCTAATTTGCGAATTCCTAAAATGGAAAACCATTCGCACCTATGGAACTTCAGGTCCATAGGAACAAATGGAGCTTCATTCCCTAATAGCGATTGCAAATTTTAGGAAATCACTATTAAGGAATTACTATTTTGTTACATTCCGTTTTGCATTACCTAAATAGCGATTACCTAAAATTCGCTATTTAGGTAATGCAAAATGGAACTTTGATACAGCTTCTTTGTATCCCTCATATATTGTTATAGATTAAATGCATCATTTTTACTTACAATTTAAAACAATAATAGTTACATCTTACATAGGAAATGTATGTTATGAGTGAACATAAACACAACTTTATCATTCACAATTGTTGTCATCATCTTCTTCTGAATTAGTGTCATCATTCTCTGTGTCTGTTTGATTTTCACAAGCGGGAAGTCAGAACATGTCTTTGCACATTAGATCATTTAGACACCAGACACATGTTGGCAGTTTGCAGTTGCAAGCCATTAGATCTAACACAACCTGAGGTGCTGGCTGCCCCTCCATTGAGTCCACTTCCAGTTGCTCTGCTCCCTCATGGTTTTCCCTCTCCCAGTTGGACTAGGTGTCTGTGGATCATTCAGAAGCCATTTCTTGGTTATAGCGGATTGATAATTTGCACATTCGGCATGTTTCTTCAGACAGTCCCAGCAAGGTGGAAGTTGATGACTGTCTAACTCACCCTTCCTTGCGCAGAATAGGTGATGCCTCAAGTCATTCATGTGATGAACCGAAGATTTTGGTCATACAGAAGCACAAGAATTGCTCCAATTTGTCCATTAGTTCTTCAGAGAGATCCCATGTGCCTATGAGCTGTGAAAATGTTTCCTGTGTATGTCTGTTGGCACACAGGATTTTGAAAGCACTTACTTTTCCTTTTCCCGCAAATGTGCTTACTGTGTCACATCCGGTAAACGTATGGAGACCTCTCATAGCTCGACAAACATTTTCACCAAGAGCTGAAGCTATTTCCCAATGTCAAAGACTCACATGTGTACTTTATTACCACATTTCAGAAACCATTTAGCCATGATTCTGTCATGGAATACCAACCACCTAATAAACACATCAGTGTCATCTGAGCTTATTATTACTGCCTCATAACCCTCATTAGCAACGCATGCAGCATGTAGCAACAAACACCCATTTGCTTCTTCGAGTGTATTGTTGAGATCTGGCACTTCATGGCTCCCTTCAGATGTGATTTTGAACAGTGTTTTATTCTCAAGTTTTACAAAATACTCTGGTTTCCTCCATTCAATAATAAGAAATGCGATGAGAGTTGTTTTATTCCTTACATGGCTTAGGAATTCCCTCCACTGCCTGGCAATCTGTGAAGGTAGGGGTGCTCTGTAACTGGTGCCAAATTCTGCCCCTATGATTGTCCTTTCACTGTTCTTAATAGACGTCTCATTGTCCATATCAAACACAATATTGGTTCTTTGACTCCTGTTTCCTTTCCACAAAGCTATGGACAAGACAGCCATACCCACCTCACCAAAGTTTGATTCCTCTCCTTTTACTCTCTGAACAAGAACCATACCATCAATCAGCGTGGCTGAATTTCCAGGTATTTCCTCAGCAGGATTAACGTTTTTTTTGCAAGTGTCTTGCTAAAACAGCTTTGTTTGTCTTTCGCAACAGACCTTATGGAGTTCCTAAAGCCTATGGTAAAGGTCCTAAGGGATGAGAGCGTACAAACGCCATTTGAAAGGTGCGATTATGTGCTGTCACAATGATTCAACCAAATAGTGCTTTGTCAGCTTTCATGATGATTGTCCTGCCATTGCTGTTTACTGCCTTCTTCTTGCATGTTACTATTATAGTTATCAATTTATATAAGTGAAGTGGTACTTCACAAAAGGCAGAGAGTTATGACTTGCTATCACGTATTTTTCACTTTTAAGTGTTCATACCTTGCCAATAAATCATATTGGAACCCATCCCCCCAAGTGGTACAGATAACATGGTTGGCTCAAGGCCTTTGTATGTCTGCACATATTCTTTGACATAGCATTGGCATCTAGTCCAGGGTGTGCATATAATGGTGAGACAACCACTCAAAGCACCTTCAGTAGGACACATTTATTAAGAATAATATGATGCTACATTACACAATTTTGTCAGGACCAGGGGCACATGTTTTTCTGCTTCATTGAAAACGCGTAGACAAAAAAAAATATATATATATACAGTTCCCATAAGACCTAAGAACAACTGGCAAAAAAATAAAACATAATACTCAGCTCTAGACTGTGTTGTTAATAAAATGTAGACTTTTCTTTATGAAACAAATTGAAAATGTGCATTGCGATTGCTGCTGCTTTATGTGAAGAGGTGTCCATGTGATGAAATTGTAGTTCTGGACGGTTGTCTTATATTGTGAAGAGTCATCATTCCAAAACCAGTCAGACATATGGCACGAGCGGCTGTGCTGTCTGCGGTTGCTGGCAGAACAGAGAGATACTATTCATAGCTTTCAAATATCAAGCATTGGCAAATCAGGTAGGTGTTGCTTTTTGACCTATTAGTTTTGCCAGTGCTTTTACATAAGCTGTGCAGTATTGAGAAAAAGCAAAATACGTCTTGCTGACACTGTACCATTGGTAAACAAAAAAGGGGAAAAATGCAGTCACTGCTGAGGGACGCTTCATTCTGTAGGCACATGGATGACTTATGTGCACACACCATGGGAACGACTCGAGCCCCATTTTTCCCTAAGATGGCAGACACTATTTGAGTTGGTAAATAGCAAAAAATTTATTGTAGTTGTGAAAAGCGTCTTTTGCACAGTGGAGCAGCCCAGCAACAAATGGTTTGAAAAAAAAAAAGAAAGAAATACTGTAAAGAACCGAAAGGGGAGTGGGAAGCAAAGAAGTAGCGGGTGGAGGAAAGCAAAAGATAGACAAAAGAAAACCCAGGGAAAAAGTGGAATATGAGCTGGGGCAGAGGAATGATGGAGCAACAAGGAGCATTCAAGGGATTGGTGTTGGGGAAATGCAGCACACATTGGAGAGAACTAGAAAGCACATGCACTCTCATGGAGCGCTGAAAGAAAAAGACAAAAGTAGTTCCCTAATTGTGAGCAGTGGAAGAATACTTGTCATTGAATCAAAAGGATGCTAAAGTGGGCACGTTCCAGGAGAGGGGCAAATACAACTATTCAAAGGCAAGTCATTGAATAAACAAGTAAATGAAAGTGGCAATAAAGTAAACTTATTGCAAGCAATAGATAGTCTATAATCCCATTGCAAGTTTTGGCATGGTCCACAAACAGTCTTTTGCAAACGGATAACTGCCTGCTACGTGAGACCTAAGAAGGGCATACAGGTCAAAAATAGCTGCTGACACCAGAAACAGGCCCCAAAGCCGTATTGTGACTCCCAAAAACAAAAGTTATTTGAATCTCAGAAATGGTAAGTGGTGTACTCTGGACAATCTTGTCAGTGAATGGAGATATGTCAATTTTCAAAAACAACGCATTTGTTTTTGTGTAAGGTCAAATGCAGCGCAGATCAAGTGTAGTGAAATACATTATTTAGAAAATAAACAGTTATGATTTTGGTTATACAATTGCATATTTTAGTTTATAATAGCGATAAGGCAAACACTAGTAAATTGTAGATCTGCTTGGACTATGACATTGAGTTCTATGAATTCTAGCGGCATTCGAATTACTAAATAGACAAAGTAATTAGCATTCTTGGTCACTTAGAACTGCAAGTCAAAAGTGTAGTCTGAATACATAAGTCAGGTTGATCCCTAGCAATATAGCACAAATCTCAGTTTGAACATTGTGTTGTACATTTCACTCCAAAGTAAATTATGTAATCACAGATATGGCTAGAATGTAATGTGTTCTCAAGGTAAATATTAAATACGTGTTTAAGTATAAAACTGGCATATGCCATAATAGTTGGATGCTGAATGGAGACTAAGTTACACATAGGCATAGAAACAATTCAATCAACAAGATGAAGAAGCAATTAATGTTGTCTACGGACTATCCAAAGATCTCATCTGTAGTTCTGCACAATGCATCCATCAGGTTTGTACAGCAAATGTTGTTGAATCTAAGGATTACAGACAGTCCTGTTTTCAGAGATGACAAAGGAGGACATAAATCCTATACAAAATATGGAACTCTATTTACTGAAAATTGTCACTGTAAGAAAGGAGGATTGGCAAACTCAGCGGCATTATTCAATCCATGTTCAACTGTATGCAGCCAGTAACCCCTACAGCATTCCCTCATGGATAGTATGTTAGCTATGCTACTGCACCTCAAATCAAGGTAAGGCCCTAAGGTAACTATAACTCGCGCCCATGCCATGCATAGCTGTCTCATCAATAATTTTATTGCAAATGTCGCAGTGAGAATATGAAAGATGGCATAGAATATGTCCTCACTAATATAATATGTGGATTAATTAGCTGTGCATGGCGAAGGGGGGAGTTATAATTACCTTAGGGCGCAAGTTTTAGTTACTTGAAAGAACTAACTATAACTGCTGAATTTCTATGGTTTTGAACGAGTAAATTCAGAACCTAACTATAACGTCCCTGTAACTTTGTTTTTTTCAATGAATTTCTATGTTTTTTATTTATTAACTTTTAGCAATTTTCATTGCTATACATGAATCCAACCACCGCCGCGCAAGGCTGTGCACAGTGGCGGTTGGCCACAGGGCCTGAGGCCAACCCCCTATAAGCACCCTACCTTGCACCGCCTCTTCCTGTGTGCAGTAGGGGTTGCCTGCAAGGCCTGACCAGCAACCACTCCCTGCAGCCAACCACCCAACCCAATGCTGTGCACGGCCCTTTGCGCATGCACAGTGGATGTTGGCCGCGGCCTCTCTGGGTGTGAGAATAGGCGTGAGAGGTTGTATCTGCGGGTAAGGGTGGCTGTCAGAGTGTCTGTCTGGGTGTGAGAGTGCATAAATCAGTGTTTTAGTGGGTGCATCAGTATGTGCGCAGTTCTGTGAGTGGGTGCATCAGGGTGTCGATGGGTCTGTGAGTGGGTGGGTGACGGTCTGGGTGGGTGCATAACTGAGTGGGTGCGTGAGGGTCTGAGTGGGTCTGTGAGTGGGTGCGTAAGTTTCTGAGTGGGTGTGTGAGTGGAAGAATTGATTGAAAGAGAGACCTAAAAAGCAAAAGAAAGAGAGAGGGAGAGAGACAGTATTTTAGGCCTTGATGTCTGATATACTTATAATGAGTTATTTGTCTCCAATTAGAAGTATTTGTTTTTATTTTTTTAAATATAACAATTAAAAAAATATATATATATATAATAAAAACAAAAATAGAAATGAGTCCAGCTGGACTCGAAGCCCCCCCCCCCCCCCAAGTCTGCAACATTCAGACTGTGCTATGGCTTATTTTAAAATTTTTCTTTTACAGCCCTTCATGGGCTATTTGGGTCCATGAGGGAGCCCTCAAAGGGTCCCCCGAGGTCCTGCCTTATTTATTTATTTTTATTTGTATTTTATTTTTTAAACTTTTTATTTTTTTTAAATAAAATGCCCTTTACTGGCTACCTGGCACTATGGGGGAAGCCTTAAGCTTCCCTGGCAGTGCCATTGCGTCAGCAAGCACGGATCTGCTTTGACAGCATCTCCGTGCTTGCTGAAGCATTTCATCTTGGTCCTCTGCATGCTTTACAGGTCCAGCTGTCAAAACCCAAAATGTTTTCTGTGGCTTGGCTTGGCTGCAGAGCTGCATCCAAGCCACAGCAAACAGATATGTCCCGGGGGTGAGCTCCCTGGGACATAGCAGGAGCTGTCCCTGGATGGTGGCAGTCTCTAGGGCCATCTGTGGCTCCGTGAAGGGGGGCCGCGCAGCCCCCTCCTCTAATGAGAATAACCACAGAGGTTTTTTTAAGAATCTGCCCTGGGGTTGGGGCCCCCACAAATAAACTATTTTTTTCCTGGGGGATGATGGTCCCCAGGGCAGCAGGGCGCCATGCGGCTCCTGCAAATAAATTACATTTTGCGGAGGTGGTGGCCTCTGGGGAGCGGGGGCCACAGGTCCCCTGCATGAATCACATTTATCACCCCAGGGTGCTGGTCCCCAGGGCAGCAGGAGCGGGTCAGACGCCACTCCCCCCTACCCCCACGACCCCCCCCCCCCCGGAGTTTATAATTAACACAGCAGTGGGGAGGTAGCAGTCCCCGGGGCATCGTGAGGACCATGGGCTCCCCGCATATAACAATAAAAACTTGGTGGAGATGGTGGACCCTGGGGTTACGGGAGAGGGGCTGGGATGGCGCCACACAATTTTTAATGCCCCCAGGACCTGGCCCACCATGGAGCCTATAAAAAAACAAGTGCTGGAGCCCGCACTTGTTTTGTTTAATTTTTTGCAGCGAATTTGCGGCAAAAGAATAATTTAAAAAAATGCTTTTTTTTGCTGGATCCTCTTACCCCCCACCAGTGCAAAGGGATCAGGGTGTCTCTACCCTGGCCCCTTTTCTTTTTTTTTTTAAACTATTTTTCTGGGACTCTGCTCAAGCCGAGTCCCAAGATGGCTGCCAACTTTTCCTGGTTTGAAGTGTTGGCAGCCAATGAGAGCTGTGTATTTCCCTGCACGAGCTCGTCTTTGTATATCTCTGGCCACGAAGTATTCAAGAACAAATTTGAATTTCCCTAAATTTCAGAAAAAAACTACTGAATGGATTTACACCAGTCAAATATAAGGATCAAATGGGAATTAACATGGGAAATGCAATATTTTTTGAGACCCCTTTTTCTCATTACCCGCTGGACGGATCACCCGAAACTTTCCATGCGCAACAAGAATCACGGCAACACTTTCTTTGGAAAATTTCTTGAAGATTAGTCAAACGGTGCCAAAGATATAGGCGAGTCAAAAAAACACTTTTTCTATGGAAACATGGTCCTAATTATAACTACCTCATGGCGACTGGGTAATATATATATATATATATATATATATATATATATATATATATGTATATATATATATTAACAATATAACAATGTGCTCATGGTACATACCCTGTAGCTCATATGTGATATTCACAACATTTAATAATTACAGAAAATCTCAGCAGTTTTAGATGAACGAGCAAGAGAATTCTCCTGCTTCTATTCACACCCTATCTTCACAGATCACAGGCTAATTTGTCCCCAAATAATATTGGAAAATATGATATAAAGCCTGGTTGAGAGTCTTTTGAGGAGAGAGAAGCTTTAAACATTCCAAAATGAACACCTACAACAAAGTGCGAAGATCACATTCTTTAGCCTGCTCTCTGGCCTTTTTGAGAATTGTGAGAAAAAATACATGAAGATAGGCCTTGCTTACGGCAGCAAAAAATTGGAAAAATATGAATAGTACTTGCAGCTATGTATGAGTGCCATTTAGGAAGCATCTATTTTTGTCAGGATTTTGGTGCTAATGTAAGCATTAGCTGGGACTAAGGCAAAAGGGAATTAAGTCACAGATTGCATCCTAGATTGTCACTTATCAGGTTGCCAGTTTTCATTTTATCTACCTGTATTACCTTCATTGTATTCAGCGTAACGTTTATATCTGCAATTATATTTTTGCATATATTCTGTACTAAAACCGAGCTTTAATTTATTAGAAATCCTTTTAGAATTATAATGTGGATTTCTTCTGTGTGTGCATCCTCCGAGGAAAGGTGTTACAGTAACACACTAAAATAAATGTATTCCTGACTGTCTCTGATCGTTGCTCAACATGCATTTTTTCTAAGTAAGTCGTGGGAGATACATGGGTCATAGCCTTTTCGTCTGTCCCGCCCAATTGGTGCATATCTGTGTTTACCTGTGCCTCAATGAGTTTCCTGGGCCATTTTTACAAGGTAAGATGTAAAACCGCAGCATGACATCCAGCTCAAAGGGTGGATCTCTGAGTACCCTCAGGGGGCCACACGCAAGAACTTACAAATTATTACTAATGGAAGGATGTTGGTTGTAATACGGTTTAGTCCCTTAGAAATACCCTATGCTGCAGAAGGATTTGTTCAGTTTAGCTAAGAAAAAGAGTTCCCAGTTAAATTGAGATTTCAATCATAGTCTGAATCAGTGTTAAACATAGAGAATGGAACTCTATAAATAAGGGCAAATGTTGACTTAACGGTTGACTGTGTGAGGATTCCCTGCCATAGGGTCGAACTAGTTTTAGTTGTCACAGGAAGTACAGCTTATCCATTTGAAATACTGAGCTCATGTGTATAATTCCAATCGAGGTTGTTACTGACCACTGCATATAAGCCTGTACTAGTTCTTGTACAGTATACAATAGAGGATGGTCAATGAAATCCCCATTAGTAATCAAGAATATCTAATGGGGGATTGCCTCACTTAGTGGAGCCCTCTAGTCTGTTTCGCCTTCCAGGCCTAAATGGCTAGTATTAGCGGGTTGCACACCATACAGCTAGTTACTAAATTTGACTGCAGCTCGAGTACAGTTATTATTGGAGTTACTGACTGTATAGGCTACTAAGACAGTACGTATGTTAGACATTAGGAATGAACACTGAGGGTTCAGTACTTGCACACAGAACTTCAATGCAAACAATAAGTCTGTAGAATCTAAGAACAAGTTTGGTAATGCCTTTTCTAGTAGAGACTGTATCCAACCGCAGATTCCTCACCTTCAATGTTCCCCAGGCATTAGACTGAATCTGAAAAATCTTGAGCAGTACTTCTTCATGCTGGTAGGTGGCGTCAAATGGCTTTGTGTCAGCCATGTTGGAAGTGATGTTGCATTACCCATATAAGCACCATTCCAGTGCCCTGACAGTTTTTTTTGTAACTATTTCTGTGACAAAAATGCAAAGCCACGTAAAAAACAATATTTTAACCAGTGTGCATTATCTAATGGGATGTTAGGGTGAAGAGACCACTTTGCAGATCGGGGAAGATGGGAGGGTCAATGAGGAATCTGCAGTTAGATGGAGTCTCTAAAAGAAAAGGCATTAATCAAAGGTAAGTGATTTATTCCTCTGATACAGACTTCTAACAACATATTCCTCACCTTAGGATAGATAACCAAGCAATACCTCCTCAGAGGTGGGTCTGTGAACTGGCTTAAAGTAGAACATTCTGGAGGACCAAATGGGCAAAAAGCCCTTCTCGACAGATCTGACTTTCCAAGCAGTAATACTTCATGAATATGTGAAGGATGCCCACATAGCTGCTTAGCATATTTCCTGGAGAGGTACGCAGCATGCCTACTCGTAGTAGCGATTTTAACCACGGTTGGATGTGCCCATAAACCTTCAAGGAGGCTGCTTTATAGCTAATGTGTAGCACATCTTAATGCAGAGTCCAATTCATCAAGAGATGGTCCACTTCTCACAACCTTGCCCTTCTTCGGTCCAGTGAACCTGATGACGAGCTGGTCGTCCACACGAAGGTCCTTAGTGTGATCAATGTAGAAAGAAAGAGCTCTCTTTGGGTCCAGGCAGTGGAGTATCTCCTCCTTGAAGGGATGGGGGGGTGAAAAAAGTAGACAGAGTGATGCTCTGGCCAATATGAAATGGGAAGACAACTTTCAAAAGAAAAGAGGCATGTGTCTAAGGAACCAGTTTGTTAGGGAAAACTCTGGTGTATGGACGATGAACTGAGAGAGCGTGAAGCTCATTGATCCTTTTGGCCAATGTAAAGGTCACCAAAAAGACTGTTTTGATAGTCAACAGCCATAGAGTAGAGCTGTGTGGGGGCTCAAACAGGGACCACGTGAGAAATGTGAGGACCATATTGATGTCCCACTTGGGCATCACAAAAGGGGTATGAGGGAACAAGTGTTGCAAACTTTTCAGCTTTCAACTGTTGACTTGGACAGGAAGGATTGATCTAGCAGCCGCACGAAAGCCAAATTGTCTGCCAAGTTTCCCTTCATAGTTCCCAGGGGAAAGCCTTGCCAGGCTAGAGATAAAACAAACAGCAACACTTCTGACAATGGTGCAGAAAGGGGGGTTCACCTTAAGTGAGGAACATCAAGCCACCAACCTATCGCAACGGCAGGTGTATAATGCCTTAGTGGAGGGACGTCTGACTGCCAAGATGACATCACAGACCTAGAGAGGAAGAATGAAAACTCTCAACTATTGACACTCAATCCCCATGCATGAATGTGGAGAGTGTACAGGGTTGTGTGCAAGACCCCTGCCCTGTTACTGCAAGAGGAGGTCCTCCTGAAGGGGCACCCTAACCGGAGGGCCGATGCTCATGTTCAGGAGGTCGGGATAATAAACCCTGCAAGACTAATCTGGAAACACAAGAATGACTTTGGCCCTGTCTGTCTTGAGCTACTTGAGAGCTCGGGGAAGGAGTGGTGTCAGCGGAAAGGCCTACAAGTGTCATGCAGTCCACTAGAGACAAAATGCATCTCAGAGTGAGAACCTCCTTGGAAACGCCTATGCACAGAAGTACTGACATTGCACATTCTGAGTGGTATTCTCAATGGAGGTGAACAGATGGACCCAAGGTTCTCCCTAGACATGGAACCAACTTTGTGCCACCTCTAAATGTAGTTGCCATCCATGATCCACAAGTCATTAACAGCTTAGTGTGACTACCATGGCGCTCAGTGAGCCTGCCAGGTGCTGCATGACGAGGAAGATGTCCTGGTGCTCCAGCTAAGTCCAGAGGTGAAGAACGTTCTGGCACAGGGTCCAATACCCCACCTTGCCCTGTTTGTTGCAGTACCACATGGAGGTAGTATTGTTCACGAACACCTAATCCAGCCTTCCCTTGATGAATAGAATGAAGGCTTTTAATGGCAGCATATTTACCCCTAGTTTCAGAAGGTTGATGTGGAGCTGGGACTTCACTAGAGACCTCTGGTCGTCACCTCTCCCAGGTGGCTGCCCCAACCCAGAAGTGATGTATCAATCACCCCTGTCAGCTGTAGGTGGGTAAGAGAGAGTGGTCTACTGCTGGGCCAATCATGGTTCATAAGCCACCACACTGCAGATCTTGTGCAGTCCCTGCCAATATCTGGAGCAGGTCCCGGCCTTAGCAGGTTTGAAAGGACTGTTGATGGGACTGAGCAGAAAGGGAAATTCCGGGAGATCTGTCAGTGACGCAGATCTCCTGAAAGCGCTTGAGTGCCACCTCACCTTAGCTTTGTCGACAAATAAGTGGGAGCCATCAAAGCTCATGTCAATCAGGGACATTTGGCCATCCCCTGAGAACCCAGTGCACTGCAACCAGGCATGGTGATGCAACGCCACCTTAGAAGCTATGGATTTGCCTAAGTAGTCAGTGGTATCCAGCCCACACCTGATGGCAAGCTTTGCTGCACTTCAGTCATCCACTAAGAGTTGAGGATAGCACAGCCCTCCTCAGGAAGCAGGGGAAGCAACACTGTGCAACTGAGTCTCACAATGCATGGCAATTTCAGCCCAAGAGGCATGCAGTGTTCACTGACTGCAAGGCTAGGCTGGTGGAAAATACAATACGCTTCCCCAAGTGTCCAGCCTCCTGGATTCCCTGTCCGGTGGATGAAAGGGAATGTATTTGAGTTGACCTTTGATGCTGAGGCCTGCAATGTTGAGGTCTGTGCCTCTGGGAAGGGATGCTCAGAGCTTGAGGCTGTGTGTCCTGGGACCAGGCAATGGTGTTGGATATTCATGCGCTGCATAGGAGTCCCTGTGCAAGGTTTAACCCTGGCCCCCTGTAGAACATCGGTGAGGGGTTAGCTGAAGGGGAGCAATGGTTCAGCTGAGCCCACTCTTGGGTGAAGCACCTGCCTTAATACGTTGGTCTTGACTGCAACAGCAGGCAGTTGAAGGTCCAGGACTTGTGTTGCCCTTGGCATCACGAGTGGCAAAGAATGCACCTTCCTCCAATACAGGGCCTGGAGGGGAAATCATGCAAGAGTCTGGTGATGTTTCCAGGCCACTAGCATTACCCAGCTCCTCATACCAGTTTTCCGCTGGCTCAGGGCTCTCTCTAGCAGACTCAACCTTTCCTCTTCATCTCCCTCCTCAGGAAGGAAGAGTTAATCTATGGCTGGTAATTCCAGGGATAGGTACAGTCCTAAATGGAAGGAGCCGCAGTGGAAGGAGAGACCATTGAGAGTGCCAGGTCACAGCAGGGGTGGATCCAGATGGCCCAACTGGTGTCAGGAGCGAATCTGTTGGCAGTAACCCAGACAAGGCACCTCTCACCTCTATGGGTCCTAAAGAAGCACAAGAGGGACAAAGTGACCCAATGATAGCATGGTGCTATAAAATTCATTGAGGTGATGGGTGTGAGAAAGTATTCTTTTTTAGCATGGTTACCCCCATTTTTTGGCCTGTTTGTCAGTGTGTTTGACTGTGTCACTGGGCTTCTGCTAACCAGGACCCCAGTGCTTATGCTGTCTCCCCCTTAAATTTAGTTGTTGGCTACTGTAACACAGTATTCCACTCATAATTGGCATACTGGTGCCCCTTATATGACCCTAGTATATGGTACTTAGTTACCCAGGGCATTTGGGTCCCAGGGGATCCCTATGGGCTGCAGCATTACTTTTGCCACCCATAGGGAGCCCATCCAAAGGCTTCTACAGGACTGCCGTTGCAGCCTCTGAGAAATGGTGCGTGCACTATTTCACAGACATTTACACTGCACCAGGTCACTTATAAGTCACCCATATACGAGGCCTTCCAAATCTGAAGGCTGGGTGCAGAGTACCTGTGTGTGAGGGTACCCCTGCACTAGCAGAGGTGCCCTCAAGTCGTCCAGGACCATTTTCCCAGACTTCGTGAGTGCAGGGACGCCATTTTACGTGTGCACTGGACATAGGTCAAAACCTATGTCCAGCTTCACAGTGGTAACTCCAAATATGACAATGTGAGGTGTCTAGCATCTGGGAATTGTACCCCAATGCTGATTCTAGTATTGGTTGTACAATTCCATGCACTCTGGAGGTTGACAGTGGACCCCCAGTACTGCCATACTAGCCTTCTGAGGTTTTCCAGGCAGCCCCAGCTGCTGCCACCTCACAGACAGGTTTCTGCCCTCCTGTTGCTCAAACAGCTTGAGCCCGGGAAGGCAGAATAAAGCATTTCCTTTAGGAAAGGGGTGTTACACCACCTCCCTTTGGAAATAGATGTTACAGGCATGAGTGGGGTAGCCTCCCAGAGCCTCTGGAAATGCTTTGAAGGGCACAGATGGTGCCCTCCTTGCATAATCCAGTCTACACCCGTTCTGGGACCCCAGCCCCTGCTCTGGTGCGAAACTGGACAAAGGAAAGGAGAGTGACCACTCCCCTGTCCATCACTACCCCAGGGGTGGTGCCCGGAGCTCCTCCAGAGTGTCCCTGGGTTTTGCCATCTTGGATTCCAAGGTGGTGGGGCACTCTGGGAGCATTTGAGTGGCCAGTGCCAGCAGGTGATGTCAGAGCCCTCCCCTGATAGGTGCTTACCTGTATGGCTGACCAATCCCCCCTTTCTGATGGATACAACTACCTGTGGATTCCTCACCTCATGAATACTCCCATGGCGCCAGCATTCGACGGAAATCTTCTTACCAGTCTCTGCACGTCGACGAGGACGTCACTGTCTCGCACGCGACGCCGTCTGACGTCATACAGGCAATAAGAGGTCCTCGACGACGTGCGGACGTCAGTTCCCTTTTTTCCGTGCATTCGAAACGGTTATCTTCGAGGGAGCAACTGTTACTCTTGCGGTTACAGTGTATATCTTGCTGCGTACTCTTTCTCTGTGGAAATAATGTCGCAGAGAAAGTCTGGATTTAAGCCTTGTCGTGAGTGTGGAGGCAAGATGTCGGTGACGGATCCTCATTCCGATTGCCTTTGGTGTTTGAGCTCCGACCACGACGTCTCGACTTGTGATTCGTGTCAGCACATGAATCCGAAGGCCATTAAAGAACGTGAGGCGAAGCTGTTTATGGCCAAGTCAAAGGAGAAGCATCACAAGAAAAAGTCTTCTCCAAGACATCGGCGTCATCGAGAATCCCGGCGCCGTAGAGAATCTCGGCGTCATTCAAGGGAGGCTCGTTCCAGGTCTCCGGATCGGCGCCGGAGGACATGGGAGGTCAGCCCCACGGTGACGCCGCATCCTTCGACGCCGTTGCTCTCTCCGACGTCTCCAACTTCGCCTGGACAGGCGTCGGTGATTGAGGTATTGGAGCCTCAGGTGTTTTCTCCGGCGCAGACGCCGAGGCCGGCGTCGGGGTCGCCTCCGAGTCAGGCACCCCAGTATCCGGCTTTTCCCACCCCTGGAGCCGATAGTTCCGCATTCTTGAATGCGATGTATGCCATCTTCCAACAGATGGCTCCAGGGGGTGCTCCGGCTGGGCCTTTGGCCTTTTCTTTGGGTGATCCTGCGCCTCTTCGGCCGGCACCCTTTATGCCCTTTCTCCCGTTTGGGAACGTGGGCTCGGCGCCAGTGTCGGCGCCGGTGGCCGCTCCGATGGCTTCGGAGGGATTGGCCCCAGGGATTTCCATCCCGTCGACGTCGAGATTTCGGCCTGTGACTCCGGTGGGTCCATCCGTTTCATCTGCTCTTCAGTCGGCGCCGAAGTTACCTGTGGCGCCGGATGCGGCGTCGGTGGCTTCGGAAGATCGGCGCCGATCTCCGACTTCAGCGGAGGTGTTGTCGACTCCGCGGATTGAGCAACGACTGCGTTCAAGGAGGCGTGCTCTCCGGGTACTAGAGGAGCAGGAGTACCAACGAGCCCTAGAGGAAGGAGAGCTAGAGGACTCGGGTGATGGGCTGCGTGGACTGGAGTCGGCCAGTGGGCTGGACACTTCCCCTGAGTG
Organism: Pleurodeles waltl; assembly: GCF_031143425.1. NCBI lineage: Eukaryota > Metazoa > Chordata > Amphibia > Caudata > Salamandridae > Pleurodeles > Pleurodeles waltl. The sequence continues at coordinate 171,693,914 of NC_090445.1, forward strand.
GGACCTTTCGTCCCCGGGGGAATATACCGAGGAAGCTGCTTCCTTTCATACAGTGGTACGGAAGGCAGCTAGTTTTTTGGACCTGCCTTTGCCGGTGGTGGAGGCGAAACAAAACCTTTTGACAGAGGTGTTGCATCCGGCCTCAGCCGCGGCGGAGCCTCTATTACCTTTTAATGACGCTCTGCTGGATCCGGTTTTAGAGGTGTGGAAGAAGCCGGCATCTTCCCCAGCAGTTCACAGAGCCGTGGCCAGGAGGTATCGGACGGCTCCAACTGATCCTGGTTTCCTATCTAGGCACCCTACGCCTACGAGAGCTTGGTTGTGCAGGCCTCCTGTTCGTCCAAGTCAGCGCCTGGTTCTTTCCCGACGGTGCCTGGGGACAGAGACTCAAAAAAGCTAGAGGCACAGTCGAAGAAGATTTTTTCGTCCTGCAGTCTGGCGTTAAAAGCCACTAATGCGACCTGTATCCTGGGGAGGTATATTCATGCTCTGATGGATGACATCTCCTCTTCGTTTACAGAGCTTCCCCAGGGTCTTTTGGATCTTGTCTCTGATGCCCAGGCTGCTGCGACCCAAATTATCCAGACGGGACTGGATACCACCGACTCGGTAGCCAGAGCAATGGGCACAACTGTGGTGGAAAGGAGACAGGCCTGGCTCCGTAACTCGAGCTTTTCGGCAGATGTACAGTCCACATTGTTGGATCTCCCGTTTGATGGGGACAAACTGTTTGGGGCTAAGGCTGATTCGGCCTTGGAACGTTTTAAGGAGAGCAGGGCCACGGCTAAGTCGTTGGGACTCCAAGCTCCTTCTTCCACAGCCTCTTCCAGATTCTTCAGGAGGTTTCGTGGATTTGGGCGTGGCTCTTCCTCCTCTTCCTTTCGGGGAAGATATCAGCAACCTGCCTCTTCCCATCCCTATAGATCTTTTAGGGGGAGGGGTAGGGTCCGCACCAGGGGAGCCTCTCAGCAGCACTCTGCCTCTTCCTCATCCTCTGGCGGGGTGCAGCAGGGGAAGCAGCCTTAGGCTTCCACCATTTCCCACTCACTCCTCTCCTGTAGGGGGAAGATTACAGCATTTTCTCACCAAATGGGAGACTGTTACGTCGGACACTTGGGTTCTCAGTGTTGTGGGAAAAGGCTACACCCTTCCCTTTCGGGAGTTTCCGCCCCTCATCCCGCCCCGCCCTTCGTATTGTTCACAAGAACACCTCCTGTTGCTAGAACAGGAGGTAGAAGTCCTCCTTTTAAAGGGCGCGGTGGAGTTGGTCCCGGAGCAGGAAAGGGGTCAAGGAGTTTACTCAAGGTATTTCCTGATTCCCAAGAAGGATGGTCGTTTGAGACCAATTCTGGACCTGAGGATCTTGAATTGGTTCCTCAAGCAGGAAAAGTTCAAGATGCTGACCCTAGCACAGGTGCTTTTGGTGTTGAACATGGAAGACTGGATGGTGTCTGTCGACTTGCAGGATGCTTACTTTCATATCCCGATACTCAAGTCACACAGGAAGTATCTCCGGTTTGTGGTGGGATCGCAACACTACCAGTTTGCGGTCCTTCCGTTTGGTCTTACTTCAGCACCTCGAGTCTTCACGAAGGTGATGTCGGTGGTTGCGGCAGAGCTCAGAAGGAAGGGGATAGCAGTATTCCCTTACTTGGACGATTGGTTGATCAAAGCCAAGTCCCCGGAGCTTGTGTTGCGTCATCTGCAGTCAACAACCCAGTTGTTGTTCGACCTGGGCTTTTCGGTGAACGAGCCCAAATCTCACCTGGAGCCCTCTCAGCGCCTCCTGTTCATAGGGGCAGTACTGGATACGACATTGGGTCGGGCCTTTCCTCCGCCTCAGCGGATTCAAGATATTCAGGATTTGGTTCCAATGTTTCGAAATGGAGCGGTAGTTCCAGTCCTCAAGGTCCTTCGTCTGCTCGGTCTTTTTGCCTCCTGCATTCTGTTGGTCACGCATGCTCGCTGGCACATGAGGGCTCTTCAGTGGTGCCTCCGAAGGCAGTGGTCTCAACACAGAGGGGATCTAGAGGGTACTGTCAAGATCTCCAGAGATGCTGCTGTGGATTTGAAGTGGTGGATTGCAAGCAACAATCTTTCACAAGGAAAACCGTTCCAGCAGTCGCCACCAGTGGCCACAGTCATAACGGATGCTTCCACTCTAGGGTGGGGAGCTCATCTGGGGGATCTGGAGATCAAAGGTCTTTGGTCTCCAGAGGAACAGATTTTTCACATCAATCTGTTAGAGTTACGGGCTGTACGTCTGGCTCTCAAGGCCTTCCTCCCTTCCCTTCGTGGTCAGTCGGTACAGGTCCTAACGGACAATACTACCACGATGTGGTACATAAACAAGCAGGGAGGAGTGGGGTCGTACCTTCTCTGCAGAGAAGCTCTTCGACTATGGTCCTGGGCAAAGGACCATCGGATTTGCTTGATAGCAAACCATCTGGCCGGAGTCTTGAACGTGCGTGCGGACAGTCTCAGTCGCCACTTCTCGGCAGACCACGAGTGGCGTCTCCATCCAGATCAAGTCCGTTTAATCTTCCAGAAGTGGGGGTTTCCTCGGGTAGATCTGTTCGCCACTCGAGAGAACGCGCATTGTCCGTTGTTCTGCAGCCTTCAGTATCCGATGCAGGAAGCGTTGGGGGACGCGTTTCAAATGACCTGGTGCGGCCAGTTGCTTTACGCGTTTCCTCCCATACCCTTGATTCCTCGAGTATTGAGGAAGATTCGCCAAGACCGGGCTCTAGTAATCTTAATAGCTCCGGATTGGCCAAGGAGGGTGTGGTACTCCGACCTTCTCCAACTCTCAACGTGCCCGCCGCTCCGTCTCCCTTTCAGGGCAGACCTCCTCTCGCAGTCGCAGGGGCAGGTTCTACACCCCAACCTCCAGAGTCTGCACCTACATGCCTGGAGATTGAACGGGGCAACCTGAGTTCCTTCTCTCTCCCGCCTGAGGTAGTGGATGTTATATTAGCGGCCAGGCGACACTCCACTAAATCTATCTACGCTAATAGGTGGTCTAAATTTGTTGCGTGGTGTGGAGAGAGGCAGATTGATCCTTTACATGCTCATCTATCGGACGTTTTGTCTTTTGCTCTATCTCTGGCGCAGAAAGGTTGTGCAGTGGCTACCATTAAAGGTTATTTATCGGCCTTGTCAGCCTTCATATGTCTTCCAGACCAACCATCTTTATTTAAATCCCCTATTGTTATCAGATTCTTGAAAGGTCTTCTAAATCAATATCCTCCAAAGCCATTCGTTATGCCGCAATGGGATTTGTCCTTAGTCCTGACTTTCCTTATGGGGTCCCCTTTTGAACCTATGCATTCTTGCCCCTTGAGGTATTTGGTTTTAAAAACAGTCTTCCTGATAGCTATAACATCAGCAAGGAGAGTGAGTGAGTTGCAGGCCTTATCAGTAAAACCCCCTTATACAACTTTTTATGGGGATAAGGTGGTGTTGAGGACCAAGGCTGCTTTCCTCCCGAAGGTTGTTTCACCCTTCCATTTGGCTCAGGCAATTACTTTGTCCACGTTCTATCCTCCGCCTCATCCTTCCAAAGAGGAAGAAAGACTGCACCGTCTGGACCCAAAGAGAGCGTTGAGCTTCTTTATCGATAGAACAAAGGATTTCAGGCTGGAGGATCAGCTGTTTATTGGATACGTGGGCAAGAGGAGAGGAAAGGCAGTCCACAAGAGAACACTATCCAGGTGGGTTGTTCTTTGCATTAAAATATGTTACTCTTTGGCAAAGAAGGATCCTCCTGAGGGCATTAGAGCTCATTCCACCAGAGCTAAGTCGGCCACTTCGGCCTTAGCCAGAGGTGTTCCTGTGGTCGACATCTGCAAGGCCGCAACTTGGTCGTCCCTTCACACTTTTGCAAAACATTACTGTTTAGATTCTGAGGTTAGAAGGGACGGCCATTTTGCACGGTCAGTGCTGCAGGATTTCTTGGTTTGACCATTTAGGCACCCACCGCCGGGCGTGGTACTGCTTTGGGACTCTATTCATGAGGTGAGGAATCCACAGGTAGTTGTATCCATCAGAAGAACGAGTTACTTACCTTCGGTAACGACTTTTCTGGTGGATACATTAGCTACCTGTGGATTCCTCACGGTCCCACCCGCCTCCCCGTTGCCTTTATGGTCTTGCCAAGTAATCCTTGAGTGCGCTCCTCTTGATCTTTGAGGGTGCAATAGATGTACTGTATATATATAATATATTTATATATATATAGGTATATGTGTATATATCTTTATGTATATACTTGGTGTGTGTATATATTTTAAAAGAGAGAGTTTTATATATATATATATATGTACATAAAAAGATTTACAGTTATTCATACAATGTGGTGTATTTTTACAATATAATGGATGTTGCTTTGTTCTTTCATTGCATTGCCTGGTTGTTCTCATGCACGTAAAAAATGATTGGTACTGACGTCCGCACGTCGTCGAGGACCTCTTATTGCCTGTATGACGTCAGACGGCGTCGCGTGCGAGACAGTGACGTCCTCGTCGACGTGCAGAGACTGGTAAGAAGATTTCCGTCGAATGCTGGCGCCATGGGAGTATTCATGAGGTGAGGAATCCACAGGTAGCTAATGTATCCACCAGAAAAGTCGTTACCGAAGGTAAGTAACTCGTTCTTCAGGGCTATTTCGGGTCTCTCTCCTGGGTGTTTCCTCAGATTCGGATTGCAAGACTTCAGCAGGAATCCTCTGCATCCTTTACTTCATCTTCTACCGATGAAACTGCATCTGGACACTCCAAGAACTCTACAAACTGCAACAAAGAAGCCAAGACGACTTCTGCAACATAGTATCTTCAGCTCCTGCCAGCAACTGCAACTGTTTCCAGGTTGTGCATCCTCTGAGGACAGCCTGTCTTCAGCCTGCACCAGAAGAAGCAAAGGAATCTCCCTTGAAGTGAAGGAGTCACTTCCCTGCTTCAGCAGACACCCCTCTGCTGGTTCGACCGGTGTCGTGGGTACCCTCTCCTGACGAAGTGTGTGGATCCAGCAACACGGGTGGTGGACTGATGTGGTCCCAATGGTCCTAAAGTCCAACTGTCCAACTTTAGTGGAGGTAAGAGCTTGCCTCCCCACGCAAGATAGCATCTCTGTGCACCGCGTGTTTTGCAGTTGCTAAGGCTTGTGTACGACCCTACACAAAGTTCTTCATGCACAGCACAGTTTAGGCCCCCAGCACTCCTTCCTATGATGCACAGCTTCCTGAGTGGTTCTCCGGTGGCGTGGGATCCCTTTGTGTAGTGCTGCGTGGGCCTCCATTTACACATTCTTTGTCCCCGTGCTGTGGGACTCCTGTGCACACTGCCTGGTCTTCTGAGAGCTCTCTGAGTTGCTGAGAGCCCCCTCAGTCTTCCCCTCCTGGGTAGAGGCCACCAGGTCCCTCTTGGTCCCAAGCAGTGCCATTTTCCGGTAACCGTGTGTTTTGCGTGTGGCAGAATCCAGCGACGCAAACCAGACTACAATTATCCACCCGGTGTGGGACATCATCTGCACCAACCAGGAACCCACATCCATCTTCTTGGGTGCAGTACTGACTGTTCTTCTTCACTGGTGGTTCTTCGTTTGCACCTTCATCCAGGCTAGCAGGGGCTCCTGTTCTCCCTGGACTCTGCAGTGCTTACTGGACTTGGTCCCCTTCTTCACCTGTCTTCAGGTCCAGGAATCCATCATTGGTGTCTTGCAGTCTCTTCTGGTTGTTGCATAATTAATCTTCTACCACATGTTCTTGTGTGTTCTAGGAAACTTACTGTGATTTACTTCTGTTTTCCTGGGCTCTGGGGTGGGTTCTATTACGTACCTTTGGTGTTTTCTCACACTCCCAGCGCCCCTCTACACACTACACTTGCCTAGGTGGGAAACCGACTTTCGCATTCCACTATTTTAGTATATGGCTGTTTTTTTCATGTGTGTAAGTACTGTGTGACTACAGTGGTATTGCATGAGCTTTGCATGTCTCCTAGATAAGCCTTGGTTGCTCAGCTACAGCAACCCATAGACAGCCTGGCTTCTAGTCAGTCACTGACTACATTTCACTAATAAGGGATAACTGGACCTGGTATAAGGTGTAAGTACCTTTGGTACCCACTACAAATCATGCCAGCCTCCTACAGTGGGCACCACTCTAGCTCCAGGGAACTCAGAGTAGTGCGGAGTGGGCCCTGGTGCTGGCTCTGCAGGTGGTGTTTGCATGGGGAAGCCAAGGAACATTTCGACTTTTTCTTCTGCTTCTTTGACTTACCCATTTTGGACAATCGTCCATTGGAAGGGCCCCAGGAATATCCTTGTGATCTCCCCCCGGGATTGGCGTGGAGCTTTCTTCTACCACCCCGCCAACAGCTTCATTACCCACTCGCAAATGACCTTCGGATTCATAGATTTGCAGTTAGAGCAGGACTTGGGATTGCGGTCCAACACCAGGTGCCACAGGCAAACCAAATATGGTTCAGAGACAGACATCTGTTGGTGACATTCTCAACACGTTGAAACCCTGTGGATTTGTTGGGATACATGTCCCTGGCTATTTGCTGCAAGAATACTGGAAATTCTACAAGAATAACCTGATATTTTGTAGATTGATAACACATATATGACTGACAATGTCTTAAATGTTGGTGGACAGAATAGTGACTATTTAAGCCATGTATGGATCTAAAATACATTTTCACAAATCGAAGATTACCTTTCTTTTTGAGATATGAATTATCTAGTCAATTCAAAGGACAGCCAGCAGATTTCAAGCAAAAATATGCCATCTTGCAGCCTCCAAATACATTAAGACAATTGCAAGCCCTTATGGGGGCTCTTGGGTTCTGGTACAGCTTATTTGCCACTTTACATTGAACTAGTGAGGCCCTTCTATTACTTGATGAAGCCCACCTTTTCTGAAAAGAACTGGACTGTTAGATGTACAGCTGTTCTATGTAGAGTACAAGCAGATATGTTAAAAGCTAAGTATTGTCAGACACGGGATAACCTGAAAAACCTAATAATGAGGATTGCTCCTAGCACATCTGGCTATACTTGTGTAATGTACAAGGAGGGACAGACAACCCCTATAGCCTGTATATCACATTTATATTCCACAGCAGAGAAGTGTTTCACTCCAACTGAGAAAATTCTCATGGCTATAAGGCAGGAAAGTGCAACTTTTTGACATGGTTCCCACGCACTTTTGCCTGCTATCTGTTGTGATTTCGACTGAAAGTACACTGGGTTCCTGCTAACCAGGTCCCCTGTGCCAGATCTCTTTCCCTAAACTGTACAATTGTTTCCCCAACTGGCAAATTCTTTAGCATCCACTCTAAGTCCCAGGTAAATGGCAGCCCTGGTACCTAGGGCCTGAGGTGCTAAAGAGGGTTCCTAAGGGCTTCAGCACGAACTGTGCCACCCTGCCGGACCACTCACCAAGCCCATGACAGGCTGCCATTGCAGGCTGCATGTCTTGGTGCAGAGAAAAGTGAAAATGCAACATGAGCCTGTGTGCCATGTCCCCTAACACTGCATGCAAAATATGTAAGTCACCCCTCTAACAGGCCTCACAGCCCTAAGGCAGGGCACGTAATATTACATTTGAGGGAATATCTGCACAAGCAGATATGCCCTTAATATGTCTTTGGCAATTCTCAGACATAGTAAGTGGCCAGAGAAACCATTTTAAATGCATGTGCTGGACACTGGACAATACGAATTTCCCAGCTATGTGATGAATTCAATGAAGATAGGGTTATTTGGTATCAAACATCTCATATTGGTGAACCCACAATAATGCCACTGTTTGATTTACCAATACATGCATCCAGAGTGCACCTTAGAGGTGCCCTCTGAAACCCTACCAGCCTCTGGTGTGCTTGCTGACTGGTTTCTGCCAGCCTGCCACCCAAGACACAGTTCTGGCCCAGTAGGGTGAGAGCCTTCTGCTCTCAGGAGGCCCAGAACAAAGGCCTGTCGGGGCAGAGGGCGTAACACCCCCTCCCACAGGATGACCTGCTGTTTAGCCTTCCTAAAGTGGCAAGCCTCAAAAGGGCTGCTACCTTTGAAATGCAAATCTGGCTCCCCTCACAGGAGACGAAGCCACCCCTGTCCCGAGCCCACTTGGCACCTGGACTAGAACGAAAATTAGCTAGTCAGGTAGGCATACCACCTCCAGGCTAATACCACCCCTAAGATGGGCTAATGCGAGGTAAACACAAAATTTCAAAGGTAGCCATCTTGGTGATGGCACACCAAGGAATTCTGGGACAGGGTTATGCCACTTCCCACAGGAAGTGGTCAAATATGGTGCGTAGTGACCCCAATCGTCAGTAGCCCATTGGCTATTATCCTACACACCACAAATAATCCTAAATTCAGTATTTAGGAGAGCCCCTGGCACTAGAGAAGCAGATCCAGATGACCTGAGTAGACGAAGGACACCGAAGAGTCCCGAAAGCAGAAGAGAATAGAAGCAGCTGACCTGGTACTAACCCCACCGGCCTGTTTGCATCCCTCGTCGAAACCTGCACCAAAGTTGACTTGCCCTGCAGCTGTAACTCCAGAAACCCACCTTCAATAATAAGATCTACCATGAACAGTATACCTGTTCTCCGGCAGACTCCAAAAGAAGGGACTGAAGCTTCTGGGACCACCAAAACCTGACACCTGAAGTCACCACTGCACCAGCCTTCTCTGACCCGAGTTAAAATGGACCACTGGCCCAATAAGGTTCCCCAACCTCCATAGTCCAAGTCCATTGTGGTTTCACCGTTCCTGGACTCTCTGATGGTGCCTGCAGCCCCTCTCTACCGCGACCACTCAGGTAACAAAAACCTAACACCTAAGGACACCTCTGCACCAGTCTCGTCTGAGCCATGGAGAAGAGTACAAAAGGTGCCTACCTTTGCTTGAGCATGGTGAAGCCTGAGCCCCACAGTTGGTTCATCCTAACTGGCCTCCTGGCCAGAACCTGCAGCCTCTTTCCGCAGTGGCCGATGTCCATTGAAATGCATTTGGCACCCAACGCAGTTTCACACCCTGCACCCTGCTGCCCCCGTGCCGCTGGTGGTGTACTGCTGGTGCTGCCTTAGACCTTGCCCACTACTCACCTTAACTTCTGGAGATCGGTCTTGTAAGTCGCTGTACTCTGCCTGTTTGCGGAACTTGTTTTTACTCCTACAGAATAGCATTGGAGAACTCAGAAATTGCACTGTTTCCACTTTTTACAGTGAAAAGAATTCCTATTTAAAAACATACTTACTTGAAAAAAAATTCTCTGATGCCTAAACATATATAAAGATACTTGCTATGTTCATAAATTGGTGTGGATCTCCTTTTTGAGTCGTATGTCTCATTTATTGACTATTGTGTGTATTTGGAGATGTCTTGCACTCCTCTGTGTTAAACTTAAGGCTGCTCTGCAATGTACAAATTTGTCGGACTATGGTATCTATAAAGACATCTTGTTTCATTTGCATTTTGGTGATGGGTGGCACCGAATGATTGACTAGACACTGGCAGACTGAGACTTTCACATTGTTCTGTTACTTGTTATCGATATGTGAGTCAGTAAAAACTTTCTAGTCCACACCTGCTTCAAAACCAGCTGCATCATTTACAAAGCCATTACAACTAGTACCCACACATATCTAGCTGACTAGCTAATGATATCTGATTGCTTTTACCCTGTGCTTCCCAAAATATTTAGAACCATGACCTAATTTTTAGAACTGCTAACTTTTGCAACTCACCTAGGCATGACATGAGCGATTTTTTTTTAATGTAACTAAATCATCATGTAGTAGCGCACTGTCATTTACAGACAGCACATTTCCCATTGATGTTGCCACTAAATTTGCACAGACATACAGTTTTACTGATAAACCTATTTTGCACACAAATAATATTGTGTGGAAATCAGGTTTTAGTGATTATTTATCATTTTTGCATCCCGTTATGTGTCTTGATTAGATTTGATCCTGTTAAAATCTTTCTTTCCATCACACTTCAGAATTACAAAACATATGTGCTTCATTTTTGCTTTCCTAACAGCTGAATGTGTAAAATTAATTTACAGGTGTTTACATTTTGTTGTGTGTTACAAAAAAATGGCATTCTACAGTCTTTCCTTTCACACTCCCTGTACCCCAGAAAGATGATCACATAATTCACTTTACTTTCTCTGAGTGCAAAGTAAGAGGAGTTTTATGAACACGAGTTCTCATGTTGACCTATCCTGAAGTTTAACCTCTATCTTTAAAGCGTAGACAATATGGCAATATAAATACTTAGACTTTTATGACCCACCAAAATACAGCTCACAGTTCACACTTTGGGAAACACTGCAATTGACACACCAGCAACCATGACATTATTGGACTGGATACAAAGAATTACAAAAAGGAAAACGCAAAGAAACAGATCTGCCCTTCATCTTTTGGCTTCCAGGATGATCTGGAACAACATCCTTAGCCATCAAGACCACTACAACAATTCAAGAAAAAGGTGAAGATGCACCTCTTTAAAGAACACAACAGAACAATGCAGTAAAAGTCAACCTCTGCCCTCAGACCCCAGATACCTCTCCAATCATTTTATCTTTACCGTTAACATTGTAGGTAGCTCTGCTGCCTTTGGATGAGGTTCATTCAATACAAATTCTAAATGCATACATACATATCCACTGAGCATTATCTGGCTGCCAACCAATGAATGAATTATTCCAAAAGGAATGTATCAACTATTGACCAAAGAATAAAGATCATCCGCATTATGGTGATTTTAATTGGTCATGTACAACAAGTATTTTTTATTATGGACTCTATAGGCTTAACTAATGTGGGCTTCACTAATCTGTAGATTTTTCTAGTAAATTTACCTCAGTTCCACCAGTTTTCTTGGAATTGTTGTAGCAATACAGTTAATGTCCAGCAAACCCCAAAACAAAAACAAAAAGGAAAAATAGCAGATCTTGAGACAGTGATTTAGAAGGCAACAGTAGTAAAAGCCTGTACTTCCATGGATATTATTGACTTGATTGATGTGATGCCGAGGCTTGTTGTCTTTTTCTAAATCAGGGATATCAGTATCACAATACAATTTTATCTCTCTCTCCTACCTCAGGAGTTTGATTGCTGATTGACAAAAACCAATGAAGGACGATCTTTCGTGCCCTGAGAGTACATAGGTGGTCCCTGTGACACAAACTGCAGTGGTATTTGAAAACCTAAGGACCAGAGCCTACTGTGAGCTCACTAATTTAGCGTGTACTTCCCATTTTAGTATTAACTTTTAGGGTGTGGTGAAGTCAAACAGTTAATGTCTACTCTTCAAGGGTGATCGGATACAGAATGTCTAGATCCCGGTGCACACAAGGATTGTATTATAATTTGAGTAATATGCTCAGTTTATATGTTTTATGGCATTCAGAACACATTTGGAAATTGCTCTGTAGTTCTGTGGTGTCCAGCGGTATTGAACCTGCAGCCAAGTACAACTTCTAGTCATAGGGCACAGGCTATTTGGAGGACATGCATCTTACAGTATAGAGTATCCACTTCTGGTGTTTTAGTGTGCAAGTTATCTTTCTGACTCAAGTTCCCACTTCTGGTGTATCAGTGGTTGTCCTTTGGATCACTGATTCAGGTAAAAGATGTGGGGAAAGGGGAAATGATTATTACATACAGTTCAGCAGGAGCAATGGCAGAGCCTCACAATCGGGGGCTACCTTCTTGAGTGGTGAAAGCTTCTCTTGTGTTCTCAGGCTGCCTGTGAATAGATTCCCACAGGACGTAATTACTGGATTTAGGTCGCTGCAGTGGGGGCGAATTTCAAGATGATCATGGGCACTCCAGAGAGAAATATAGACTTTTATGGTCTCATTTGGACTGGTGTTGGGTCCGAGTTCATGTCTCTAGAATTGTGCTGAAACTCTAAACTAGGGACCAGTCATCAAGAGGGGTGCTTCAATGAGGTTACGTAGACAGGGCTTCTCCAATGAATACCTCGCACGATACTCCAGCTACCTGTCAGTAGCTATCCTGTTTACAACCCAGCCTTCCAAATTGGAACTTAAGCTTTGTTTAATTAACAAATGTATAACAAAATTGTGTATTCCCAGAGTAATAATTGTGTATTCTCAGAACTCAGAAGCTGATGTTTGGAGAAAAAAGGCTGAATTTCCAAAATATATGTAAAGGTGATTTTTGAGTAATAAATCATGTGCTGGATATTATGATAAAGTTTTACATATTTGTAATGCTGACACCAATAACATAGAAGATGATGCTTATGGGTTTATTTTCCTATAATAATACATCTGTCACAATGTGTAACTATGATTACAACAATTGTTTCTATAAGTGCTTCACTATTATAATATTGGGGGACACATATACATTAAAATAAATAAAAACCCATTATCAAATTTTAAAAAACTTTAATTTACAGCAAAAACGGATTCTGGATTTGTAAATATTTATTCGTATATGCACATATAGGACTTTATCTAATACAATTTTATATCTCCTAATAATTTTCCATGTGTGTATCATTTCAAAATCTCTCTGTATGTATACCTCCTATGTGTGGTTATGTATCTACATATTTATGTATGCTCTTCCAACTGCAGAGAAAAAGTAATTAATCTCCCTAAACCACCACTCTGACTCATGCCATTCATTTTCCAAAATATCCACTCTCTGGCTTATCCCAAACCTTTTTTAATGTTATGAACTACCAAATAACTCTTTCCAAACCCTTCCCTCCTTTATCCATCCTTTATCCTAAATTATCCAACTAACAGACTTACATGTCTGCCACTCCCACAACTCTCAATAACATATTATATTTCCTTCTTCTAACCCACCACTAATCCACATTTGGGTTCCGGAGTAGGGTGCTACTTGTCAAAAAGTGATTCAACACTTCATCAGGGGTAGTAAGTGCTATATAAATACAATTAACTACTATAATTACTTTTGTGTCAAGGGCAATGCAGCTGTCACTGGCATGTATTACCCAAGTATAGGCATTCCAAATTGATAAAGCCTTTTTTGCGTTACTGTTGTCAACCCTCCCGGTGCACTGAGGTGATCAGTGCTGGTACTCTTGGTCATGGTGGTTACTGATGTAATCTTGTTGGATGTCACTGTTACAACACTAATACTATGGGTAGCTTGCAATGATTCTCGATGACATAAGTAGCTCTTATTACACAAAAGGTTGGAGGGTCCTTATGTACACTGTCCTCCTGCGTGCAGATAGTCAATGAGGACCAGCTTCATGCTCTGGGTCAAGGTCTCACAGGTCATTCATGACCGGGTGCCACAGTGGTCATACATCACCCTCACACATTCACTCTCCTCCCCTTCAGTTCCGTGACATCAGCACTATACCCTGATCCTCTTACACATCTCTTTATATGCATAGTTGGTAATGGGCACTTCGCTGCTCTAGTGTCAACAATACAACTCCTTCTCCTCTCACTGCCCCCCCCCAGGTCTCCCTTCTGTGGCTCATCACTGCTATGGTGTCAACATTATGCCTCAACTCTTCCCGCTCTTCTGCCTGCCCACCTCGCCAGTCTCACTTTCCTGCCAATCTTCACTGATGTGGTTTGCTGACTACACCTCGCCCTCACTGCCCATCCAGATATGTCCTATAATGTCACCCACTGCCTACCTGGCCGGAGTTGGCACTATGCACAACCCCCCATTGCAATCCGTGCAGGAGCATAATCAGGAAGCTGCTCACCCTCCTCACACCCAGCTTAGTTAAGTTGCTACGAGCTGCTGGCATTGCTGTTCCAGCTCTAGAGTAAGACCTCATTGCACCCACATCGGTCTAGGCACAGCTTGTCTGAAACGTCAGCCATTGTCACTGGGTCCAAAGCCGCTGAGTCGGCAGGCTGCTGCAATGGGACTGGCCATGCAGACATCTGCAGTCATGTGCTGTTTTCTCCATCAGCTGACAATGCAGAGGTTGCATGCAGAGTACCTTGCATATATTTAAAGTTAAGATCATGCAACCATTTGAACGGAACAAGCAACTCTGACAGCAGCTGTCTGTCACCTGATAGAAGGTATGTGTGAGAGTATTTTATAAATATTGTCAGGCACTGTTTAAAGGCTCACATGGCAGACATGGGTTCCTGGGCCCCAACTGTGGTAGTTGAGGTAGTTGTGTACCTGGTATTCTGGGATCTGTCCTATATGGCTCTGCAAACTGGGCTAAGGACAAACGTTTCTGGGGTTGACTCTCAGGGTAGCAAGGGCGAGCAGGCAGGCTTCTCAAGGAGGTAATATGAAGGCAAGAGCCCAGAACAGTTCACCAACATACAGAATAACTTAATGTCCTGCTCAGTGCTTTTCTTTTTTATGAAAAGGAAAAGTACTTTCATATTAGAGCAGCACTAAGTACTCTACAATCGGTTGGATATGATATTCTAGTCTGCTTTTTCTAAATGTGAGGCGCTAAAACCTCTGCAATGTTCTCAGTAATTGCTCCCCCTCCGGTTGTGGTTAAGATACTAAAGAAATCCTCTGCTTTCTCAGTCAAGATTTAGATTCTGTTGCAGGTGGCACAAAAGTACCCAATGAGCAACTCTGTTCAATATTATTGTTGTTCCTTTGGCAAATACTGTCAAGCGGGTGAATCTGGCTCGCCTACATGCCGTACTTACTCGCTTGTCCCCTCCTGCAGTCTAAATCATTCAAGTACCTGCTGATTGCTGGCAGTAGTTCAGGGTGTGAGGTGGATGAGGGTTGTACTTCTGCCATCACATTTCAAATTTTTTGTCATGGGGAAGCCATGACAATGGCTTTACTGAGGACAAGGTTGAGTCTGTGGGAGCATCTGATTGCAGCAATGTTAATGTGAATTGTTAAACTTTGAATCTGATGAACTGAAACTGAATTGAAACTGCACTTTGCACTTTGCACCTGAAGGAGCTAGACGCTCGTTTTTAATATAAAGAAAACTCGTTTTTATTGCCGCCATTTTGGGGGTTAGCACTCTAGCTTTTATTGCTAGAGAGCTATTTAGTCACACTATGATCGCGGCGCGCAGCGGAAGGTAGGCAGAGGTTCCCTGTGCCTCTCCCACGCTTGGCTAAAACGGCGAGATACTGTTTAACTGAATTTTAATGTTAATGTGAATTGTTAAACTTTGAATCTGATGAACTGAAACTGAATTGAAACTGCACTTTGCACTTTGCACCTGAAGGAGCTAGACGCTCGTTTTTAATATAAAGAAAACTCGTTTTTATTGCCGCCATTTTGGGGGTTAGCACTCTAGCTTTTATTGCTAGAGAGCTATTTAGTCACACTATGATCGCGGCGCGCAGCGGAAGGTAGGCAGAGGTTCCATGTGCCTCTCCCAAGCTTGGCTAAAACGGCGAGATACTGTTTAACTGAATTTTAATGTTAATGTGAATTGTTAAACTTTGAATCTGATGAACTGAAACTGAATTGAAACTGCACTTTGCACTTTGCACCTGAAGGAGCTAGACGCTCGTTTTTAATATAAAGAAAACTCGTTTTTATTGCCGCCATTTTGGGGGTTAGCACTCTAGCTTTTATTTTTAGAGAGCTATTTAGTCACACTATGATCGCGGCACGCAGCGGAAGGTAGGCAGAGGTTCCCTGTGCCTCTCCCACGCTTGGCTAAAACGGCGAGATACTGTTTAACTGAATTTTAATGTTGATGTGAATTGTTAAACTTTGAATCTGATGAACTGAAACTGAATTGAAACTGCACTTTGCACCTGAAGGAGCTAGACGCTCGTTTTTAATATAAAGAAAACTCGTTTTTATTGCCGCCATTTTGGGGGTTAGCACTCTAGCTTTTATTGCTAGAGAGCTATTTAGTCACACTATGATCGAGGAGCGCAGCGGACGCGCCGGCGCGCCAAAGGCAAGCCCGTCTGCGCCCGTCCGCGCCAGAACGAGCCAAGAGCCAAGAAATTATGCCCGAGTCCTAACTGAAAAGGTGGTTATCACTTACTCTAAAGATGAATTACTTCTCCTTAACAATAAATCTCATGCCCTGTGTAGTAAAAGCCTAGACCCACATAAGGTCAAATTTAGATGCCCCAGGTGTGCATGGTCACTCAAAACGCACACAGACCATCGACAAGCGGAGAATTCTGATAAATTATCCATTTTCCTAGTTAATTGTCGCTCACTAGGAGCTCATATAATGGATATTCATCTTTTAATTGAACAAATTAAACCCCTGGCCTTGTTTCTAACAGAAACCTGGCTGGACGAAAGCTCTGCTCCAGATGTCGCTATGGCCCTTCCCACAGGCTATAAGATCAGCAGAGTGGACAGACCTAGTAGAGGGGGAGGCATTGCAGTCATTTTCAGAGACACGTGTAAGATCAATACCGCCCCCACCCTAATCAAAGGCTGCGAGAGTATGTCGTTCGCCATCAATGTGAACCCTCATTACACCCTTTCGGGTGTTTTGATTTACCGTCCACCTGGTCCCATGGGAGATTTCATAATGTCACTTACAGAAATCATTTCACAACTAATACACACTAAACCAAACTTTTTAGTGCTGGGTGACTTTAATCTTCATGCTGAGAACACAGATAATGCGTCCACTAAGATGCTGATAGCAGACAGGAATGCATGTGATTTAATACAACTTATTCAAGGCCCTACTCATGTTAAGGGTCATACACTTGATCTGGTTTTTTCTAATGACCCAAATATAAAATTTCTATCATCTTGCCCGCTAGCATGGTCGGATCATTTCCTCCTAGAAATGGAATTACATTTCACTCACTACAGGATCACCCACATGGGGGCACCCCCCCGCAGAAGGAAATGGCACAGATTAAAATCCACAGATTTCGTCTCCGCTTTGGAGAAAAATAGACCAGGAAGTATAAATATAAATAACATAACAGATTTTTCGCACTCTGTTAATAAATGGATAGAGAACAGCTTAGAGGAGACTATACCTCTCTCCTCGTCCAAAAGCACCCTTCGAAAGAAGTCGGCTCCATGGTACAATGCATGCCTATTAGAGAAGAAAAGAGAGTGTAGGAAGCAAGAGAGGAGATGGAGATGCACCCAAGATGAATCCATGAAAAGGGACTATAAAAATCTGATTCGAGATTATCATTTGGAAATTAAAAAAACTCAGGCGACCTATTACTCAGGAAAAATCGAAGCAGCAGCTAATTCACCCAAGGAGACCTTTAATGCCCTAAAAGATCTTATTCATCCAAGGGAGGTAGCAGAAATCAGGGACTCCCCTCAACAACATGTAGAAGATCTGGCTAGTTTTTTTCTAAATAAAATTCAGAATATTTATCTAGCCTTTCCCAATTTCCCTAATAAAGATCAGAGGAGAATGAGCCAAGAGGTCGGGGAGGTAACTCTTCTCACAAACTTTACTCCCATCAGTTTGGACAGAGTTATCAACTTACTGAGCTCAACGAAATCGGGCTCCCCACTAGATCCTGCCCCCCCCCAGATCTTATCCCTGGGAATCTCAGCATTAGGGCCTATAATAAAGAATCTTATTAACACCTCACTGAATGACGGCACTGTACCTGACCACTGGAAACAAGCCATTGTCAAGCCACTCTTGAAGAAAACTAGTCTAGATCCTAAGATTCTGAGCAACTATAGACCAATCTCATTATTGCCTCTAATTGCCAAACTTGCGGAGAAACACGTACACTCTCAGTTATCCACGCTCCTGGAAGAAAATAAACTTATACACCCTACCCAGATGGGTTTTAGACCTAAACATGGCACAGAAACCGCACTGATTGCCATTACAGAAGAAGCAAGGAAGAGGATGGATAAAGGCATGGAAACCGCGATTATCCTCCTTGACCTAAGTGCGGCCTTCGATACAGTTGACCTAAAAATCCTCATAGACAGATTGCGAGGATGTGGAATTGCCGGTACCACGTTAGACTGTATTTGCTCTTTTTTATATGGGAGGTCATTTCAGGTACTCGATAGAGAGTATATCTCTAGGAGCACCTTCAGTATCTGTGGTGTTCCTCAGGGCTCGGCCTTAAGTCCATTACTTTTTAACATCTATATGAGGCCACTAGCAGGCATAGTTGAGCCTTTCGGACTGAATCTAGTATCATATGCAGATGATACGCAGCTGATAGTCTCCTTTTCCAATGCCCGCCCAGATATGGGCTCAGCACTAGGTCCGTGTATGAAAGCAGTTGCAACCTGGATGGCTGAAAGTAAATTAATGCTCAACGATGACAAAACGGAAGTTATGTTTTTTGGAAATAAAATTCCCCCTTTCAATTCCAGCCTACTGAGAGGAGTGCCTACCCTCCCACCCCCTAAAGGTCTCATTAAAAGCTTAGGGGTGTGGCTGGACCCTCTTCTCTCAATGGCCCAACATGCGAATAGAATAGCAGGAACTGCTTTTGCTCTGCTAAGGACCCTGAGGAAGGTTTTAACTATTTTACCTTTCTCAGCCAGAAGATTGGTTGTCCAGGCACTGATAGGCGCTCGTATTGACTATGGTAATGCTTTGTTTATAGGCTCCCCGAAATATGTAATTCAGAGATTACAAAGGGTACAAAATGCAGCGGCTCGTCTGCTACTAAATATTCCTAAACAACATTCGATACGGCCAGGAATTGTCTCCCTACACTGGCTCCCGGTAGCGGAAAGGATTCAGTTCAAGACCCTGTGCCACTTTCATAGATCCATATTTGATAAGGGACCTGAAATGCTGAAAACACTGGCACAGGTTTACATTCCAGCCAGGCCACTTAGATCCTCCTCCGCTAATCTGGCCATAATTCCAACAACGAGGAAAGCCAGATGGGGAGGAAGATCGTTAGCATACCAAGGCGCTTTGCTTTGGAATAATCTCCCTCTCAAGATGAGAGTAAACCCTCAAGAGATGTCGTTTAGGAAGGAACTGAAGACTTGGCTATTTAAATCCCTCGTATAAACTTAAACAGTATGTCACCGCTATGGCAGTATAAGCGATACGAGGCCGTTGGGCAGTTAGGCGCTATATAAACCATTATAACATAACATATAACAGTGGCGATCATTGTGGTTGGCTGACACTGGACACAGCATTCACAGCTCAGGCCTCGACCTAAGGCCAAGTTCATCACTGTAATGTGTTTGGAGGCAGATCATGCCTTTGGGCTGATCAGGGTTCTCTTCAGGAACTACAGTTTTCCTCTCTCTTAACTGGTATCATTCATGGGAGTATAAGTTGTGGTAAAATCTTGATAAAGCGGATTTGTGAACTGATCCCAGAGACAAAGAATCCCCTTACAGCACAGGTCACTCCTGGATCACTCTCGTGGGTCAGCTGCCTTCTCTGGCAGTCTTCACGCTCCTTCTGCAGAGCCAGGCACACCTCTTCCATCAGCAGGCAGGCTTATAGGTTTTTTAAGCAGACCCTCAACTCCTCCAAAAAAAGTGCTGATTTTAGGTAATGTTCCTTCACCTCTGGGCGTCTGGTTGTCAGGCAGACAAAAGCCCTGGTTGCACTGCAGCTACACAAGTCCTTTGTGTAGCACCCCCATCCTTGATCAAGAACGGCTAACCATTCAGTATTAGCTACATAGATATTCACCCAACTCTCAGCCGCTCTGTAATAGAATCTACTTTGTTTCCCCTCCTCCCACTAATTAGTAAATGCATGTTATTTACCGTCTGAAGTAATACCCTTTTTAAACTCAGTACTGGAATTTCCCTTTTTTATTTTAAAAGGCTTTTACGCCCACAGATATAGTACATACTAGCTAAAACTACAAATAAACCTGGGAATGGAACAATGTGGTATGAATTGGATTCCACTATTATACACAATTTCCAGACAGGGTTTAGGCTGGTTCTCTTTCACATGCCATTTTCAGGCTGCTTTGCAGACAGTTTTGTGCAAAGTGATGTCTTTCATAGCAGCTGGGAACAATACATACTTTAAGCAGAAGTATCCACAACAGGGACAAAATGAAATATAAGTTCTCTGCGCCTGGCTGCCATCGCCTTTCCTGAAACAATAATCAAAGACAGACAAAAGGGCAGGCCCTGCTTAGACTTTTCCTCAACTTGAACAGCCACTATGACCTATGAGCAGGTATTTCCATAGAATTCTATCACCAAAGTAACTTGGTGCTATGTGATGCCATGTTAAAAGCACAAAGGACAAGCCAATATGTCTTGCTTACGATAGCTACTGGGGTTTGGGAAATGGTTTGTGCAGCGTGGTTAAAAATAATTATAAAATAAAAAAGCACTATGACTCAACTAGTGCTAATGCACCTTTTTAAGCCAATTAGTGCTGGCTGCTTCATAACTTTAAAAATAAAAACTGCCCTGTGTTCCCCAATCCCCTCCTGTCTTTTCTCACCCCCCACCCTTCTTTCCTAATCTCCTTCCCCTCCTGTTGCCTCGTACCCAAACCACTCCTCGTTTGTTGGAAAAAACAGAAGTAGAGGAAGTGGGTTGGCACGAGGCAATACTGAGGAAGGGCAGGAGATGACCTGCAAGAGGGAATGGGAAGCCTGTGAGTGGGCAGAAGGGACAGGGGCAAGCACAGTGACAATGGAGGGTGGGTGGGGCAGTGGAGAATGGAGGAACACGGACGGGGTGGGGGAGGGAAGTACACTAGGGAAACAGCTGGAAAACAAATGCACTGTCCAAGAATGCTTAGCCCCTTCGCTGCTGAGGCTCTTCTACCCCACTGCTGAGCCCTATTTGTGGGTACATCACGCTTAGGCCTCCATAACCTTTTTTCTACATAAGGTATTCACTCCAAATGTACGTCCTTTTTCTGAACATCATGGGGATTCCAGAGTTGTTAAATCCCCTCGAGGGGAATCAGGAAAAAAGTCAAGATGCAGCTATATTTGGGATTTGGGAGAAAAATGGGAAAAATGCTATTCTATTGGAATTATAGAGTGCATGGTTACCCAAAGGCATCCCAGCCCTGGTATTCAGCCGACACTGATCTGATAATAGGCACTACCACAACTAATTCACAAACAGACACTTTTTCAGGGTTTTCTAAATGTAATTTCATGGTCCATTTGGTGCAAACTACTTGGCAAAGAGTTCCATAACTTTGGGACCAGATAGGAAAAGGAGCACCTCCCAAATCTCATTCTGCAAATTTTTGGCACCAAAATTAATTGCACATGAACTGACCTCAGAGCCCTCCTCTGAATATAAGGCTGCATTAAGGGTCGCATTTAAGAAGGACCCTTATTGTGGAATGCTCTATGTGCCTTTAAGCACAGGTCCCTAAACGTCACCCATTGTTCAATCGGGAGTCAGTGAAGCTTTCTCAATGCACTCTGGGCTGGCTGATGCCTGAGAATATTTAGAAGAAGATGGGCGGCTGCATTTTCTGTTACCTTAAGCCTCTTGCTGCACACGAAAGCATCTATTTTCCCCATAAAATAGCATCAACAAAAGGTTTGCTATGCTAAAATCACTTTCTTCCTTGCTTTCATGAACAAACAGAGATGAATCAAATGCACAGTTTTGGCATGTTTTCTAACAGGTAGCCCCATTTTCCTATTTTATTGTGCTGTTGACATACTTCCAGTTTGTGGTAGAAATAGTTGTGAAACCCATAGATGATCCTGGAAAGCTATAGATGTCTGAAAAGTAAACAATATTCTAAATTCAGCAAGGGGTCCTTTGTGTCGATCCCTCATGGTTTTCCCAAAGAAACTAACTGCCATTTTTGAGAATGCTTTGCTATGTAACTTCTCGTCACGATGGTGGATTTACAAAAGTAATGCATTGGTAATTCTGCCAGACTCTTGGATGGCTGGGATATTTAGGGTTTGTAGGTTCCCCAGGAAACAGAGGTTCCCAGAGCCAAAAACTGAACTACACCTAACAATGTTTTTTCATTGTGCACGAATCATGGAGCATTTCAGATGGTAAAATATAAAAAGTGAACAATGGGTATGAAGGAAACCTATGTATTTCTGAAACATACACCAGATGCTGAGGTTAGAAAGCATGTTTTTTTAACATCTCTGAATTTGTGGGTACTCATACTAGCATGTGATTCAGAGGGCATTATGCAATATTTCTCGTTGCTTGCACAGCGATCTACATTTGGAAGGCGCAAATGCAGAGAAATTCAGTGGTAAAACCAAATGTTCTACTATTCTGTACTTCCACATGTCTCCCTATTAAAAATGATACCCGACTTGTGTGGCTGATAACAATGTTGGTAGCTGAGGAATTTGGACCCTAACTCAGCCCCTCCCATGAAAACCCACCATTTCCAGACATTTCTGAAAACAAGATACCCATGGTCTCTAAGGTGGGGGGACTTCTGTGGTTTTAAAGAGGTATTTGTACCCAAAAGCCCTTGCAAACCTTAAACTTTGGCTACATACACATTTCCCTCAAACTCGTGAGATGGAAAGTTGTGAAATATGAGGGTTTGACTGATTTTCTCTCAGCATTCCCCCAAGTCTCCCACTACAAATGGTGCCTCACTTGTGTGGGTGTGCCTAGTGTACATGACAGGAAAGATCCCACAAAGCAATGTGGAGACATCAGCATTTCCTGTCAAAAATGACATGTTGTGGCAGTCGGGTAGCTGCAATATTTGGGCCTGGAATTGGCAGCCACCCAATGGAACCTACTGAGAACAGACATTTCTGAAAACCAGACACTCTTGGTAGTCCAGGGTGGTATGCCTTGTGTGGATCCCATGATATTTTAAGGACATTTGTGGATACCTGCAGATTCTGGAAATTTACATCACAGAAATGGAAAGAAGATGTGCAATTTTAGGCAAAGTTTGAGGTTTGCAGAGCATCATGGGTTTGAAACTGTTGTGGGGCCCACGCGAGGCACACTATCCTGGCCTTCCATGGGTGCCTAGGCACCTGACTACTCCAAGGAGTTTGTTGTGCAAACAGACGCCTCAGAGCATGGTATTGGAGCAGTACTCTCACAGCTTAATGAAGAGGGCCTAGATCAACCTGTAGCCTTCATTAGCAGGAGGTTACTTCCCAGGGAACGTAGGTGGAGTGCCATAGAACATGAAGCTTTTGCTGTGGGCTGGGCACTGAAGAAGCTAAGACCCTACTTGTTTGGGACTCACTTCCGGGTTCAGACCGACCACAGACCGCTTAGATGGTTAATGCAGATGAGGGGTGAGAATACAAAACTGTTGAGGTGGTCCATTTCCCTACAGGGGATGCACTTTACAGTGGAACACCACCCTGGTACAGAACACGCCAATGCTGATGGTCTGTCCAGATTCTTCCGCCTTAGTGATGAGAACTCCCATGAGGTTGGGTAGTTGCTCCCCACTTTCAGCTGGGGAGGGCACGTGTTAGACTCTTCATCCTTGGCGTGGTTTCCCCTAACATTTTTGCCTCTGTTTCCCGGGTTATTGATGTGTGCTGGACTCTGTTTTTGCTGTTTTTGTTACTCTGGGCACTTTACCACTGCTATCTATTGCTAAAGTGCAAGTGCACCTATACAAAATGTGTATGTAATTGGCTTTCCATGATTGGCATATTTGATTTACTGGTAAGTCCCTAGTACAGTGCACCAGAGGTGCCCAGGACCTGTAAATCAAATGCTACTAGTGGGCCTGCAGCACTGGTTGTGCCACTCACATTAGTAGCTCTGTAAACATGGCTCAGACCTGCCACTGCAGTGTCTGTGTGTGCAGTTTTAAACTGCAAATTCGACTTGGCAAGTGTACCCACTTGCCAGGCCTAAACCTTCCCTTTTCTTGCATGTAAGACACCCAAGAAACCCTGCCCACCTGCCATGGGCAGGGTGCAGTGTATGTTTAAGGTAGGACATATACTAATGTGTTTTATATGTCCTGAAAGTGAAATGCTGCCAAATTCGTTTTTCACTGTTGCAAGGCCTATCTCTCTCATAGGTTAACATGGGGGCTACCTTTAAAAATGATTAACGCATAGATTTCCTTTGGGAGCAGATAGACGTGGAGTCTGGGGTATTTGAGCTCACAATTTTAAAATACATCTTTTAATAAAGTTGGTTTTAGGACTGTGTGTTTGAAAATGCCACTTTTAGAAAGTGGGCATTTTCTTGCTTAAACCATTTCTGTGACTCTGCCTGTTTGTGGATTCCCTGTCTTGGTCAGTTTGACAGTTTGCACCTCTGTCTCGACAGTGACACAAAGGGAGCTGGGGTGTAGTCTCCATTTCCTGATGATCCATCTGTGCTAGGAGGGAGGGGAGGAGTGGTCACTTATTCCTGAAAGGTCTGTGCCTGCCCTCTCACAATGCACTCTCCAACCCCCTGGTGTGTGTTTGGGGCCTGGCCTGGGCAAGACGGTATTTCACAAACAAGAGAGAGCTTCCTTTGAAGTAAGCCTACTTCAAAGGCCAAAATGGGTATAAGAAGGGCACCCAAAACCACAGACTTTAGATCTCTTCTGGACATCAAGAGGAACCTCTGCCTGAAGAAGAGCTGAAGAGCTAAGGAGAAGTGCTGCCCTGCCTGAGACTGTGCTTTGTGGAGCTATCCTGCAGCTGCTGCTTCTGCCTGTGCAAGAGGACAAAGACTAGACTTTGTGTGCCTTCCTGCTTGGGACGAAATCTCCAAGGGCTTGTCCTGAGCTTGCCTCCTGTTGTTGAAGTCTCAGGGCCATCAAAGACTTCTCCTGTCAGCACCTGTACTCTCTGCTGAAACTCCTGCCCTGCCAAGTGCTGCCCTATCCAGTTCCTGGGGCCTTGGCAGGTGAAGCTGGTAGACCAAGACTGAAAATCCACACACAGACCACCGTGCAGGGAAAAATGTGACGGATCTTCTGAGGTGCGGCTAAAAAAGACGCACCTCCGGCTTCACGGCAGAAATCGACGCTCCACCGTCATCGCGGCTGGAAAACCGAGGCACGGAGCTGGAAAAACGACACTCACATCCGCTGACGGAGGATGTTAACATCGCAACCCACGTTTCACTGAGACCGTGCGGCAGGATTTCCGATGCAAACCTTGCTGGGCACGGAAAAACAACACAACGCCTGCCCGGACCAGAGTTCTGCCCGGATCGATGCATCACTCCACTGCGGGGAGGAAAAATGACGCACGCCGATCCGACCGGAGAAGGAGAAACAACGCACGCTCTCGTTTGCAGGTGAGAAATCGACGCACTGCTCACCTTTTTCAACGCACACTCGCCTGTGCATGTTATTGTAACGCTACCCAGGTACTTTTCAATGCTAACAGTGTTTTACCTGTTTTCTCAAGAACTTAAGACTCTCTTTGCTTTTTAATCAATAACTTGACTTGTGTATGTTGGATTTTTGCCGTTTTAATCTTGTTTTGTTTAGATAAATATTTTCAATGTTTCTAAACCTGTGTTGTGTCATTTTGTAGTGTTTTCATTAAGTTACTGTGTGTGTTAGTACAAATACTTTACACCTAGCACTCTGAAGTTAAGTCTGCCTGCTCGTGCCAAGCTACCAAGAGGGTGAGCGGGGGATAGGTGAGGGTGATTTTCCTTTACCCTGACTAGAGTGAGGGTCCTTGCTTGGACAGATGGTAACCTGACTGACGACCAAAGACCCCATTTCTAACAGTAGGTTTCTGTGGGTTCCGTCCAGACCCAAATACCAACACTACCCTCTACTGGTGATTTCACTATGTTGCATTTTGGGGCCATTTGTGTGCAAAGTTTGAGGTTTGCAGGGCATTGTGGGTATGAAAATATTGTGGGATCCATGCAAGGCACCCAACCCCCAAGCTTCCTAGGTGTCTAGTTTTCCAAATGGCTGGCTTTAGTTGGTTTTCCTGGGTGGCAGAGTAGGAGCCCGAATATTGCAAATGTCTACTGTGGCAAGAAGGAGGAAATTCTGATTTTACTCCCACTCTGCCGGTCTGTATGTCAAAACTAGGGCCAAAATAAACAAAATTTCCTCTTGATTGCCATGGGAATGATGCTCTGCTCCCGTGGTGTGCAGAAAGAGTTGGGGTGTTAGGAATGGAGGATGGGTCCAACACCAGGGTGGTCCACTCACATACTATTTTGTTTCTACAAATAAAATGCAGCCCTGGTGTTGATGAAGCAGAAAAAGAAAGACTAACAAACATTCATATATCATGTAACAAAATCATATAAGACAATGTGATTTTAGCAAAGAAAATTAATGTATGTAGAAAATGTGCCCAAGAAGTAGGTCGCCATTAGTATAAACAAGCTTAATTAATCATGAAAACCGACAAATATATGAATATGTCATAATTGAAACTATATTCTATGATTTTCTCGTTAAAATTGTTATATGCTTAGCTTACATTTAGCAGAGGCTTTGGCCTAGTTGCCTGGTCTCAATTTTAACTGCGTAGTTTTCACTTGTATTAACAAAGACATGTTTTAAACCTTTAAAAGCTGTATTTTTCCAGTAGAATGACTAATACACTTGTCTCAAAGTTGCGTGCTAGGCAACTTTCATCCCCTTTGAAGCAAGGTTAGTTTCTGCAGGTGCAGACAATAAAGACACTGATGCAGAATTAATTGGCAACTTTGTTGCTACTTGTGTTCCAAAACTCGAAGGACACCTTATGCGTAGATGAGTGTTAAGAGAAAAGACACTATTCATTGGTCAAAAGGAAATCACCTCATGGACCCTCCAATGGAAGAACCTGAAGAATTTGGAACTTTTCTTACTTAATCCCACCGGACGAAGAGAAGACAGCCATTTTCGAGCCATTTTCTTTGATGCCATTTTGAAGCCAGATTTGAGAAGCCATTTTGATGACACTATGATGCTTTTTCTCTATCCCAGAGAGAGAGAGACTTTAAAGAATTCTCATCCTAGAGACTTTAACTTTAACTTTACTTTGCCTTGCCCATTCAAAAACATTTGTTCCCCCATTTTCCTTGCTGCTGCAAGGAAAACTTGCCTTAAACTTTGCCCCCTTGAAGTTTGCCCCATGCTGATCGAACCGGTACCTGAAGGACAAAGACTTACCTTGAATGCTGATTGTATTTGGTAATTATGAAAGGATAAATGTACTATTCATTGTATTTTCCTTCTTAGGTACCAACTGCTTATTTTGACAGAGCCTAAGCTAGAAGGTTTCTAAATTTATGTTGATTAAATTCATTTTGCATGAAGCCCCACATGCCAATGCTAATCAGAGGTTAGTTGAGGTATTCATTTGATGCACCATGCTGAATTGAAATCTTGTTATGCTGACCGATGTATGCAATTAGTCAATTTCAGTTACTTTTATTTGTGATTTGTATTGCTATAGCCGAGTGCTTTATAATCCAAGTTTTGCGCAGATTGTGTTTCTTCCGTCGTTATGGACAGCCAGTAATGTTCGTATATGTGTATCATTTGATTTTAAGACTTACTTATATTGTGTTAGCTTTGTTAATATAGGGAAATAAACTCATTTACTTTTAATAAACAGGTGTGGTTATTCATGACTGAAAGGTCATGGTGTGTCTAATTACTGATTTTCTGTTTAACTAATTTGTTGATTGATTACTAATCGAGTATTGGTTATTGATTATAAATGATTATTGATTATTGATTTGAGGGATCCGACAATTCTTTTGATGAGGAGAACTGTGTCCAAGCATAAGTAATTTATAAGGACTGGACGCGATATCAGTGTCTAGTGTTCTTTGTGACCCTCCCCATGGGGCAGATTGAGTGTGAACACCCTCATTCACCCACGGAAGGACAGGAAGTTTAATAAGGCCCAGGGTAGAGGGGAGCATATGCCCAAGGGGCCACTCCTCGCCACCAAAAAATTGGCTACCCTAAAATTCCTGGTCACCCCAAAAGCCCCCACCCCTCCCTGGGAGGGGTAGGGGGCAGAAAGACTAATAGGGCCTTTCGTGGGCATGGGAAGGCCTAAGCTCATGGGGCCACCCCACCAAAAATAAAAAACAAATAAAAGTACACTAATGAAATCCCGGTGTTTAGTGGGCTTTCTGCCACCTTTGGGGAAGGGGGTGGTTTGGAATTAGAGTGAACACCCACATCTACTCTCCGGAAGGGCAGAAAGAATATTCAAGTCCCTGCTGGGGGAGCACTGGCCCATGTCCAGGGGGGCACTGCATCCCAAAAAATAATGTACAGTAATGAATACCTTTGAATCTAGTAGGTTTTTTGCTCTCCCACGTGCTGATCATCATTTCCTTCAAGTCTGGCTGCTGGGGGAGATCTTACCTAGCAGCTCTACCTCAAAACTCAAATAAGCATTTGCAAAGCTAATAGGTCTTGCCTATGCAAGAGCTATCGGCTTTGCCAATGTGTTTTATCCATGTTGTACCCCAGTGTGGCTGCTGTTCAGCATGGCTAAAAGTTGGAGCAGAGGAGAGTTGTGTGTAGTGTCATAAAGTTGAATGGCGAAGAGTGGAGTAGTGATGTAGAGTGGAATGTCACAGAGTGTCGTGCATTAGAGTGGCATGGAGTTGCTTAGAGTGGCTTACACTGGAATGACATAGAGTAGAGATGCCTGGTGTACAGTGCATTGGTGTAGGGTGCAGTGGCATTGAGTGCAGCGGTATATATTAGAGTGGAGCATAGTAGAGTGCAGTGGTGCTGAGTAGAGTGGCGTAGAGTAGAGGCGAGTGGCAGAGTGCAGTGGCATAGTGCAGAGTAGATCTGAGTGCCATAGACTGGTGCAGAGTAGAGTATAGTGCCATAGAGTGCAGTGGCATAGAGTAGATTGGAATAGTGCAGGGCAGAGTGGCAGAGAGTTCCGTGTTGCACAGCAGAGTGTGAGAGTACAGTGGCATAGAGAAATCAGGGCGCTCCCAGGCAGACTGGGAGCCTGTACAGGCTCTCTCCAGCCCAGCAACCGTGTTGATGGGCTGGAGAGAGCCCCGTGCGCATGTGTTTTTGGCGGCCAAACATACATGTGCTATGAGAGGGAGTGCTGCATTACAATTGCAGGGCTACATAAGTGACCACATGTGTGTATACACAACCTGCTGGTTAGAAGTATGAATACCAGAGAGTCACACTGCCTTTCATCCTTCTGGTGTGGATAGATGCGGTGCTACAGAGCTTTCTTTTAGAACATGTTTTTACAGTACCTGGAAGCTGAAGACTATGGCTGTAAATTCTATTTATATAGCAACTACTATTCCTGTTGAGGCACTGCTATAACAAGAAACGTTTACTAGAACACCTACTGTGCACACTGCGCAGTCTCTGCAGGGAAAAAATATAGCGTTGAGTTTACAAAACTCTTCACCTATGCACTAAGATGCCAGGGCATGAGTGGGATTGCCAGCCTGTTTGCCTGCCCCCCCCTTTGAAATGTCACCAGCCGCCACTGTCTATGACTGGATTATGGGTCTCCAGCTATGGTATTCCCAAAATAGTAATGTTATTGTCTCTGTATGAGTTCCGTGAATGTCAAGCCACAAGGCAGAAGTGGCGTGTGTTATGGAACCTGACTTCAGTGCATTTCCGTCAATGGTTTCAACTTCATCAATCTGATCTTTCGGTTCACATGGAATGCCTTACAATGAAGCAAGGGTTTGGGCCATGAAATTGCCGTAGTTCCTGAATCAACCAGTAATTGGAGGCTACAAGATCCCCATCCCAAAACAAGTAGGCTGTTGCATAAAAATGATGGTTTTGTTGGATACTAGAAGTTTGTGCTAGAGTTCTTGAGGCTAGATTAGTCTGTACACCTGAAACGCTCACCTCACTGGGTTTCGGGTGCCCTAGTTTCTCACGTCTCCTTTTCTCTTAGCTTTTACTGGGCATTCACATAAGAATTGGCCTTTTTTTCCATAATACAGACAAATCTTTAATGTTCTACGTCATTGTCTTTCTTCATCACTCAAGGGTCCTCTCCGACTCCCTATCTGCATAGGTTTTGGTTCGTCAGTTTTGTCTGGGTCAGATTTTTTTTCCCCATAAAATAACAGTATCTTAGTGTCAGGTTGGCCTTTGTCTTGCCTACACTCAGCCAAAAGATGGTCCAATTTCACTACCAAATCTATTAATTCGCTAGAATTATCTGGGGGGTCATCCATATGGGGCAGAAAATCTATTAATTTATCAAGTAACCCTTTATAAAACAAAGAACTCCTTTTGCTCTCCGGCCACCCAGATTCTGCCACAAATCGGTTGAACTTAGTAATGTACGCCAATAAATCTTTGTTGCCTTGTCACAAGTTCAATAATTCAGTGTCCACAGATTAAATGAATGTGTGACGATTGATGACGCAGAAATGAAGGTTTTACATTTATTAGCGCATAAAACGTAGTGCTGCAATAATCAAGTGTGACTTTAACCGAACTAATAAAGATTGTACGGGGACAAATGTGCCCTCAGAGTAGTTCGCCAACATTTATAAGCGTGCTTTATATAACGTGATGTATTAGAATTGTACTAATCTGACATAACCGTAAACGTGTGCCATGATTTGCTTGTTTGAAATGTTTTAACTTAGCATAACTTTAGTGGAGGCTTCGGCCTAGTTGACTTGTCTCACGGTTTAGATGCTCGTGTTTTTCTAATGTGCTAATAAAACGTGTATTCTTGCTTGAAGCTGTACTTTTCCAGTGAGATCGGTTCACATGCTTATCTTTAAGGTTTCGTGCCAGCCTGGCATCTTCTTCTTTGCTCCAAGGTCAATCTGCAGGTGCAGACAATGGAAGCTCTGAAAGTGAGTTAATTGGTAAAATATGTTGCAACTTACGTTCCCGACTCCAAGGATAATGTATGCCTAGGTAGAAGCTTGTGAATTGTTGTTTTTGATTGGACAATTTGAAGCCAACCTATGAACCCTCCAATGGAAGACCCTACTGGATTTGAACTGTTGTTTATTTAAACCTGGTGCACAAGAAGAAAGCAGCCATTAGCCATTGGCCATTACCCATTGCACCCATTGAGGACATTATTGCCCATTGCAGCCATTATGGCCCATCTTGCCGACCTCGTCATTTTGCCATCTTCTACGATGCCAATTGAGGTTCGACGCCATTTTGAATGAGACTTTGATGCTTTCTCTAATCGAGAGAAAGAGACTTTAAGTAATTCTCGCTCTAGAGACTTTAACTTTGATTTGCCCCTTTGCATAAAGTAGTAGTTTTGTCCTTTTATCTTGCCGCTGTGAGGCAATTGCCCCGTCCACCCTGCCCCCTTTGCCCCCGTCCCATGCTGATCGAAACCGGTACCTGTGAGACGAAGACTTCCTTGAATGCTGATTGAATTTGGTAAATATGAAAGGAAAATGTACAATTGCATTGTGTTTCTTTTTAGGTAACCAACTGCTGATTTTTGATAAGAGCCCTAGTTAGGAGTTTTTCCAAATTAATGTTGCTAAATTGTTTTTGCATGAAATCCCACATGCAGATGCTAATTTGAGGTTAGATGAGGATTCATTTGTTGCACGATGCAATTTGAGACCTTGTTATGCTGACTAATGTATGCAATTAGCCCATTACAGATTATAGTTTTAGTGGTTTGCGTTGCTATTATCGAATGCATTGTTATTCAAATGCTGCATAGATTGCATCTTTTTCGCCGTTATGGACAGCTATTAATGTTCATTTACATATATCATTTGGTGTTGAGACACATTTATATCGTGCTAGCTTTGTTAATATAGGGAAATAAATTCATTAACTTTGAATGAACTGGTGTGGTTATTCATGGCCGAAAGGTCATGGTTCGCCAAAATGTTTTCTGGATTAATTGTGAAGTGTTATGTTGATCAGAGCATTGCTTATGTTCGTTATTGATTATTGATTTGATTAAATTGACTAATCTCGGGTGAAGAGAGCCCCACTTGGTCAAAAGATTCATCGACCCAAGAGCGTCCAAATACAGGTAATTTATTAGGACGGAACGCTCTATCAGTAGATGGTAGCAGAGGACGGTTTCGCCCTTTGGGACCCCACTCGAGAGGTAACGGTTGCACCCTTTGGGACCCCGCTCGAGAGGTAACGGTTGCGCTCTTTGAGACCCCACTCGAGAAATATATGGTGTTGAATTAGATTTTTCTTGGGTAAAACAGATTGAGAGAATGATGATGCCCTAAGTCCCCCGCGACTTTCCCGGGATCTCGGAGCTTGCGAATGGAGAGAATGGAGGTGTGAAATCGGCGTTGGCGGTACTAGTGACGGTATGAGTGAAGTCAGGATTTTGCGCTTGCACAGCTTATTGCCGCAGATTGTTTGAAAAGGTTGCGAGGATTTTAGAGAATAGCGGAGGTGCGACTCCGAGTGTGAGAGTAGGGAAGTCGTCGAACTTCATGTGCATGTGGCGCTTTGTGCAGAAAAAGGTCCACGTGGTTGTTGTTGTTGAGACGGGCCCTGCGAGGTCAAGAGACTCCGGAGTATGTTGAAAAGTGTATGAGACACTTGTTTTATGT
This sequence comes from Pleurodeles waltl, assembly GCF_031143425.1. NCBI lineage: Eukaryota > Metazoa > Chordata > Amphibia > Caudata > Salamandridae > Pleurodeles > Pleurodeles waltl. The sequence continues at coordinate 171,726,268 of NC_090445.1, forward strand.
TGTGGTCTGGTCGGTTTAATAGGTTGACCGGGCGTGGTCAACGAGTCGGTACATGTGTTAAGGGAGTGGAAGAAAACTTCGACTTCGGGCTTTGACAAATTCTAAGTGCACTAGAATAGATCATTGACAAGTTGAGAGCAGAGTCTGCGGGTCAGGATTTGCTTGCGAAAGTGGGGACCGAGAAAGATGGAATAACTGCCGAGGCTAGTGAAAAATCCCTAAGGTCCTGAAGCGATTGTGTTACCCTTCCTGTAGTAAACCGACAGATCTGTTTTATTATTATTTGGTTGCTCGCGATACATGCCAGAAGTTGTTACGAGAGGAGCTGAGTGAAGGAGGACAAGCCACGAGGCTTTGTCAGCCGCAGAGTGTGTGAGTGTGACGTCACTAGGAGCCGCGCTGGGATAGGTTGGTTGCAGAGAAGGGTCGCGCACGGATTGGACGCAGTCCGTGGGGCTCGATTGGAAGGGGAAAGGCAAGCGAAGATTATTCCGGGAATTAAAGTCACTTATTGATTACAATTTTTGTGAAATAAAAGACGAGAAAATGAATTTTTTTAAAGCATTAAAGAGTGCGATGAAGGGGGAGTCTTACATTAAAGCGAGTGTAGGAGAGGAGACGCCACCCGAAGGTACACCAGCTTACATTGTAATGGAGGAAAGGGGGGTAGCTCCATGCCTTTGGCTAAAGCAATGGCACAAGCTGACAGAGAGACATGGGAGCGTAGCATTCCCGATCCATGGGACATTCAATATAAGGATCCTAGAGAATTTGAGATTCGCGATGTACGACATGAAGGTACCTCCAAGGCCAGCACAGTTTGAGGCTCTAGCGATTTGGGAACTAATGGCTAGACAGCAACAGCAAAAGAAGTTCGAGACCAGGATAAGAAAGGTAGAAAAGACACTAGCGGACGCTAGGTGGGATAATGCACAGAAGGTGTGGAGGTCAGATATATTGCAGGGGATAAAATTGTTTCCCGCAATTGCTAAGGAAGAAGAGGCGACAGGCAAGAAAGCTACCTGTAAGACAAACAGGAGGTGTTCCAAAGATAGAGAGGACGAGGAAAAGTTAAGGAGAGAAGACGAGTCAGAGGATGAGGAGTTCATCATGCAATTGCTGAACGACCGTCCACCACCTTATGCAGAGAGTGAACAAGGTCCAAGTACCAGTTCTGCCCCTCCGGCACCGGTACAGAATAATGAAACTCCGAATTCAGAAACGCCATCGGGATCTAAGGACCCGAGTTTACTGTTCACCCCGCAGATACCGCAGGTTAGGAGAATATATCCAGATGTGCCTATGTTGAAAACAGCAGAAAATTATCAGCCGCAGGTCCCAAGGTACTACAGCAGTGACAACAGTACGGGAATGATTCTAGATCCAACCGTAATGGGAGTACAGAATGGTCGCAACCCAACATTGGCACAAGCTGAATCAACCCAGCTTTTGATGCCTCAAAAGCAGATGCAGGGGGGGACCGCACATGCTCAGATGACGGGGAGTCAGACGGGCATGCCGGCAATGATGACCCATAGTGTGGGAATGAACATGCCTCAGAACCTGGGGAATGGACAGAACCCAGATGCGATATCCCTACCCATTACTGTAGGTCCACCGGTACCTTTATACATTCAGCCTAACTCAGGTATGAGCGGTCAAGGATCAGTGGTGCAGAATGGGACGGAAAGGAGGTGCATAGAAAACACTCCAGAGACAACTCCGATAGCGGCTCTGCCAACTGGATCTGGGTCCTTGATGGAGTTTAGTCCCATATGTGCTCAGTCAACAGTGGTGAGGTCGAATCCCCCACTGATGATACCGCTATCATCGAACACTGAAAAGTTGCAGCAACCATCAATGGCAGTCGATGTGAATGCTACACTGATGGGGTTGAATGCGCAACAGCTGACACAGTGGTTCAACAGTCTGAATTCCACACAAAGCTCAGCCAGTGGGAAGGGAGAGGACTATCTGAATAGGGTCAGGTTGAACATGGAAGCAGAAGAATTGGTGGAAGGGACTATGGGTTTGAATAGGTTAGAGTCCTACTCGGAAGAAGAGCTGAGGTATCTATGTCCTAGGATTACGAGAGAAGTGAACAAGGTACATAGAAGGTTGCAAGAAATAGCTGACAAAAACGGGGTTGAGATAGACAAGACAAAACACTTGAGCAGGAGCTATAGATTGGATTTCGGGACCACAGACTTTGAACGCATGAGGTCAGCAGGCATGAAAACGCACCTTAGAGAATTGCTGCAGAGTGCACAAGTGTGGAGGTGCTTAGACAAATGGGAAAGTAGATGGGCAAAGAAAAAGGAAAAGAAGAAAGATAGTGTCCCAGAGCATAAGGAGAAAAGACCACAGAGTAGTGATGCAATAACCATGTTACCAATGAGGGAGACAGCAGGGGGAAAATTAATACATGTACCGTGGCACAGAAGCGACATTCAGTCTTTTACGGATGATTTTCCCAAACTGAGAGAGAAACCGATTGAATGGTATCAACAGACTGATAGGTTTGTGAAGCTTGCAAAATGTCTTTGGGAAGACCTGAACACCCTCTTTGAGATTGTGGTTCCGGTAGACTTGTGGGAAGACTGCAAAAGGGCTGTAGGTTGGCCGACAAGTGAACCAGAGAGGGACAGGGATACGGGTGCACCATCACCTATGGTAATGAGCTTGTACTATAAGGTGATTGAGCATTTGAAGACGAAGGTTGCCGCGAAAAATGTGGATTGGCAGAAGATTGATCGAACTGCCCAAGAGGCTAAAGAGTCGATTCATGGTTACTATGAGAGGTTGTTGAAGGCGTTCAAGAACTACAGTGGCACGGAAACAATAGAGGCGAAGGACATGCTTCATTTTGTGTTTAGATTTGTGGAAGGGCTGAGACCAGAGATAAGTCAGATGATAAAGACGCATTTGATTTGTTGGCAGTCGAAACCGATTGATGAGGTGTTGAATTATGCGAAATACTGTAGCGACGAAATTGAAGTGAAACAGAAAAGGTTGAAAGAGAAAGTGATGGTGATGCAACTTAAAGCAGCTCAGACAGGTTTGCAAGGGTTGCAAGGGTTCCAACAGCAGATGCCGCAGCCGCAGGGAAACATGGTGTTTCAGCCACAGGCGAGAGGCAGAGGCAGAGGAGGCTTTGGGAGTAATGGTCCGGATTTGAACACTGTTGCGATTCCGAATGGTGTGCAGGCAATGAAAAGGGTGATGCCGTGTCACGTGTGCGGAATCGTCGGGCATTGGAAACGCGAGTGCCCGATGGTGGTGCAGGAAGGTGCAGGTGTTGGTCAGCAAAACAATGATGTCAATGCATTCCAGACAATGAGGGGACCGAAAATGAGAGGTCCAAACCCAAATTTTCAGACCATAAATCAGCTGCAGGGATTACAGCCCATGCAGCCGCAGCAGATGCAGATGCCCCGTATGCAGATGACGCAAATGCAGCCAATGCAGCAGCAGTTTCCCATGGTACCTAATCAGCAAATGCAAATACCTTTGGCACCAGTGAGTCAGCAGCAAGTGATGGTTCCTCCACAGGTCTCGGGTCAGGTGATGAATACAAATGGCACAGTACAACAGTTCCCATTACACAGTGAGAATGGAATAAACAATGTATGGGAGAGTGAAAGTTCAGATGAGGAGGGAAATTGTGTGCTTGCAGCATCCTTGGAAGTTGATCAAAAGGGTCCATATGTGGAGGGAAGAGTTATGGGTCATCGTGTTTCATTCTTGGTTGACACAGGAGCCACACGTTCAACTGTTAGGAGCATTGAAGTACCAAATTTGCCACTCTCAGGGAGAACAGTTCAAGTAGTGGGAGTAGCAAACAGGCACCTGACGAACCCAATCACAGATCCAGTACAAGTCAGAATTGGTAACTATCAAGGGTCACATAATTTTGTGGTATGTGACTCAAGCCCGATATCACTGTTAGGGAGAGACCTATTGTGCAAATTGGGATGTTCGATTATGTGTTCGAACGATGGAATTAGAATTCAGACGAGCAGTGATGGGGAAGAAGGGGACAGTGTAGAAGGGGATGAGATAGAAACTGTCGATGAAGAATATCCTCTGATTAACCTTTTTCCGATGATAACTGAAGAAGATATTCCAGCTGAATTACGGGAAACAGTCGGAAAGGAAGTGTGGGATATGACAGGAAAAGAGGTGGGATTGGTGAAAGGAGTGGAACCAGTGAAAGTGACCGTAAAACCCAATGTAACCTTTCCCCAGACCCCACAATACCACATGGCACAAGACACCCTCATGAAAGTCGCCCAACTCATTGACGAGTTTGTAAAACAAGGAGTATTGAAAGAAGTGTTAAGCAGTCCATGTAATTCACCAATCATGGGACTAATAAAGCCGAGTGGAAAGGTCCGAATCGTGCAGGACTTGAGGAAAATAAATGACATCATAATTAAATGCTGCCCTGTAGTACCGAATCCAGCTGTGATAATGTTTCAAGTCCCTTGCGATGCCGAGTGGTTCTCAGTCATCGACTTGTCACAAGCATTCTTTTCGGTGCCTCTTCATGAGGACAGCCAATTTCTCTTTTGTTTCAAATTCTTAGACAGAGTTTACAGTTGGTGTCGAATTCCTCAAGGGTTTTCTGAGTCACCGTCAATTTTCAATCAGATTCTAAAGAAAGACTTGGAAGCGTTAGAATTGCCATTCGAGTCAACCCTAGTACAGTCATTGATGACTTACTGATTGCATCTAAGACAGAAAGTGGCTGCACAGCCGACACCATTGCTCTACTGAACCATTTGGGAAGGAATGGACACAAGGTGTCTCCTTCAAAGTTGCAGTTCTGTCAGAAGAAAGTAAAATACTTGGGTCATCAAATAGAGAAAGGGTCACGGAGAATAATGAAGGAAAGAATAACAAGTGTACTTCAAATGAGTCCACCAAAGACGAGGAGGGAGGTGAGGAAGTTTTTGGGGATGGTGAGCTACTGTCGCCAGTGGATTCCCAACTTCTCAAGTGTAGCAAAGCCTTTACTGAAACTGACCCAGAAGGATGCCTTGGATGAAATTGAGCTGAAAGGAGATGAGATGGATGCTTTTATTGAATTGAAAGAATGCATGTGCAGGGCTCCAGCTTTAGGTATGCCTGATTACACAAAGCCTTTCACATTGTTTTGTCATGAACGTGATGCATGTTCTTTGTCTGTCTTGACCCAAGCCCATGGTGGCATAAACAGACCAGTAGCGTATTTTTCAGCTACTTTGGATCCGGTCGCAGCAGCACTGCCAGGGTGTTTGCGCGCCGTAGCAGCAGTTGGTATCAGCCTCACTCAGAGTGAAGGAATAGTGATGGGACACCCATTAACAGTCATGGTCCCTCACTCAGTTGAGATACTTTTGACCCGCTCCCGAACACAACACATGACTGGAGCAAGACTCACAAGGTATGAAACAATAATTCTGGGCTCACCGAATGTGCAGCTGAAAAGGTGCACTACGTTGAATCCAGCAACCTTGCTTCCCGGTGAAAATGCTGAAATTGAGAACGCTGAAGACGTCGAGCACGACTGCCTTCAGGTGACTGAATTTTGCACAAAACCCCGACCTGATATTAGGGATACTAAGCTTGATGAAAATGACCATATTATTTTTGTTGATGGTTCATGTCTAAGAGATGGGTTGGGAATTTTGAAAGCAGGATATGCTGTATGTACTGTAACAGGTGTCTTGGAAGCGTCCTGGCTCCAAGGAGTCTATTCCGCACAAGTAGCAGAGCTTGTAGCCCTTACAAGAGCATGCCAACTGTCTACATTGATGAAGGTTACCATTTACACTGACAGTCAGTACGGGTTTGGAATTGTGCACGACTTTGGGCAACTATGGTCACAGAGAGGTTTCCTGAACTCTTCAGGGTCCCCAGTGAAAAACGGGGAGAGAATAAGGGAATTGTTACACGCCATTCAGATGCCAGCCGAAATTGCAGTGGTAAAGTGTAGTGCTCATACAAAAGGACAGGACTATGTTTCCCTGGGAAATGCATATGCGGATCAAGTCGCAAGATTTTGTGCCTTGAACTGTATATTGCTCAGGGATGAATGGAATTTGATAAGTGAGCCAGAGCTCGAACCAGCTGAAGCATTTGCCTTGAAGGTCGTGGATACAATGGATGAACTAAAAGCATTACAGAATAGTGTCAGGGAGGATGAAAGAGCTTCCTGGATTAAGTCACAATGTACAAGGAGACCAGATGAGTTATGGGTTTCAAATGAAGGAAAATTTGTTTTACCAAATAGTCTCTTATCGCAGCTAGCGCGGTTCTATCATGGGCAGGCTCACCTAGGGAGAGATGCCATGATAAGATTGTTCAAAACTGATTGGTTTAACCCCAGATTCCGTCAAGTCGCAGAAGCAGTTTGCCATCGTTGTGTCATTTGTCAGCAGATGAACCCAGGAAAGGGAACGGTTGTGAACGTGAGCCACATTGGCAGGGCGGGTGGCCCGTTCAGCAGAATGCAGATGGACTTTATTGAGATGCCTGTGCATGGAGGTCTGAAGTATGTGTTGGTGATTGTGTGCATTTTTAGTCACTGGATTGAAGCATACCCCACACGTAGAAATGACAGCCTTACAGTTGCAAAACTATTGTTGAGGGAGTTGATACCACGTTTCGGATTCCCGATCTCTTTAGAATCAGATAGAGGAAGTCACTTCAATAACGAGGTGATAAAGTTACTTTGCGCAGCGCTGAACATTGAGCAAAAACTGCATTGTAGCTATCGCCCTGAAGCCTCAGGACTGGTGGAACAAATGAATGGTACACTGAAATCAAGAATGGCGAAAATATGTGCATCGACAAATTTGAAATGGCCTGACGCATTGCCTTTGGTGTTAATGTCAATGAGAAACACCCCTGACAGAAAGACTGGATTGTCCCCGCACGAAATTCTCATGGGCAGGGCCATGAGACTTCCTGCAGTTCCCGCAAACGCGCTTTTGAATATTACAGATGATATGGTGTTAGACTACTGCAAAGGTCTGGCTGACGTGGTTCGCTCTTTCTCTCACCAGGTGGAAGCAACCACCTTGCCACCGATCCAAGGTCCAGGACACACACTGAAAGCAGGTGACTGGGTCGTGATAAAGAAGCACGTGAGGAAGTTGTGTCTGGAACCCCGTTGGAAAGGCCCTTTCCAAGTGATCCTGACGACCACTACCGCTGTGAAGTGCGCGGGAGTTCCCAACTGGATCCACGCCAGTCATACAAAGAAAGTGTTGTGTCCCACAGATGAGGAAGTTGAAGCGCTGAAACTGCCAGTACCTGATAACAAAGTGCCGAGCGCTGAGACAGAGCAAAACAGAACTAGAAGCGAACAGGCAGAAATAGAGGAGAGAGAAATATTCTCTGAGGACGAAACAACCGATTCACTTGGGGAAGACCAAGGAGAAACCTCAGACAGCGATGAAGCAGCTGAAAGTGACAAAGAGCCTGAAGAAAGTAAAGGTGACAAAGGGCTCGAAAAAGGTGAAGAAGCAGGAGAGCCTGATCAGAGGAGGGCTTTCCCAGAAGCAGACGGTACAGAAAAAGAAAAGGAAAACCTGATTGACTCCCCAGAAGGAGGGGACAAGGCAGAACTGAACGAAACTGTTCAAACTTCCTCAGAAGAGATCGCAGGTCCATGAAGTGGACACAGTGCAAAGAGAAGACCAAGTATATCACCAGTAAAACTAAGAACTAGAGAAACGTTGAACGACAGTGAAGGGCCAAGAGTGAAAGAGAAAAGAAAGGAAGTGTCTGTCGTGGTACCAACATCAAGTGAAGAAAAAGACTTGGCCAAAGAGGAAAGTACCAGTGAGGCAGAATCGAAGAGAGATGCAAAATTGAAAAGGAAAAGGATACCAAACAGGAGATATTCCGGTCCAGAATGGGCATATGTAGTCAATGACGATTGGACCGACGAATTTGTATCTCTTAGCCTCGAGAACGAAGAAGAAGAGATACCAATAGAAAAGAAAAGTTTTATGGACACTATTGACTGAAAAACTGATAAATGACATTGCTTGCTATAATCTAACGTGATACAACCAGCTGAGACATTGCTAAACCGGATGAGACATTTGCTAACTTGATAAGACTTTGATAACCTGATTGACTCTTAAACCCGATTTGAGACAACGTTGCTAACTGATAAAAGACTGAGTTATTGCCGAATTGAGACAAATGCTGCTAACCGATAAGTGACTGGGCTCCTGAAGAAAACTGTGTGAACATTGCGCTCGTTCAGCTTTGTAACAAATTGCTAAATCGTTTCTTTATAGGTGCTTCTAGCTCTCTGATTCTATACAGATCATGACTAAGTACGCTACACAAAACAGTAGAGTGAAATATTGTAAATATGCGTGTATAGGCTTGATAACTGCATGTGTACTAATAATAATGGCAATAGTGCTTGCAACGCGTGGTAAGGGTGAGAATGAGAAAATTGATGCTTCTACTTCTGCTCCTGTTACTGTCACTGAACTAACCGCATTGAAAAGACTAGAATTAGATGAGAGACACTTGCATGATAAGAAGGAACTTTCGTATGTTACCTTTGCATATGTTCCTATAATAACGCAACTAAGCCAGATTGCTAAAGATTGGGATGCTAAAATAATGAGGGAATTTTTTGAGCCAATGCAACCTTTTGAAACAGCTCACGCTCATAGGAAAAACCTTACCTGCTCGTTCTCTGCAGTAGAAATAAGATTTTTAGGTCGCACAGATGATAGAAGGGCACAAATGAATGCGAAATTAGAAAAAGAGCTAAGTAAGAGGACTTCAGTAGATAATTATGCTTTTGCCGCAATAAAAACACAAGGAAAAATAGCTTTAGACGCTTGGCATGTAGGGAAATTTTGTATATATTGTGGTGAATCTTATTATGATAACATTTTCGTGGGAGCGAGTGAATGTAAACATACGTTTATCTTTAAGGCCAAATGGACATTCATGCTGAACGGACTTGAACCTGTCATACCTGGTGTATATTACATTTGTGGGCATAATGCCTATTATCGTCTTCCAAAGGGATGGTGGAGGGAGATGTTATTTGGGTATAGTGTTCCCAAAGGTTTATCAACTGGATGACCTATCAGTGATTCCAAAGACGCCTGGATCTCATCGTATCCAGAAAAGAGAGACCGCAGCTGCTGTGGTAGGAGATATATTTGGAGCCATGATTCCTTCATTGGGAGTTGTGTTGAATTCCATCAAAATAAGAAAGTTGTCTACTATAGTGGATAACATGTTGACAAAGTTTTCAGGTGCTATAATCCTGATGGATGCTGAACTTGCAGCAGAAAGAGCTATGACTCTTCAAAACAGGCTTGCCCTAGACATTCTTTTAGCAAAGGATGGCGGCGTTTGCAAAATGCTTGGTGCGCGTCACTGTTGCACGTATATACCAGACAACAGTGTGAAGATTAAAACAATGCTTGCAAATCTAACAAAAGAGATTGCAGACTTGAAGGAATTGAAAGAACCAGGAGTTTGGGAGAAGGTTGGAAAGGGAGTTGCTTCAGTGGGAAATTGGCTTGGTGGCATTTGGAATGGAATATTACTAAAAATAATACAGGGAATACTAATAGTACTAATTTGCATCTTTGGGATTTGGGGAATAAAGAGGGGAATACTAATGATCATGGCAAGAATTAAGAGAAGGAAGGAAGAGAAAATGATGAAAAGAATGGCAGAAGAATACAAGGCAAGAACAAGGGGAACTAAAAGGCAAAGAAACTGACAGAATTTTAATGGAATAAAATTTGTGGGAATAGTTTTGTGTGATGACAAATAGTCATCAGAGGAGGGATTGATGACGCAGAAATGAAGGTTTTACATTTATTAGCGCATAAAACGTAGTGCTGCAATAATCAAATGTGACTTTAACCGAACTAATAAAGATTGTACGGGGACAAATGTGCCCTCAGAGTAGTTCGCCAACATTTATAAGCGTGCTTTATATAACGTGATGTATTAGAATTGTACTAATCTGACATAACCGTAAACGTGTGCCATGATTTGCTTGTTTGAAATGTTTTAACTTAGCATAACTTTAGTGGAGGCTTCGGCCTAGTTGCCTTGTCTCACGGTTTAGATGCTCGTGTTTTTCTAATGTGCTAATAAAACGTGTATTCTTGCTTGAAGCTGTACTTTTCCAGTGAGATCGGTTCACATGCTTATCTTTAAGGTTTCGTGCCAGCCTGGCATCTTCTTCTTTGCTCCAAGGTCAATCTGCAGGTGCAGACAATGGAAGCTCTGAAAGTGAGTTAATTGGTAAAATATGTTGCAACTTACGTTCCCGACTCCAAGGATAATGTATGCCTAGGTAGAAGCTTGTGAATTGTTGTTTTTGATTGGACAATTTGAAGCCAACCTATGAACCCTCCAATGGAAGACCCTACTGGATTTGAACTGTTGTTTATTTAAACCTGGTGCACAAGAAGAAAGCAGCCATTAGCCATTAGCCATTGGCCATTACCCATTGCACCCATTGAGGACATTATTGCCCATTGCAGCCATTATGGCCCATCTTGCCGACCTCGTCATTTTGACATCTTCTACGATGCCAATTGATGTTCGACGCCATTTTGAATGAGACTTTGATGCTTTCTCTAATCGAGAGAAAGAGACTTTAAGTAATTCTCGCTCTAGAGACTTTAACTTTGATTTGCCCCTTTGCATAAAGTAGTAGTTTTGTCCTTTTATCTTGCCGCTGTGAGGCAATTGCCCCGTCCACCCTGCCCCCTTTGCCCCCGTCCCATGCTGATCGAAACCGGTACCTGTGAGACGAAGACTTCCTTGAATGCTGATTGAATTTGGTAAATATGAAAGGAAAATGTACAATTGCATTGTGTTTCTTTTTAGGTAACCAACTGCTGATTTTTGATAAGAGCCCTAGTTAGGAGTTTTTCCAAATTAATGTTGCTAAATTGTTTTTGCATGAAATCCCACATGCAGATGCTAATTTGAGGTTAGATGAGGATTCATTTGTTGCACGATGCAATTTGAGACCTTGTTATGCTGACTAATGTATGCAATTAGCCCATTACAGATTATAGTTTTAGTGGTTTGCGTTGCTATTATCGAATGCATTGTTATTCAAATGCTGCATAGATTGCATGTTTTTCGCCGTTATGGACAGCTATTAATGTTCATTTACATATATCATTTGGTGTTGAGACACATTTATATCGTGCTAGATTTGTTAATATAGGGAAATAAATTCATTAACTTTGAATGAACTGGTGTGGTTATTCATGGCCGAAAGGTCATGGTTCGCCGAAATGTTTTCTGGATTAATTGTGAAGTGTTATGTTGATCAGGGCATTGCTTATGTTCGTTATTGATTATTGATTTGATTAAATTGACTAATCTCGGGTGAAGAGAGCCCCACTTGGTCAAAAGATTCATCGACCCAAGAGCGTCCAAATACAGGTAATTTATTAGGACGGAACGCTCTATCACGATCAAACAACGTTTTCGATTTAGCCTTAAAGGCTGGATAATTATATAACAGTGGGCCATCTCTTTATACTATTGGAATTGACCACATTGCAGCTGACCCCAAAAAGAACAAGATAAAGGCCACTTTAGATTGATCATTAGGAAAACAAGCTGGTTTGCAGATGAAATGTAACTGGCACTGGTTTATAAAGGTGGCGAATTTTGTGGGCTCACCAGAAAAACACTTGGGAGGAGCCAAAGGTATAATGGGTAGAGCGGTGACCTGGATTACAGGCCACCAGGACCCTGGTTAGATCCAGTTGCGACACACTGCACAAAAGTCCTTTCTGAGGACTCCCCCTCGGTCTAAACTTGAAAAATTTTGGGGTAGCATTGGCTGCTCCTTGTAAAGCATTGACTCGCTGTGTTAGCACCTGAGTCTTTGTTTTGCAAATTGCCCATCATGTGAACAGGATCAGCCAGGGTGACCTTACGTGTCTCCATATCACTTGGGCAAAATCTTTATGTGGGCTTGTCGTTCTGTCAGGAATTGGAGGCTATTGGCTGCTCCTTGTAAAGCATTGACTCGCTGTGTTAGCACCTGAGTCTTTGTTTTGCAAATTGCCCATCATGTGAACAGGATCAGCCAGGGTGACCTTACGTGTCTCCATATCACTTGGGCAAAACCTTTATGTGGGCTTGTCGTTCTGTCAGGAATTGGAGGCTATTACCTTTTTGCAGGAGTTAAACAAGCACACAGTAGTTCCCCACTGCCCTGTGAATCAAGCAGAACATAAATTAACATGTCTGACCCACCGGGACGAAGGGGCGAAGCTTGGTTAAGGAGGACACCAGTCTCCCATTGGGCGACGTCAGGTTGTTTTTACAGCTTCTGGAAAATAAATGACATGGCTTAGAGTTAGTGATAGAATATGCATGAATAAGGTTGTATAATAATGTGACCCGCTCATGCATACCTAATGCCCCTTCCTCCTTTAGTAAAATGGGTGGTTCCTTTTGGCTGAATCCACTGTTTGCTATAATTAGGAAACAGAACTCAGAACTGTTAATTCATAGAACATACACAGGGAAACATGCTCCATATAGATATTTATGACTAAGGATCATGAGCTACCTTAACAACAACTTTTCACAGGATCATAATTCAGTATTAATGTCATTCATCATTTTCCATGAATGTGCATCTCCTGGTATATTGAGTTCAACAGTTAATGAACATTAATACTAATTTAGTTTTAAATCAAGGTTCATCTTCTTTTATGTCAATGTTCATCAGTTCATCAAATTATACATTAATAATATGTGTTCCTCCTTGAATTTGTCAAATTATTGTCAGTTCATCAAACCTTAAGTAAATAATAATAACAGGAAGTATTTCTTGTAATTATTTGTTTTAGGAAACAAAACAAAGATGGTGGAATTCACCAATTCAATCAGTAAAGAAAGTATAAAACAGTCAGCTAAGTCTTTGTTAAACTTTATCACAGGTTGGAATTATGTTATCCAAACTGAAGAGATTGGCACTTTTGTGATGTTCCTTGTTTTTATGTTTTGCAGGTCACTGAGAGGGCACAAGCAAGGATCCAGAGGAATCAGGAAGCTCGACGAACCCAATGCCAAAGGAAGAACCCAACAAATTCTAATGGGAGTGGAGGACCTCAGGCACTCGGATGAGGAGGAAGCAGAAGGCATAAGGAACACCAACAAGAACAGCAAGAGACGGCAACAGGTAAGAACAGGTGAGTACAGGGAAAGGACGCACTTCGATGAGCAAGCGTCCTGGTGCAGCGCGCAGTCTTAAAGCCTAAGCACTCCACACCTTGAAGGAACTGCACAGCCAGGTATGCCACACAGCCTGCATGGCATACCCCCCAGTGGCTGCCCTCCCCATTAAACTGAAGGCCCGGCCCCGGGTGATGGGGTCCATGGGGCCAAATTCAGCCCAGGGGCGAAGGCCACATGGCCCCCTCCTCCATTCTATTTATGGCCAGGCCCTGGGTGATAGGGTCCCCTCCCCTATTCAATAAAGGCGAGGCCCCGGGGATGGGGTCCCCGGGGCTGAGATCAGTCTGGGGTGGGGGACTGGGCTTTAACTGGGCCCTCGCCATGCACTGCTAAATACCCCGGATATTGCAGCACTCATGACAACTTCTATAAAAATTATTAAAAATATAAATGAAACATTAGCAGTCAAATTATTGAAAGGAAATCTGTGCATGGTGGGGTCAGAAGTTACAGTTACTTTAGATCGCGTGTTGGAGGTCTGAGCCAGTCATTAACTTTGGTTTTATTATGCCCACCCCTCCCCCCTCCAAGTTGAATGCAACTCTACTTTTGGCCGATAGTATTGCCATTGCGGTGAAGTGTCCGATTCTGCCCAGGTCCAGGAGTGTGTGGCCTGGGGACATCCGCAGGTTAGCTCTGGCAAATGAGACACAACTGCAGGTTGCAATATCATATACTATTGCCGGGATCAGCAGCGCTCACTTTATTTAAGACCTCAGTAGTGAACCCAGCCCCTCTACCCTCATATTGCAACATTATATCTGAGGGCCCAGGTGGCTCTCTACATCCCTCCCGGGTTTTAATCAAAAAGAACCACCCACCGAGAAGCTGCCTGGAGAGCAGATAATGGGAGACCCCCAAGGAAAAATAGAAAAGAGAGAAAAGTAAAAATAGAAACATGCAAACCCCATTAAGTCCAACGCAACAGCAAACATATTAGCACGCAAAATCCCTAAGGCGCTGGGTTAGGCCACAAGTGATACCTCTCACTCTGATCGGCTGTTTTCGCACGACCCACATCACCTCTTGTTTGCACAGGAGCTGGTCCGTGAGCTTGTCGATCACCCAGTTCCTCCTCAGCCAGGATTTCTTCACCTTCTTCTTCGTCCTCCTCACCAGCGTCATCGCCACCATCCTCACTGGAAACTTCCACTCGCTTGAAACATGACACATTTCGTGTGACTTGCCGCTCTCCTCTTTGAGCAATCACCATTGTTCCACTCACTTTGATTACCTTCCACACACTGGACTCATAAGGGGTACGGAACTTTCCTTCAGGATACAGGTCCTTCAACACCACACCAGGTCATCCACTCGAAGGTCAGGACACTTCGTTCTCCTCAGAGCGCTTGCTTTCTGATTGATCGGCCATCGCTTTTGTTGAGTGGCGTCCAGATCCAGCTCATTTGGCTCCCACTGCGAGACAGCCAGGATACAGTCCCGCAGGGGCTGCCTGAACATCAAAGCTGCTGGAGCACAGCCATTGGTACTGTCGATAAGCTCTCAGAAATTTGTGCATGCACCACTCAACATCATCCCCTTGTTCAACACCAGTTCTTAGGGCTCTCTTGAGAGTTTGCATGAACCTTTCAACGTCACTGTTGTCATGAGGCCAGTATGGCAGAATCCTTCGGTGATGTACTGCCAGCTGACCTAGATAGTCTCTGAGCTCTTGACCCTAAAACGTTGGACCATTGTCTGTATGTACCTCATCAGGGAGGACAAACAGGGCAAATGTCTTCTCCAGCACTGGCCTTATGTTGTGAATGCAGTAGACGCGACTATCTCTATCACCGGGAACCGGGTATAGGAGTCCATCATAAGTACAGTCAGCCGCCTATCAGGAAAACTCCCAAAGTCCGTGCTATCATTCGACCACAGCTTTGAGCAGGGTGATTCCGTGATCACTGGATTGGTGGGCTGATCGATGGTGGTGATGGCACAGCAGTGGCACCTCCATATGAGGATATCAACTATGGGGTCCACACCAGGAAACCACACCTTGGCCCTGAGGCGAGCTTTTGTCTTTGCGGCCCCTTGGTGTCCTTGCTGAGCCAGTTCGACCACTCTGTCCCACAGGCACCTGGGGAGAAGTATCTTCTGGCCTCGCAGGAGGAGACCATCGCTCCCAACCGACAATTCGTCCTGCACCTTCCAAACTCCTTGCATAGCCATGCAGTCCTCCTTGTCAAAGGACCTTGTGCGCTCATGGAAACGCTTCCACTCTCGCCGGGTCAAAGCATCTTTAGCACGACCTATGACAGGGTCCCTTTTGGAAGCTTCTGCTATCTTTAACAGTGTCAAAGCCACAGGGCAGGCCGCCTGCACCACCACCTTCACAAAGCTTTCCATCCCTTCCCCCTTTTCCTCTGTTAAGTCACCCGGTTGCAACACAGAGGGATGCCTTGACAAATAATCAGCCGGGTTATTTACCTCCGGCCGGTAGATGACATTGAATCTGTACGGCTGAAGCAGGACAGCCCAGAGCTCAATCCTCAGGGGAGCCAGCCATGTGGATCCCCGCAAACAGCGATACAAGGGGCTTGTGGTCGGTGACCACCTGAAATTCTTGTCCGTACAAGTAAAGGTGAAAGTGCTGACAGGCCCAGCGGATTGCCAGTGCCTCCCTTCCACCCTGTGCATATCGAGCTTCTACTACTGACAAGGCTTGGTTTGTATACGCCACCAGTGCCCACTCCTGGTCTCGCAGCTCCTGAAGCAGAACTACTTCTAGCCCAGCGGGATTAGCATCCACCACTACCTCGGTCCTTTTCCTGAGGTGGAAGTAAGCCATAGTTACTTTATCTAGCCTCCTTCAAATCCTGAAATACCTTGCCAGCTTCAGGGCTCCAGTCCCTTTTGGTGTAAGCCTTCGTTAGTTGTCTCAGAGGCTCAGCCATTGTAGCCAGACCGGGAATGAACCGGCCAGAGTAAGTTGCCAGGCCAAGGAAACTTCAAACTTCCGTGGCTTAACACAGAACCGGGGCACTACGAATGGCATCTACTTTCTTGGGGTCTACATGCAACCTCTCAGAAAATGTATCCGAAGAAATCGACTGAGTTCTTATAGAATGCACACTTCTTTTTGTGAAGTGTGAGACCAGCGTCAGATAACCGCTGGAGCGTGGCCCTTAACCATCAATGATAATCTTCTAGAGTCTCAGAAAAAAATCAGAATGTCATCACTGAGGTTGAGCACTCCCTCAAGGCCAGATTGTGTCTCTCTGATGGCATTTTGAAAAACTTCAGCGGCAGATGATGCCCCAAAGCTAAGCCTTTTGGTATGCCGTAGCAAAACATGCATGGAAAAAGTACTAATGTTCCTGCTTTCGGGTGCCAGTTCCAGCTGATGGTAGCCAGAGTTCAAATCTAGCTTTGAGAACCATTGGGAACAATTTAAATCTGCAAATAATGTGTTGTCTCCTGATGTCATGATTTGGCAATCGCATATCCACACAGAGGTGAATGACACCCGGCTGCTTTGGTTTGGGCATGATCACCAATGGTGACACCCAGGGGGTAGGCCCTGTAATCCTCTCAATCACCCCTTGGTCTTCTAGGGCTTGCAACTCTTTCTGTACCGCTGGCCAGAGATGAAACAGAACTCAGCGGTGCTGCAGCGCCGTGGGCATCACAGCGGGGTCAACATGCAATTTGAACTGTTTCCATTTGAGTTTGCCCAGTCCCACAAACAACTGTGGGAAGTCACTAAGTGTGGACTCCGCATGTGTGTTGTGAATCTTGCTTGCAAAAAGCAACAAGTTCCACATCCTCGGCAGAGTGGCACCGAAGAAGAGTACCTTGGTTTCCGTCCACAACGTAAAATTTGGCTTTTGTCGGGCAACCTTAACTGACTATAGTCACTTCAGTGGTAACTTGCAAAGGGAGCGGGTCACACCCACAATAGGTGTAGGCTTTCGCGTTGCAGGGCATTAACTCTGGTCTCAGCGACAGCTGATGATATAGCGCACTGTCCATTACATTAACTGACGCACCAGTGTCAATTAACACAGCCGCACTGGCACCATTGATCTCAACGCTGCACATGGGGGGTGGGTGCTGGTTTTGTTGTCGCCATCCGGAAAATGAGATGACAAAGATGGCTTCCTCATCTTCCTCATCATGCCTCATACTTCCTGCACAGTTAATTGATATCCACTGGCCCGCTGACTTGAGTCTCTGCAGCTGGTGTCCTCACTTGAGGTAAATTGCTTTATAGTGCTTTACGATTTTTTTTTGCTTTTGGATGCACATTATTGTTCCTTTAATGTCTGTTATTTATTCATCTACTTTAATAAATTTCTTTTTTTTTATTCTTCTTTTTTTTTTTCTTTAGGGTTGAGGTCAGGCCTTACCACGTGACAGCTGACCTCCAGCTCGAACCGCTGGAGCAGGCCTGGAAAACAGGTCCATTTGTCACCCACGGCTTGGCAGGCACTCCCAGGCCAGCCTCTGGGCGGGGTCCTTCCCCTGCAGGCAATGTTAGGGGAATCCACATGCCTGGACCGGCACGGTTAAAGAGCACCTGCGCTTCACTCTGGAGTGGATGCCAGCGGGTGGGCCCCTGCACACACTCAGGAGCGCCAGAGGAGCACGGATGCACGGGGCGAGCACACTCACACGCTATCAGGACTACAATGCTCTCCGCAGGGGAGAACGGAGTGTAAGATAGGCGTAGTCGCGTGGCCTAGCACCGTTGCCGAACATAAACACAGGGCTCAAGCAGTGTAGCACTGGAGGGACATTTCATTCTCATCACCAATGTGGCTGGTGGACATGCGCAGGTTAGCTGCCAGCAAAAGAGACACAACTCTGCAGGTTGCACTATCATAAGCTACTGCTGGGGTCAGCAGTGCACACTTTATTTAAGACCTTGGTAGTGAGCCCAGCCCCCCCATCCTCATATTGCAACATTATAACGGAGAGCCCGGGTGGCTCTCTACAGAGTGTTATGAGTGGATTGGCCTATGAGTGTTGATCCGTCATCTAGTCTAACATATTCAGCACCTCGTGGCAGTAGGCAAAGATGGAGACGCATTCCCAGGCTAGGCCTAGGAAACCTGTGTGTTCCGCCCCCAGTGCGTGCACCTGTGGGAATGTGTTGGCTAATGCGGTGTTGGCAGGCCAGAGTACTATACGCCCTGTGTAGGAATTTAAAATGTAGTAGTTTGTACCGATAGTTTAGGGCTACAAGTCCCACCTGTGGGCAACAATTCTTCCACTGCGCATCAGACAGGGGTTTGCCCAGATCCGTGTCCCATGCACGCCTGGCCAGCTTTGCTCTTCTCACCCAGTCCTGTGACAAGCAGGTGGTGCACGTGATATCCGTCACATGTCAAAGCAGGCGATTAGCTGTGTTAGCGGCATGAAGTCAGCCAGCTCTGCAGGATACCATGGGAACAGAGGATTGCAAGGAAGGTGAAGTGCTGGCGTGTATAGAAAAGTGCTATCTGTTCTGCAACAGAGCGTACACCATGGTCAGTTTGTCATGGTTACTGTTTCTACTTCCTTCTGGTGCCTAGCCTATCCCAAGGGCAGTTGTTGGTATGGGTAGTGTGTCATAAAATTACTCTATACTTTTGAGTTTCTGTTCAAGGTATGTGAGCTGCCCACGTATATCTCAGCAAATCTCTTCACGTTTGGCTATCATTACTCCCCGATATAATTGATTGTCTCCCAGAATGTGGAGTATTTCACTGCCGTGTCCTTGTTCAGCAGGAAATATTATAATGTAGCCGTATGCAATTTGTCGCAAAACACTGGGCCTAGAAGGGACTCTGCCGGGAATCGCCACTGTGGTCGGCATTGTAGGGACCTGGGAAATGACACATGCAACTTAACCGGGGAGTCATCTGACATGGTAAGGGATAAATGGACAATGTTGATGACACAAACCTTTAGATTCGTTGTGGACAACCAATAATAAAGTCTACAGGAGGACTCGTGGTGAGGAACAGAATGTAAATCTCTAATGAATGAGTGTGCATATCGCCACAGATCCTTTAGCTCACAGTGTCTTCCAACATTTTAACGGATTGTGTGTGGGAAAAGCATTGTGCAGGGACGGCTCCTCCATTAGGGTGGAGGACCATCGCCATCCCACCAGCAGCTGCAAAACCTTTTCAAGAAAACAATAATAAACAAGTGTTTATTATTGTTTTCTTCAAAAGGGGGAGCATGGGGGTTACGAGCACTTGAGGAGAGTGCACAGTGCACTCCCCTCAGAGTGCATGTGTGTTTGGCTGGCTGGAGAGCGCCTGCACAGTCTACCAGCCTGCCCGGGAGCGCCCTGGCTGGGCGCTCACAGCCAATCCTGATGCTGCTTTGAGCAGCGTCAGGATTGGCCACAGGGCAGGCTGGGAGCCTGTGCCTGCCTGGCCCGGAAACGAAGCAGCATGGCGCGGCGCAGCACAGCGGCGGAGAAGGTAAGTGTGTTTTTTTTATATATAATATAATGTGTCCCCCCACCCACTCCTGCGCGCCTCACCGCCCCTTTTGTGACCCACGAGCCGCGACTAGCATTGTGTACCCATACAATCCAGTTCAGGGTTTTCTGCAACACCTACAAGCCCAACATTGTCCCATCTTGATCTTGCCTGCAGGTCCTCATTCTTTATTGACACTGTGGGAGTCTGCTTCTGTAATCTTGCCAATTGGGTCGTAGTTTCAGTAAGGTCATCTTCCATGTCGGGACTTCTCATCTCTGCGTAATCAATCCTGACCAAATGTCTATCCATCTGCTCAGTTAGGTGGTCCAGCTGCAACGCCATGGCGTCCAACTGCAACGCCATGGCATCCATCTTTGAGTCGAAGCATTGAAGACTGGATTTCAAATCCAGGAGTAGAGAGGGTGCTGCATCACCAGTGACTGGATAGTCCAGTATTGACTCACAAACCCCATCAGGTGTGGATTCCTTACAATGGTGGTTCCTCCTGGCCTCGAAGGACAGCTTGCCCTGTCTGGTATGATCCTTCGCCGTAGTAATAGAAGTGGACAAGCAGAGCCCAGTGCAATCAACTGTATGATGACTTGGAGGTATAGAGAACAGTCTAGAGGGCATGAGGGTATAGATGGGGGGAGGCCATGCTATGACCAGGGGGTAGGCAGCTTAGTGACTCAGTTCAGGGCAATGGTCCCCTAAGAAAGAGGGCCTCATCATACTAACCTACCTGCAGTCACCGTCCTCTGCATCTAATGAGGTTTGTGCAGTCAGGATATGCTGCATCTCACACCAGGGCTTCCCTTCCAACCCCGGCACACCACAATGTGGGGGACAGGCCACTGTTGGGCCTGAGGGAGGCGGAAGGGCCACAGACAGAACGGCCCTACCCCCCACCCGCCTTGAAGAAGCAAATGTAAAGTTGAACATTTTGTAGCATTCTGTAATTGTGAACGAATTTTAATTTGGAGACTAAAAATGAAGTTAATAATCCCTGATAGTTTTGTGGGTGTGGAAGGGCATCAAACAGAATATAGTATGAAGGATGAGTGGCCTAAAGTGAATTTAGAAAAGCTCCAAACTTCCCATTGCAATTAAAATATTGTTTTTTAAATATTTGTGTGTGAATTAAATAAAATATTTAATCATTTATGTATTTGTTTATGTATTTGTTTGATAAATGATTGTTTTGGTATTTTTGTATATTGTTTTGCATTTCAAATCATCAAAAATATTGAGCCCTGTGTCCTCGGTTTCTAGTAATGACTCAGTGGGGGTCCTCGGATTCCAATAATGATTAAGTGGGGGTACCGGGTTCTTGTACTGATGAAGTCAAAAGGTTAAGAACCACTGAAGTGGAGGATGTGACTGACATTAGCTCTATAAAGTTTGGGTGGCGAATTGGAAAGGAAGACACCTAAATTTTTAATCGAGCATTTTGACTGCCTGTGAAAACTATTATTTTTAAAGAATTCCCAGATATTCTGAAATTCAACTATTCCAATCCCCATTGATTTAGCAAGTTGAATTTAAAACCTAATGCTTCTGAAAAATCTGTAAGCTTCTTCCTTAAAGCCAGGGTCAAGCTTTCAGGGTTTGTTAAGTAACAAAGCATGCCATCAGCAAACAATGTCAGATTGTGTTGGCGACTCAGTCCCTATCCTACAAATCTTGGGGTGAGTTTTAACCGTGCATTTCAGAGGTTCCATTGTGAATGTGAAACACAGGGGTGAGATCTGACATTCCTGCCTCAAGCCACCAGAATTATGCTCAGCATGAACTTTTCCTGTATATGTATCCGTGCTTTCGGTTTTACATAATTAGCCATGGTATGTGGTTTCATATTTTGATCTGACCACTTTCAGCTAGTAATTTTCCTAAGAAATACCTTTCTGCCCTTTACAATGTGTTGTCAGCATCTAGTGTGAGGTGTATGGTTTCATTTTTATTTATCTTAATGATGTTAGCCATGTCGATGTTGTCCCAAGTTTCTGTGTTTTTGATAACACTAAAGGGGTAAATGCAAATGAGTCTAGGCTGGATGTTGTTGAGGCTTGTCACCAAAGGCTAGTATAAATTCTTGTATCACTGTTTAACAACGCTATGAGTCTCTTGGTGCAGTAGCCTGTAGGATTTTCTTCATGTTTCAAAAGTAAAGTGAGTGTGGAATTTAAAACAGATTCCAAAAAGTAACTGTATTTTTTCAACTAATAAAGTCATTAGTCTCCTCTGTGTTTAGGGGGAGGTTGGACCACGCTGTCTAGGATGGATGTTGGCCATGCTCTGCTCTTCACCAAGACCCTTTTTCTCTGTGGCTTCCAGTCTCTTAGTTTCTGCTACTAACTAGAAACAGCACCTCTTCGGCTAATCAGCTCTCTTATTCCCACGATCCTGCTGAAGAGAGTAATACTCTCACTCTCTCACGCTCAATGTATTGAGCCCCAATAGATTTTCTATCTCTCAAGTTGTAACCTCTAGGCTATACCTTTTTATAAGATCCGCCCTCGGTTTTTGAGGCATGCCCCTGAGATCTATGTGTATTCTCTTCACTTTGAAAGTTACTTTGTTTTCAGGTTCAGATTTTAGTTCAAGTTTCTGTGCCTTTGATCCCAGAGTGTCCCTTACCATGGAGACATAAACTTGGGAGATATTTATGGCATCACTACTTCTTTCTGATCTTATGGTGGCGTACCTTTGGCACATGGGCCCTCATTCCGAGCCTGGCGGGCGGCGGAGGCCGCCCGCCAGGCGTCCCCCCTCCGAAATACCGCTCCGCGGTCGTAAGACCGCGGAGGGTATTCCGAGTTTTCCCCTGGGCTGGCGGGCGGTCTTCACAAGACCGCCCGCCAGCCCAGGGGAAAACTCCCTTCCCACGATGACGCCGGCTCGTAATAGAGCCGGCGGAGTGGGAAGGTGCGACGGGTGCAGTTGCACCCGTCGCGTATTTCAGTGTCTGCTTTGCAGACACTGAAATACTTTTAGGGGCCCTCTTACGGGGGCCCCTGCCGTGCCCATGCCATAGGCATGGGCACGGCAGGGGCCCCCAGGGGCCCCGCGACTCCCCCTCCCGCCATCCGGTTCCCGGCGGGAGAACCGCCAGGAACTGGATGGCGGGAGGGGGAGTCGGAATCCCCATGCCGGCGCAGCATGCTGCGCCGGCTTGGAGGATTCCTTTGGGGCAGCGGGAAACCGGCGGGAGACCGCCGGTTTCCCTTCTCTGACCGCGGCTGAGCCGCCGCGGTCAGAATGCCCCGCGGGGCACCGCCGGCCTGTCGGCGGTGCCACCGCGTCCCACGGCCCTGGCGGACTTGTTCCGCCAGGGTCGTAATGACCCCCATGGTCTGAAATGTTGTATCGCTCTGTATACTTCCAAGAATGATCTCTGCTGCATGCCAGTAAGCGCTATCAACTTCACGCCAGTTCCACTGTCTATGAATACCCGTACTATTTTGGAATTTGCCTAAGAACCATGTGTAGCATAGTGATGGATGGAGATTTGTGAATATGCTTTCCCCCGATTAGCATTGTTACGGCTTTGGTACCATTCCCAATGGAAGTTACACATTTATGATCTTGTTTTGTCTTGTTAATTGAGGGTATACTGCCTCTTGTTGATATGTTTTCCTAGCATCTGGATACCTAGCCTGCCACTTGTTACAGACTGATCCAGTGACACCGCTGCTGCCTGGGTTTTCCCACCAACAGAAGTCCTGACCACCCCATAACCTACCTAATGCAGGCCACAGTGCAACCGTGCAAGGCAAGTCCGTCTGCACCCATCCACCCCTGGACTGCACCCAGTGCCATGAGGCCTGGCCCTCCCCCTCACAGAGGTACTCCATCACCGAGCTCTGGATGCTGCAACAAACACTGCCAACACACTAACCCACACTCCATGGTAGGACTTTCACCTGCTCCCACTGACCCCTCACCTGCCACAGCACATACACCAGCCTACCGACTAGCCCTGCCCTAAACACACCACAGACACCACCGGAACAAAAACACCAACTTGCATGCGCCCTTCTCAACACGCACTCAATATGCAAGCAATCCACCGAATTATGGGACATCATTGCCACTCTTACACTTGATACCGTCTTCCTTACTGAGACCTGGCTCAACCCTAATGAATATAAAACCACTCACCAGGCTCCCATCAACAAGCTGGGAGGAGGAACAGCCATCATCTTTAAAGAGACCACACAGTGCACCACCAGCACCAACTTCCTCGGCGACCTAAATTTCCACCACAATGACCCCAAGGACAACACCTCCACACACCTTCTCGACAATATGAGCAGCCTCGGATTGACCGTGATCATCCATGACCCTACACACACCAGAGGACACACACTGGTCCCCATTTTCACCTCCAGCAACTGTGTCAAATACAGCCATGTCACAGAGCTCACATGGACAGATCACTCTATTGTCCACTTCAGGCTCTCCAGCACCCGCATCACCACCATCAACACGACCAGCGCCCCCCACGAGAGTGGAACAAAGTCTCAAAGACCAGCTAGATGGAGACCCTAAACACCTCCAACCCCGCTACTGCCACCAACCTCGAACAGTGAATGAAGAATTTCAACACCTGGATCACCAATTGCTCCAAAGGCATCGTATTCATTAAGAGCAACATCCGGGGAACAATTCTCCAAAAAGGCCTGCTGTTACACCCAAAAACTCAGAACAGCAAAACGAGAAAGCAAACAGCTGGAGAGGAGATGGCATGTCAGCAAGGGCACCTCTGACAGGGCAGCCTTCAAGACTTCCCTCAACCTCTACCACCGCCTGCTGAAGACAGCAAAGAAAACAGCCCTAGCCGCATGCATTGAAACCAAAGCCAACAACTCCAAAGAACTTTTCAACATCGTTAAAGAATTCTCCCACCCGGGTGCCACTGAAAACAACATCACACCCTCATAGGTGCGCTGTGAGACAACTTTGCCGACTTCTTCCACAGCAAGATTGCAACCCTATACAGAAACTTTGAACCACCAACCCACACCTATAGACCTTCTCGACAGATACGCCATCCCGCACCTGACACAAACCACAGACTGACTACCTGGAACTTCCTCTCCACCCAGGACACCACCTTCACCATGAAATCCATCCACCCGGAGCTCCCATAGACCCATGCCCACACCACATCTTCAACCTCGGAAACCAAAGGATCAGCCAAGAACTCACCACCCTGTTAAACACCTCTATCACCACTGCAACATTTCTTTATGCCTGGAAATATGTCAAAGTCAGACCCCTACTCAAAAAACCTTCTGCCGACCCCACCGAACTCTCAAAAACAATCACCCAATTACCCTGCTCCCATTCCCAGCGAAGGTGCTAAAAATGGTCACTCGTGACACACCTGGTGCAGAACCAGCTACTCAACGCCTCCCAATCTGGCTTCTGCAGCAAACCAGCACTGAAACCACCCTGATCACAGACACCGATGACAACCAAATCCTCATTGACCAAGGAGAAACAGTAGCTCTGATTCTCCTCGACCTCTCAGCAGCCTTTGACACCATATCCAACCACACACTGATGGAAAGACTCCACCACATCTGCATTCAAGGGGACGCACTCTGATGGATCACCAATTTCTTCACAAGAAAAACTCAGAATATTAACCTCCTACCTTTCACCTCCGAACACAAGGAGATCACCTGCAGTATTGCCCACAGCTCATCCTTCAGCCCCACACTCTTCAACATATATGACCCCTCTGGCCAACATCGTCAGGTCCCATGGTGTCAACATAATGTCCTACACAGACGACACCCAACTCATCCTTTCACTCACCAATGACCCCACCGCTATCAGAACCAACTTCCGCAGATGCGTGACAAGCGTTTCCGACTGGATGAAGAATATCTACCTGCAGGTGAACACAGACAAGGCAAAAGTACTGATCTTCAGCAACAGCAGCAACACATGGAATGACTCCTGTAGGCCATCAGACCTAGGACCCACACCCACTTCCTCCGACCATGCCAGAAACTTCGGAATCATCACTGACAACAAGCTCACCATGAAATCGCAGATCAACACCGTCTCCTCCGCCTGCTTCCTTACTCTGCGCATGCTATATAAGATCTTCAAGTAGCTACCCCTACACATGAGGTGCACCGTGACACAGGCCCTCATTACCAGGCAACTGGACTCTGGCAACGCCCGCTACATAGGAATCACTGCCCACCTCCTATAGAGACTTCAGACCATACAGAACACTGCATTCATACTCATTGTAGGCCTTCCCGACGAAACCACATCACACCTCACCTCAGGCAACTCCACTGGCTCCCCATACAGAAAAGATGCTAATTCAAGTTGCTGACCCATGCACACAGGCTCTACACAACCAAGGACCCACCTACATTAACCACCTCCTGAACTTCCATCAACCGTCGAGAAGACTCTGCTCCACCTCCCTTTCTCTTGCCCATACTCCCTGCATCTACCAAAGCAGAAGTGGAGGACACTCCTTCTTCCACATCTCAGCAAAGACCTGGAACGGCCTCCCCATGCAACTCTGGACCATCACCTCACTTCTAGCATTCCGAATGGTCGGCAAGACCTGGCTGTTCGAATAAGCCTCCAAGACCTGCAAGTGCCTGGATACCCTATCAGGTGATTAGCCACGTTTTATAAATCCTGTTTGATTGAGTTGATTGATTGAGATATCCAAAAAGAAATGTGGTTCCAATCAACTGGACAATGCCCCATTATTGCTTTAATATTTTGTGGATTAATTGCAAATACTGGAGCACGTGCAGGTGTCTGAGCCATGCTTGTCCTCCTAGTGCCTTGCTATTGTAATAAAAATTTTTTACCTGCCTGGATATTACTGTAACTTATGCTCCCTGTTTTCACCTGTGGCTAACTGATTCCTAGCTGGGGGATATGTTTGTGTTCCTCATGTGGATGGGCCATGTCTTCCCTGGCAATGTTAACCAACCCAGGTGCACTATGTTACATAGGGCCATCTACTCTTCGACTGAGCAGCACGCCTTCTTTCAGCATCTTCAGACCCTATGGGTGATTAGCAGCACTTTACAAATCCTTGATTGATTGATTGATTGAAGGTTATATTTTATTGGACCTGTATAAGTCATATCACACTGGAGGATCTTTTTCAGCATATATTGTGAAAAGCCATGCTGCATCCTGCACATCACTCCATAAATAGAATGCATCTGTGGCAGATAAAGGGTCAGCTATGACTGTCAATGTGATTTCTACCTCCATTAAGAGGAATCCAATTACTGTCAAATGGCCAAGTAACATTGTTGGACAAGGACACACCCTTATGTGTTTCAGGATCTTAAGCTACATCCTCATATCTCCACTTTAAATTATGTGTGCAAAAATGTTTGATGTACTGGGTCATAAGGGGTCCTTACCGTCTGTTGGGCATCATGTTGTACCCTCTCAAAATTACTGGGGTCACATCCAGTACAATCTCTTCTCTGTATGTGATATTACAGAGCCACACTTTAAACTCCAAAATCAGTGTGCACACAAGTATTGGTATTTTATAATAAACTAATATTTTTAGGTACCATTCTCCTACAAATAACATAATATTTAGAATCATAAGTATTAACAACTCAGAGAACAAAGTAGCTGAAACAATGAACGCTAAATACAACACAATCATACTTCATCAAACATTCCTAACCAATTATGTTTGCATGTAGGTGGTATTTCCATAGCACAAACACAACCAAAAGGCAGCAGAGTGAGGTAGCTGGTTTGAGACGGTTAATGCATTGTGATTTAGTGTTCCTTAAAGAGGTGCATCTTCAACTCTTTCCTAAAGTGAAACAGCTTTAGCGTGGTCCTGATGGATATAGGGATGTTATTCTGCTTTCAGGGTACATGGAGAGAAAAGGCCTTCTGTTTTGTTTATTTTCTTTATTACAGTTCTTAATCTGCAGACTGATAGTGTCCTGGCTACAGGTGTGAGGACAACCATCAGAGATGGTGAGCTTGTCTGGAAGATACGTGGGAGGTCATGATGGGTTTGTAAATGATGCAGCTGGTTTTGAAAATGGTGAGGGCAGGGAAGAGAAGACAATGGAGTACCAACAGGATGGGGATGATTTAATCATATTTCTCCAGGCCCTGTATGAGACAATCTGGGGCATGTAGGATGGCCTTAAAAGGTGCCAGTGTGGAGTCTGCAAGGCCATGGAGCAGGATGTTAGAAAAATCCAGATGTGAGGATTTGGACAGCAGTTCCAAAGTCACTTTCTGGAAGAAACGGTTTCTCCTTCTTTAGAAGAGAGAGGTGGTACCAGGCCATCTTCGTTTTTTGGCAATATGTTCCATGAGAGTGAAGCTGATGTCCAAGATGAATCCAAGTGACTTGGCATTTTGTGAAAGTTGGGGTTAAAAGCCATCAAGGTTCATGCTATTGAGCCACATTATTAGTACTGTTTCTTGACTGTTGTTCTTGGCGGGAGTTTGTTCTTGGTTGGGTTGAGCTCCAGTTCTGAATGATGTGCAGGCAGTGCTTGAGATGTTGGACGCCAGAAGTAAAGGCGACTTTCAAATATAATTGTGTATCATAGACACATTGATGAATCTTGATTCTGTGAGTAGAGCAACAAGTGACTACATGTGGAGTTTGAAAGTGCCATGGGACAGTATAGCTCCTTGGGTGGCTCTGCAGGTGACGGAGATTTTTGGGATCTGGAGGTGCCTTTGTGAACAAACTGGTGCCGGTTGGAAAGGAAGGAGAAGAACCAGCGAAGGATATTTCCAGTAAATTCCATTCTGGACTACAGGGTTTGTATGAGTGTGGGATCATCAGCTGTGTCAAAAGGCAGCAATGAAGTCCAGCAATATTAAAAGACAAAGGTCATCGTCATCTGTGTTAAAGAGATCTTACCGTGTGTAAGGTAGCAGTATCCTTGCTGCAGTACAATCTGAAGCCAGACTGGTAGTCATGCGGAAGATGGTTAGAATTAATATGATCATGAAGTTGAACATATATTGCTTTTTCAGTAAGCCTGCTGATGAATTGTAGTTCAGTGATGGGTCAGTATGGGCGAGGTCATCAGGTTTTGGTATAGGTTTCTTTAGCCCGAGAGGATCTGGTCTGTCTTGACAGCTTCTTTGAAGATGCCTTGAGTAAGGAAGGTAATGACAATGTTGAGTAGGGGTAAGAAAGTGTCCCCATATTTGATTAAAGACAAAGGTAAGACAACATCTTCATTCTGCATGGGAATTCTTCAGAGAAATGCTCATCTTTATCTTCGTGTTGAGGTAGATTGAAGATTGTGGCAATACCTTCAAGAGATAGGAATTTGAAACTGACCATTGAGGGGTCCTGAAAGAAAGGGTGGGCATGAGAGAAGAAGCAGCCTCTTTGTTATCTAAGTGTTGTTGGATCTTCTGTGTTTTTTTTAGTAAAGCAGATGTTGATGGCATTGCACTTTCCGCTGGCATGAGGAATAGGTGCGTCTATCAGGAGGTTGATGCAGAGCTTGATTGTCTTGAAATGTTTTTTGCTTCTGTTGTGGGGGTTTACTGAAGGTGTTGGTAAAGTACTTTAATTTGGATGACATAATGAGCTGTCTGCATGATGCATGGAGCAATGTCAGTATCAGAAGGTCATCTGGAGTTCTATTTTTCATCCATTTTCTTTAGAGTCTGTGGATGGATTGTTTATTGTCCGCATGGTTTTGGGAACACCAGGGTACTGAAGGGGTTCACTTGCACTTGTTTGTTTTATTTGGGGTGTGTATGTTCACACTGTTTTCCAAAAAAGTGAAGTTATTTAGAAGGGGGTTGGTGTCAGATGTGGAGTTGATAGGGTGCGAGGTAAATTAAAGGATTAGGTTGTCTATTAATTATTCTTTGAAGAATCGGAAAGTTTGGTCTTCACTTTTAAATTGACTTGGGTTTGTTGGTAGGACCCTGAGCAGAGAGATTGGGATGATTTAGGTGGTCAGTCCAGGGAGGTTGAAGTCACCCAGGATGCGTAGGCATGTCGGATGAACATGGTGGCATGGAGTTCTGAGAAATCATTATTAAAATCCTTATCACGCCCAGAAGGCCTGTAGATGAGATGGAAGGTGAGAGTATGAGTTGCAGAGAGTGGGAAATGCTGCAGTTCCATGGAGCTGAGTGATGCTTGCATAGAGTGCAGGACCGGGGGACCTAAGAATGAGTGTAATTAGTCTAAACCTTACCTGGGCTACCTGATGACATTTTATATTGAGTCATGTAAGCCCTCTGCTTAACCTAATGCCATTAAACTCATCTTTCAGCATCCCTCTAATAAAAAGGTCCATTTGCATTGTCCTGCACCAATCACTGGTACCTTTCTTACATTTTTAACATTTTATCATCTATGAACCAAGTAGGGATTGCTAGCAATTTGTTTCTGTGTTTGTTACATAGGATAGTAAAATATGCCTGTATTCAGATTTAAGACACACACAGACCTTGCTGCTGTTGTACTCTCCTAGTTTCTCTGATATGAAACTATGCATTGTCTTTTAAAAACAGATCCTCAGCTACACTGAAACGTGAAATACTACAAAGAGTGGAAAATCCCCTTTTCAGCTTGTTAAAATGAGTTACAGAAAAATATGTGACAATTAGCACATACAAATTTCAAGCTTATATAAAACTGAGAGGCCCAAATTAGTAAGGAACGGGCCTGTCTTCTAGGGACCTAAACGCCTGCTGTGTCCATCAGTGCATTTGATGGACAATGAACATAAAGCAAGGCTGCCGTTGTATTATTATCTAAACACATAGTAAAGGCCATGCCACACGTCACAGGATCATGAAGGTAGATGATGATGTCATAGAACTTGTGTTGGACATTAATCTCTGCTACATAAAAGTTTGTTTTCTGGTGGACACTGGTGTGTGTGTATCCATTAATGTAGTGGTGAATGGAGATTTGGTGACCCTACTTCTGAGGTTAATCCCATGACTGGGGAAGCTTCAGAAATGACAATTTACATTTTGATGAAAAATAAAAACCTGTTGTGAGGCATTTCAGGGGTATTCCATTTCACATACGGATGCAAGCTGATGATAAAATTCAGAATCTCCTGCAACATGATTGAGCTGAGTGGGGCCCACTCCCAGGGTTTCTTCAATTGTTACAGTTCACATAAGACAAACTGGTGATTAGATTTGCATCTGTTGGGATATGAGACAACCTAATCTAGCCATACAAATTGAAAGACTGTTATCACTTAGCATTCAGATTTATCATCTGAGTGGCGCTTAGATGTTTTCAAAACTCAACCCAAACAAAACGTATCATAAGCCAGAGCTGGAAGAGTCTTCATGGTACACTGCCACTCCCAAGGCACAGTACAAGAAGAAATTCTGACAAGAAGCCCTAAAATTCCATGGATACATATTTTCAAAAGATGAAACAAGATATGGTCCAAACAAAGTGGTTGTCCTCAATTTTGCTCCAGCACCAGAAAATGTGTCAATGCTTTGCTCGTTCCTTGACATGTGAAATTACTACGCAAAATAAATCCAAGACTTTGTATCTGTCACAGCATCCCTCAGACAAATTACATGAAAGGGTAATGACTACATAACTTGGTACTAATATCTCACCACCACTCCATGTAGAAAGGGGCACGAGACAGGGATGCCCACTATCCCCCTTACTTTTTGCCCTGCCTATGGAGCCTCTAGCTGTTGCCTTCGTCAACAAGGTCATAACTGCGGTGTACCCCAGGGGGGCGGGATCTACGCTGTGCTCCCATATGCGGACGTTCTTTTCATATACGTTAAGGACCTGACTGATTTCCCTAAAAATATA
Organism: Pleurodeles waltl; assembly: GCF_031143425.1. Classification (NCBI taxonomy): domain Eukaryota; kingdom Metazoa; phylum Chordata; class Amphibia; order Caudata; family Salamandridae; genus Pleurodeles; species Pleurodeles waltl. The sequence continues at coordinate 171,757,804 of NC_090445.1, forward strand.
ATAACCCTTCTTGAAAAATATGCGGAATTATCATGACTACGAGTTAACTGTGCCAAATCTTGTATTTACCCACTGTCCCACACTATGATTGACCTGGGCCCCATCCCTGCTGCCCCAGCTTTAGTCTGCCAACCAACCACATTACCAGTACCTTGGTATATATGTATCACACGCAGAGGCTGATCTATTTAATGGTAACCTCTTACACGCTTTTACCCCTCTTCTGAGCCAGATGGCTTTTTGGAAGATGCCCCCGCTGTCAGTGATGGCCCGAGTGGCACTCGTTAAAATGGTACTCTTACCCTGCCTTTTATACTACTTTGTCAGCTCCTGCTGTATGTTCCCTTTTTTCTGCTCCCTAGAGTGTGAAATACGTTGCTTTATCTGGAACACCTCCCGCTGTTGAGTAGCCCTTTCTAAACTTTACCAACCAACAGATCAGGGTGGATTGTCACTACCAAACCTTGAGCACTACCATTGGTCTGCACAGCTGCAGTGGATGGCTCATTGGCTCTCCTCTCTATGCCTCTCGAACACTGCTACTACATCAAGTGCATGGTCACATCACAAATTGCTACATTTATTTTATCCATGCGCAAAACCACCCACTGCTGAGCCCCTGTTATTAAACGTAGCATTCGGCTGCTATCGCAGATGCTGTCACCTCACTAAAGATCTGGTCCCCTATGCACCAGCCATCCCACTCCTGGGGACACCACGGGTCACACACATTATCGCAACTGCTGAACTAGCTTCCTGGCACGCAGTAGGAATCCACACATTAGGTGAACTTTACACCAACAGCAAGCTCTATACACATGACGCCCTGATAGATGACACTGGTCTGCCCCCTGGAACGTTTGAGTTGTATAGTTCCAATAAGAGGGCGCTACAGGGAGCATAGGGTGACTTGACATGTGAACCCCCAGTACATTTCACATTACAGTATTTACATGTATTTGGAGAGTGGCGACACCTGGTGTGTTGGATAACAGACTCCTTACGACACCTCACTGCTGGCCCACTCACACCTCTCCATGACTGCTGGGAGGTGGATAGGGGGAGACCCTTTGCTGATAAAGAATGGTTGGCAATACTAGAGGGGCCCACACGCATCCCACACAATATGCAATTTCGCTCAGTACAATACTATGTTATGTAAAGGGCCTACCTCACTCCTAATAAGATTAACAGATAATATAACCGTACTGATGCCGCGTGCCCACGCTGCCACCAGATGGGAGCAGATTTATTACACATGTTGTGGGCATGTCTGAGTCTACAATACTATTGGACCGCGATCCTGAGCTGCTTGGCCCAATGTGTAGGCCGCTCCATACCACCAACCTGGGAGACCTGTATCTTAGGGTTGTTTAGATGGGGCAAGAAACTAAAGGCTACATCCTGTTTTATTGATTTTACTGTTGGCCAAATGTCTTATAACTTGCAGATGGCACTTCTCCGACCCGCCAACTTATGAGGCATGGACACAATCTCTGAGTGTCTGGGCACCGGCGTACAGAATTGCTCTCCTTGGTGAGGACACCCTGGGCCTGCGCAGATATCCACTTCCGACTCCGTGGGAGTCAATCCTTGCAGATCTTTACAAGCCTGTGTGACGCGAGGTCACCAGGCGATGTTGGCACCTGAGGCTGCTGTCCATAGTGCAACATCTCCCCTCTGACCACAATACGAAGCACAACATGGCGCCTTGTCGAATGCAATTATACCTGTACATTTGCATATTAATTAATGCTACTGCTGATATTGTGTTGCTGAAATGCTTGTCACTACGACGAAGTAACCCTGCTGATGTCTTATTGGACTTGACAAGAATTGTCACTGAGTTAATTGCCTATAACCCTTTCCTTTTTATCCTTCCCTTCTTTCCCCCAGCCAACGTACATTATTGCTCGTACCTCTATCATCATCTCCTTCTGCTATTCCCGCTAGGTCTGCTTCGGAACAAATTTACTCTCTTGTTCTTGTTCATGTCAATGACCAAATTGTTATTGCAATTGTTTTTTTTGTTTTTTGGCTGTTAATGTATAAGCGCACAAGTGTTGTCTGAAAACTCCTTGTAATGCCAAATGATTTGCTGTATGCGTTTCAATACAAACTCAATATTAACAAATGTAAAGAAATGAAAGGGTAATGAGTTCAAATGATTATAACAGTGTCATGTCAGTTTTGAAGACATTCGTACCTACACTGCTGATTCTAAGCATGAACATGATTGTAGGCTCCATTCCAGAAAGGGTGCCATTCTCATCAAACGAGATCATGATCCCTACACCCTTGCACAAATCATAGCCTATTCAGGCCTCAGCCTGACAAAATCTGAATCTGCCTACTCCAATTTGAAAAGGTGTTTGGCCTATCAACATTTCCAAATGTATGGGAAACAAATCTATACTGTAACTCATCATCACTATTGCTTTTGAATTATCCATAAGTCAATGAAAAAGCACAACCTGGTTGACTTTTATTCATGTTTTCCCTGTAAAACAGTGTCACCAGAACCACTAACTGCAGAAGATTATCCAGGGTGCATTATGCGACAGGCATCTGATGCAGTGAGCCAAGATAACATCCTAAAAGCAACCCGAAGTGACTTCAAGCTCACTGGAGCCACTGAGCTCATAGAACACCAATGATGGCAAAATCCCAAGCCAAAAAGGAAGATCATCCTGGAGTCATTCTGAAGTCATTTGATGACTCTAGCTGGGCTATTCCTGTAATTATCTTCTGAAGTCATCCAAAACCATCCTGAAGTATGTGTATAGGGTGAAATATTTAAATGAGACAACTCTAGAGTAATCACAATGAATACTCCAGGATGATCTTGTGATTACTTCAGTGGAAACATGTGATGATCATTTACTACTGCAGGATGAGCCCTTAATGACTTCAGGATGAGGCCATATTACTCTATGATGATTCTATGACAACTTCAGGATGAGGTTGTATTTCTCCATGATGATTCCATGAAAACTTTGGGATGAGGTTATATTACTCCATGATTATTCCATGACTGATTCAGGGTGAGGCTGTATTACTCCATGATGATTTGATGACAGCCTCAGGATGAGAATAAACTAACCCAGGATGATGCCACAATGTCTTCTGGCTAAAGCTTTATTTCTCCATGATGATTTTAGGATGGGAGTGTGTTACTCCAAGGGGATGATCATATAGGAATTTGGAAACTGGGCTGTACTACTGCAGGATGATATCTTGAGTAGAAATTGTCAATCTTTTTTGAGAAAATTAAAAAAGAAGTCTTTTTTTCTTCTATTTTGCCTATGACACAGATCATGGCTTTGTATCCAATCAATGACTGTTCTATATGCAATCCATAAATCAAAGGTGGATTCCTTGCTCAGACATGTAAAAACTGCCCACAAAACAGTCCTTAAAAACATGGACTGCCCATTGGTTTTCTGAATTATTTTTTTTCAGTAATCAAAAACAAGTGTCTAACCCCAGAGACCCATGCTGATTGGTTGATGGCAGGCAATCAGTGCTTGGACCCATATTGTTGGCTTCTAGGAAGTCAATCTCGTAGCAGTTCATGGATCACTAAAGGACACTGTCGGCTGTTCACTTTATCTGTTTGTGGTAAACTGTACTTGACATCTTTGATATTACAACTTCATCGCACTGGTGACTTATCCAGCGCTGAGAACTAACAAGTCCTCAATATCGTTATATCACTCTTTTTAATACTGAGTCTCCATTACTCTCCAATGTTGGTGTTGGTCACTCCTATCAAACAGGTTTGTTGAGGGCAGATGTAAATGTAAAAGAGTGACTCGAAGTATGGATGTGTTTACCATCAGTGCAGGATTTGTCTGAGATCTAATTCATGTGCATGAGTTTGAGACTGTAGGAGAGGCATGTTGTGATGAAGTAGCCCATAATAAGGGGCAAGTAACAGCTGTTACCAGCTCCATCAGAATTATACATTATTTTCTTTCACACTTAGATTTCAACTACTTAAATTAGGTGAAGCATCTTTGTGTATGTCTGTGGGAAGATGAGGAATTACCAGAGGAGCATGAAACTCCCTCCCTGCCCTTGAACAACTCCCACTCAACCCCTCCCCTAGCTACTGGTACCAGCACCTCTAAGAATGAGAACAATCTCACCCATTTTTCAGGCCTCAGTAGTCTTCAGAGTGGCAGACTGCTGTGCTGCAATTAAGATGTGGTATGATTAAGAAATTCTGTAGAAGTCTATGCCAAGTGTTTGTGCTATTGTATATATAGTTATTGGTCTAGTGGCTGTGAGCAGAAGAGTAACTCCTGGAGATCAGTTCGATCAAATATGTTGTCAGTAGCCTTTAAACTTGTGAGTAAAGAAAAGTGTTTTGTGTGGCTTAGAGTCATTTAGCCTGATTATCAAAAACAGGGAGGTATGTGTGACTAGCTGATTGAAAAAGAAAATGACATAAGTGAATAGTTAGTGAGCTTAAAAATAATTGTTGATGAATGATACTGCATTAAGTGGTGGATGTACTGAGTGGATAGTGATTTTCAGCGTTATTGGCGTACAATAACAAGGTTTATGTGGGTAAAGGAAAGTAGGTTTTAGGTCTGAGTAATTTTGAGAGTATATGCATGAGCTGGTGACTAGCGTAGCTAGACAGCATTGTGAATGTGGATTAATAGTGCATTGGGTCAGTGTGCATGGCACTAAGTGACAAAAGTAGCATTGTGAGACTAGAAAGGGTGTTGGATGTGCAATCAATTGAGGGGGTAAGTAACACAGGGGGCACAGGGGGCATAGTGGGAAGCAACACAGGGAAGGAAGCAAATCAGAGACCGAGCAACGGGAGATGGTGGAAGTGAATAAACAAAAGAACACAAAAGGGAATTAAAGAGCAAACGAGAGTATTTCGAAGGGCGAAGTTGTATAAAAATTAGCACGTATTTAAGAGCTCCTCAAAGAACAAAGTTGTGGAAAAATGTTATTTTTATAATGAAAAGAAATGTACTGGGAACACACACAGAATGAGGAAAAAAGACACTGTTATGGAGTGTTTTTGCAAATTTTTTTTAAAAAGTTCCCAAAAACAGACACTTGTGGAAGGATAAAAGGAATAAATTAGAGAGATGTTAAACAGGCTGTGTTCACGGGGTGGGGGAAAGACTAGATGGACTGGCTGAAACAAGTGAAACCGAGAGCAAAACAAAAGTGACAAAATAAAAAAATTGAAAACTATGTTTGGAGTCCTTTTCCAGGTCAGCTATCAACATTTGCCCAGTAAGTCTTTTTCAACCAGAAACTTTTGCTATCTGGCAGGTTTCGACCTAAAAAAGTGATGATCAGCCTAATCATTGAGGCTGCTTGAAACTGACAACTGTCCCCACAGGAAATCAGCTGTTACATCAGTAGGCACAGGAAGTGTGGGGGTGGCATCTGTCACTGTTTCTAGGAGCTACAAAGCACTGTCACTCGATACAAAAGCCATATACCAGGCTGCTTGTGGTGAAGAATGAGCATAGGAATACCTTGGGAGGAAGTTCGTTAATGTGTAATGGAAAAAGTGAGAGAAGAGTGTAAATAAATTATTAGCAAATTATAAGTCTACAGATTACAGATCAAGGTACAGTAGAATACAAGAGTTCTCGTCCACATACAGAGCTCTGTTGAGGTGTACATACCTGAAGACAGTCTACGTTAAAGGTGGACACAGTACAAGTCCTGTAACAACCTATTTACCTGGCCTCTTCCAAGGTCCCCAGTCGCCGCTCTCTCCACTCAACTCATATCTCAGTCTTTGAATGTTGCAATGTGAAGTGCCACTGATTTTAAAATGATGCTCAAGAACTGTTAAAATGGGGTGGAAGACAAAAATATTTTTGCTGGCCACAACAGGAAACCAGATGTTTTTCCATGCAAAGCATATTAGGTCCTCCTAATATGGTCACAATATCTTCACCTATTACTTAAACCTTCCTGTCCAATATCCCTTATATCCTTCTTTCACCCATACCCATCTTTCTAATGTCTCCTAGACTTTTTGACCATCTACCCTAATCATAAATACCCTGACCGCTGTTGCATTGCAAATTCTTGCTGCCCAGATCAGACCTCTCTCTTATCTGTCCTTTTCTTCCTCACTCCTCAACCTTTAGCCCCCCTCAGCTTATAGTACCAGGCCCTCCAGGCATTAAAAATGCCTGCTCTTCTGTCAGTCATACCTGCCCCTTCCTGTTGCGGCAGCGTATGAGAAAGAAAATCCAGTGGAAGAAGGAGATTCCTCAGAGAATCCAGAAAATTCAAGTGAAGCTGAGGATGAGGTGAGATCCTTAGTCTCAGAAGTAGGAGCCCCCTCAGAGGAGGATTTGGCTGTAGAAAGAATGACCAAACAGTTTGCTCTAGAGGTTCAACTTTTGGAAATAGAAATTAAAAGAAGTGAGTTGGGTGTAGGACCCATCTCTGGTGGCAGCATACAAATGAATAGGGAGAAAGAGAAATCTTTTCACCTAAAACTCCCTAAAGGAGTTTTTTCCCCTTACACAGAAGGTGATGACATAATGAAGTGTGTTTCTGCCTATGAGAGAGCCTGGTAGCCAGGAAAGTAGATAGGAAGCACTGGAGCTCTCTATTGTGGGAACTGTTCTCGTGTAAATACAGGGACAGACTCCAGACATTGAATGAGGCAGATGCTAAGTCTTATGACCTCATGAAGACTACCCTGATTGAGGGCTTTGGACTTACCACTGAAGAATACAGAATAAAATTCAGGGAGATTAAAAAAAAAAAACAGAGTTAGTCCTGGGTGGAATTTGTGGATTTTTCAGTAAACATGCTGGGTGGTTGGTTAGAAGGTAAAAGGGTACAAAATTATGATGGGCTTTATAATTTAATCATGTAAGAGCATCTATTGAGTAATTGTTACAATGAGAAACTACATCAGTTCCTGGTACACTTGGTCCACTTTCTCCGCTAGAGTTGGGGAAGAAGGCAGACCACTGGGTCAAAACAAGGGTGACCAAAACTACCACTGGTAGTGGAGACCAGAAGAAAGAGGCCAAAAAGCCCCCTCATGGGAAAGATGGGAACCAAAATAAAAACAAAGAGTCTTCATCAGACCCCCAAAAACTTGCTCAGAACGGTGGGCCAGAGACTCTCCACAGTTCAAGGGTGGGTATCAAAGGAAGTACTTAGATCCCAAGAATGCTTGGTGCGATAGTTTTAAAGCTACGAGGCACCCAACTGGAGACCCTAGCTGTAAAAATAAAAAGAGTGCCTCTAGTCCACCTGCTAATCTCCAGGTGGGATATCAGTTGTGGCCTGACCATATCAGTGAACCCACTGAGGCAACATTAGTCACTGCCTGGCCCACTAATGTGTAAAAATATAGGCAGCACCCATTGATTAATGGGACTAGAGTAGAAGCCTGGTGCTAGTGTCACTATGGTGACTCAGCAACTGGTTCACACAGATCAATGCAAGATTAGGAAAACCGTTCCTGTCACCAATGCTGACAGAAAGATCCATCCTATGGCTATGGTATCTTGGGACGGGGGGTAGAGCAGTTGGACAGAAGGAAGTGGCTGCGTCCCCATTCATCCCTGCAGACTGTCTGCTTGGAAATGAGCTGGAGAATTTCCCCTGGGCTGAAGTAGAGCTGAGGACCCATGCAGGAATGCTTGTATGAAAACCAGAACACAAAGCAAACTCCAAAGTGAACAAGAGGTGTTGGATCCGTGAAGAATCTTGGGACCAGGGGAACCCTCTAGGGCGCATCTGTGCCAGGGACAAATAACCTGTCTTGAAAGCCTGAGGCAACAAGCTGCACAGGAAGAACAGGGTAATGTCAGTGGTACCCACAGGGTCTATTGGGAGAACGGGCTCTTGTATACTGAGGCCAGAGACCTCAAGCCTGGTACAACCAAGAGGGTGGTAGTACCTCAGCAGTACAGCAGTTTCTTCTCTCTTTAGCCCACAACATTCCCTTAGCTGGGCACCAGGAGTAGGCTAGTGAATCACTTGTATTGCCCTGGGATGTCCCAAAAGGTGAATGACGTTTGCCAGTCCTGTGTCTCCTGTCAAGCTAGTGGCAAGGTGCAGGAGGTCACCAGGAGAGCCCCCTAATCCACTACCTGTTGTTGCGGTGCCCTTTGAAAGGGTATTGGTCGACATTGTGGGTATATGCTTGGCCTTCATTCCAGAATGACTCCTAGGGCTCTCCAGGATAAGTGGTCTGGGCCCTACCCTATCCTTGAAAGGGGAGGTCACCTACTCAGTTGACCTTGGCAGTTGCAAGAACCCCAGGATTAATGATGTCAACCACTTGAAGCCCTATTTTGACAGAGATGAGGTTACCATGCTCATGGTTACAAATGAGGGACAGGAAGAAGAGATTGAATCTCTCCCTGATCTCCTCTCCAGCAATTCCAAAGATGGTACTGTTGATAGAATGGTCTTGTCAGACACCCTCACAGAGCAACAGCAGGATGATTGTAGGCAAGTCCTCAACTAGTATGCTGAACTTTTCTCTCTGACCCCTGGTAGGACGAGCTGGTGTACCCATGATGTGGACACTGGAGACAGCTTGCCTGTCAAAAACAAAATTTACAGTCAGTCAGACCATGTCAGAGAAAGCATCCAAGTTGAAGTAAGCAAGATGCTGGAGTTGGGTGTCATTGAATCCCCTGGGAGCCCCTGGGCCAACCTAGTAGTTATAGTCCCTAAACCTCACTCCAAGGGTGAGAAAAGAGAAATGAAGTTCTGTGTGGACTATAGGGGCCTCAATGCAGCAACAAAGACTGATGCCCACACAATTCCTAGGGCAGAGAGCGTATTGACAGATTAGAGGCAGACAAAGATCAGAGTACCTTTTATCTCACATCAGGGTACTGGCAGATAGGCCTGACCCCTGGAGCAAAAGAAAGATCGGAATTCTCCACTTCAAGTGGGCAGTACAGTTTACTGTGATGCCCTTCAGATTAAAGAATGCCCCTTCCAGAGGTTGGTGAACCAGGTCCTGGCTAGGTTGGAATCCTTTAGTGCAGCTTATCTGAATGATATTGCTGTCTACAGCTCCACCTGGCAGGATCGCCTGATCCACCTTGGGAGGGTCCTCAAGGCTCTGCAAAAGGCAGGCCTCACTATCATGGCAAGCAAGTACCAGATAGGGCAAGGAAAGGTTGTATACTTGGGCCACCTGGTAGGTGGAGGCCAAGTTCAACCCCTACAGCCCAAGATCCAGACAATTCTGGCTTGGGAGTCTCCAACTACCCAGACTCAAGTCGGAGCATTCCTTGGCTTGACTGGTTACTATAGGAGGTCCGTGAAGGATTATGACACATAGTGGCTCCCCTCACAGAACTTACCTCCAAAAAAAGGCCCAAAAAGATTAACTGGACAGTGAGTTGTCAACAGGTTTTTGACACTCTATAGGATGCATTGTGCTCTGCTCCAGTCCTGAAAACTCCAGACTACTTCAGGAAGTTTATTGTCCAAAAAGATGCTTCTGAGCATAGGCTAGGAGCAGTCCTAGCCCATACAAAATGACCAGCCTGTTGGTTTTGCAAGCAGAAGACTACTCCCCAGAGAACAAAAATGAAGTGCCACAGAGAGGGAAGACTTTGCTGTGGTCTGGGCCCTGAAGAAGCTTAGTCCATACTTGTTTGGCTCTCACTTCATAGTTCAGATGAAACCATAGACCTCTCATATGGCTACAACAAATGAAAGGTGCAAATCCCAAACTGCTTCGGTAGTCGATATATCTACAGGGAATTAACTTTTCAGTGGAACACAGACCTGGGACTGTGCATGAAGATGGCCTTTCCAGGTTCTTCCACTTAGAGGATGAAGATTCCCCAGGGGAAGGGTAGTTTCATCCCCTTTTGTTTGGGGGTGAGGGAGTAGTGTGAGAAAGTGCCTCTTTTGACATGGTTAGCCCCCTCTTTTAGCCTGGAACATGATGTGGTTTCGAACTATAAGTGTTCTGGGCTCTGGGCCCCTGCTAAATAGGTTCACAGTGCCATATCTCTTTCCCCAAAACTGTACTGTGATTGGCAGTTCAGCCACCCTTGTAAGTCCCTGGAAAATTGTACCCCTGGTACCTAGGGCCTGGGTACTGAAGAACACCCACCCCCTCCTAGAGATGCAGCACCATTTGTGCCACTCTGAGAGACCCCACACCAGCCTCATGCAAACTGCCCTTGCAAGCTGCATGACAAGGTGTCCCCTAAATTGCAAACTCAACATGGCACTCACCCTAGGTGCCATGTCCGCTAGCACTGTATGCAATATAAGTCACCCCTTGCAACCCTAAGGAAGGGTGTACTATAATGCATGTGAGGACATATGTGAATGAACAGATATGCCCCTACTGTGTCTTTGCTAATTCTTAGAAAAAGTAAGTGTTCAGGGAAGCCATAGTAAATGCATGTGCTGGACACTGGTCACTACAATTTCCCCAGCTACATGATGACCTATCTGAACCCGGGCCTGTTTGGTATCAAACAACTCAGAATCATAAATCCACACTGATGCCAGTGTGGGATTTGTTATAAAATGTACCCAGACGGCACATTAGAGGTGCCCCTTGCAAAACCTAACAGCCCTGGAATGGTTAATGACCAGTCTTAGCCAGCCTGCCACCACCAGACATGATTCTGGACTCCTGGGGTGAGAGCCTTTGCTCTCAGGAGCCAGAAGACAAAGCCTTTCCTGGGTGGAGGTGTCACACATCTTCCCTCAGACATGCACCCTGCTCCAGCTGTCAGCTTCAAAGGCCTTTCCGCCTTTGAAATCTGACCGCAGCCTCTGCTGCTATCAGCAGAAGGCAGCCCACCAGTTCTACCCCAACATTAGGTGGGAAAACCAGCAGGAAACTTAGGAAGACTAGGGAGAGTGGCCACCCTCAGCCTGCACCACCCCTCAGGTGTGGCAGGCGAGGTGACGACTCCATTTCATTTTCCTCCATCTTGGAGGTTAGAAAAAATAGCCAATTGGGGTCAGGGTTGTGTCCCCTTTGCACAGGGAGTGGTTACTTAGTGGGTGTAGCCACTCTAAGGTAGGTGGCATACCCTGACCTCAGATTTGACAGACACAAGAAGACCAGGACAAAGAAGACCCAAGGCAAGAGAACTGAAGCCCTGCTGCACAAAGGAAAATGGACCAAACCCTGCCTGCTAGTCCAAGGTCTCGACAGGTCACTGTGGTGTCACCTGGAAACCTGAAGGACTCTATAAAATCCCCAAGCACCTCCAGCCTTCTAAAAATTACCAAGAACCTCCCTCAGAGTTGAGGTATCACAGACAAGGAATCGTGAAGTCCAGTTTACTGATCTGCTGCTGACCAATGACTCTGATGCAGTAGCCCAGCCAAAAACCGTATGACGGCTCTAGAGGACGAGACCTGCCTCCCTGCCACGTTTGGTGGCACCAGGATCTTCTAGGGCAGTGGCGTGCCAGTTCCCGGTGTACGGGACCCCCAACGGCGGACAGCGAGAAGCAGAGTCCATTCTGGACTCCCAAAAGCACAGAAGCAAGCACCAGTCAAGGGACTTCAGGGCACCCAAGATCCAACCCCTTAGTGGCCCAGTTGACCTGCAATCCATCCTCAAAGTTGCCTGCTGCTGACAGTGAGGACTCCACGACGCCTGGCTGACCTAACCACACTGCACAGGGCCTGCCTGGCCCCTACACTGACCAACCAGCTGTGCTCCCCTGGTCCCCAAGCCCTTGCAACCTCCTCCCTCCAAGGAGACCCTTCAGACTTGCAGTGTGTTTCCAAGTGGCCCCCTCCTCCTTTGACCACCAGCTCCAGGATCGTCAGCCGCTGAACCCGCTTGAACTGGGAACTACCCGAACTTCTCCAGCTGCACCATTGGACTTGTCCACAACCCTATTGAGGAGTATTGAGGAGACGGGGTGTTGCAAGGGGTGGGGATATGAGCAGGATCCATCTGCGGGGATTTCGTAATGTTGGTAAGAGAAAGATAGTTTAACATGAAGGAAGTGGCAGCTCATGGAGCAAGGGTCTGTGCAGGATGCAGATCTTGAGTGCTAACCAGGGGATGTGCAAGAGACTTAGGGCCTGATTTAGAACTCAGCAGACAGTGAAAGATATCCCATTTGCCAAAATCTAAATACTATAGAATATAACGGAATTTAGATTTTGGGGGACAGGATATGCAGTAACCCGTCCGCTGAGTTCTAATCAGGCCTTGAGTATTCCACAAGAGACAGCTCTCAGCAGCAAATGCTCACTCGCAGAACCTCACACTAGCAGGAATCGTTACTCTCTACTGTGAAGGCTAAATAAGCTCCCCCATTTTTAGATTTACGCTTTACAGACCATTGAAAGCATTAAAAAAAGATGCAGTTGTGATTGACCTGAATTTGCAACTTTACATATGCATAACTAAAATGTAAGGTAGATTTAATAATACAAACATGTTGTCTAATTTGCCTTTCTTTTTAAAAATACACACACACCCTCACCCCTAACTTAGTAAGCCCACCCTCTAATTGTGTAGTTCTTTGCCATTCAATTTGAGTATCTATGTCCACAATGCCCGATTTTTATCATTATTAATATCATGCATTGATCTCTTTAAAACTCAGTGGATGTTTTAACCCATTAATATCAATACAAATGGTTTAAAAGTAAAAAAAAAAAGACCAGAAATAGTAACTGAGATGTGCAAAAATTTCTGTAAACTGCTTTCACGTAATTACACAAAACTTCAGCAAAATTACATGTAATTGCGCAAAGTGCACATCTGTCTTTTCAAGATATATTTTAGTGCAAAATGAGTCCTGCATCATTTTTTTATATTTTGGCACAAGGACGCATTTAAACAAAAGCACAGTGAACGACAGGAGCTCGCATTATTGTTAGTAGCAGTAAACGCTAACCACTAATGGTGCTGTTTGCAGTAAGCTTTACAGTGACTGGTGCACAATTACATGCAATGGTAAAATAGCATTATTTTAGGAATTTTGCATAATGCAATACTAATGACATTACAAATATTATGCTGGCATAATGTAAATTTCACATAGGCCTAATATTAACCAGTGACTGAGACTCCACACAGTTTTCTGAAGCAGACTTTATGTCTATTTTCAGATAATTTAAAAATCATGTAATATCCAAATGAGGTTCATTGTGCAGTCATCAAGAAATAATTGCAAAATCATCCAGATAATCAGCATGTTAAACACATGGAGCAAAAATGGTGGCTAGGCTCTTCATGTATTCAGCAAATCATGCTTAAATCACAACAAATTATTCCATATCCTAAGTGCTTGTGAAATAATCAGAGACCCTTTTTCTAGTCATCCTCAGGTCATCAGTAACAAAGACCTCTTGTCAAGTACTCAAATACTCATCCTCAGATCATCAGGATCAGTGACATCTTGTGAAGTCATCAGATACTCATTTTGAAGTCATCTTCGGAAACAATTACATCTTGTAAAGTCATCAGATACTCATTTTCAAGTCATCCTCAAATCATCAGGCTGAAGTTTATAAACTCTACTGATGACTTTAAGCCCTTGATGATGTCTGATGATGTGAAAATGACTTCTAAAGTAGTTCGATGATCATCCAGTGGCTCTGGGTCGCTTATAAAGTAATCCTGTTAGATCTGGGATATCAGGTGCCTTAAGAGGTAGGAAAGTAGCTGAAATCCCAATTCTATGTCAGGACCAAAGGTGAGGATTATGCATTCTCTTCTTCACTTTTAATGTCACAGCATCTTGAAAGTACATAACATAAAGCACTGAAAAAAAGCATTAACACTGCATGACCCATGAGTCTAAGAGAAGGTCTCCATGGCAACACAGTCCAATCAGATAACAGTCCGTTGTATATTTTCATGTGACATCCCTTCCTCTTCCCTCTTTTTTACTGCTTGTGAGTCAGTTAAGTCACAGCTTTTCTCCTGTTCGCTTAACTGTGGCATACTGTTTCAGTTCAGTGAATTAAATTGTGATATTGCTCGCTGCTTGTTTGAAATGTGTTCCCGATTGTGTCTAGGTTGGACGGCAAGATTTTACTGAGTTTCTGTGCAGCAGGCTTCGGACCGAGCACTTTTGATACTGTGCGGGTTCTCCAGATGGCGCTCTTTCGTGCCAAAGGAGATCTGTCAGGGGAGTGTGTGCTGTCAGGGTTCAAACCTACTCGTTCTCAGCTCAGGAACCAAAAGCCAAAGACCAGCCTGCTCTCGAGGTAAAGACAAAATAGTTTATTATGTGTACACGGAGAATGACAACTTGAGAGGCTAAGTCTGAACAGTCTAAAGAAGGAAGTAATACATGATCTTTTATTCTAGCAAACTACAAGGCGTGTTTATACATTTCATTGGTTCTTGACACTGAGGTATGCTAATTTTTTAACATTGCAGTAGGTGTTACCGTTAATCCTTCATAACGCACCATATATAGTAAGATAAAGCATAGACATGGAAATTACAGAATATGTCCTACGTGACTAACATTGCGTGGTACATTTTTCTATAGAACTGTGAAATACACGTAAACAGGATGGTACATTTCTGAAGAAAATTTGTTTCAGCTAGTAGGCAATTGTACTTTCCTGGAGTCTGTTCTGATAGCAATCCTTGCAAAATGCTTTCCAAGCAACTAACATAATATCAGTAAACAAAATTCATCCAGGACATTAGTCGTTCAACCAAACAGGCCTTTCTTGTCATTGGGTATCATAGGGCCTAGCAGGCCCAAAATGGATTCCACAAAAATGTGATTCCACAAGGGCAGCTCGGTGAGTGCTTTGACAGTTTCACACTTGCACAAGGAAAGCACTGGGAAGGATTCCCTCAGTGCTTTCCTGCCAACCCCTGCTGACACCGCATGATCGCGTTAAGGAAAGTTCAAGCAGGCTTGTCTGGCCGACCTTGGTGCGCCCGATATTTAGCTAGGGTTCCTCGCCAAGTAGTAAAAATATAAGCACTTGCAGGGGGGCTACCCAAGTAAAACAGGGAGTTCAAAGTATTATTTGCAATACCTCTCACCTGGTGCTCTCCCCTCAACATAAGATATGGACTCCACTGGGGACCACGAATATTTCTCCTCACAGGAGATGAGAGAAGCTTGGCCACAGTACCTGCCTGCAGAGGTATATAGGGCCCTATCCCAAGCCAAATCCAGAGCTTTAGCCCCTCTTCAGCAGAAGATCGACAGACTGGCCAAAAGCATCCCAGAGGTGTTCTCCATCCCCTCTTCTTCCCTAGGCACAGGGACTAGTGGGGAGCAGACAAGGGGCAAGAGGGCCAAGAACCATGACTCGGGGCACCTCAAGGGTTTCAACAAATTATACAAAACCTTCCATAAGAGTGCGGGCGTGCTAAAACATGCACCTTACTAGGAGGACGACGAACCAGAGAAAATTGGTGATCTGATTTCCCCAAATTTCGACCCTGACACCAGGGATTCTGTCAGAGGGGAAGGTGAGAAGGACATGTCCTCAGACGATGAGGGTGACTCGGGCAGACCCTGGCGCCCGGGCTCTTCAGCCTCTGATTCCCCTGATGGGGAGACCGGACACTCCGATATGTTTGATCCGGTGGTGGATCTATCGTCCCAGCTCCTCTGAATGGACTCGGACACTAAGGTGGCAGAGTATGTGGGGAACAAGATCCGCCAACCCCTATGAAAGGAGGTCCTGGCGCGGCTAAGAGCAGAATGCCCTAGGCCCAGTTTGGCTGGGAAGGTGGCGGCCTCGCCAGATATCGACCCAAAAATGTGCACTTTATCAGCAAGTATATGCAGAACCCAAAGAAAGGCAAAGACTGGCCCTGGAGGGCATGCCAGGACAAGCTTTTGGACGTCCCGGGCTGCCTCAGAAAGATTATAGAGATGGCTGAGCAGGCCAAGCAATCTGGAACGCCTATGTCTACTGACATAGTGGCCGGTTGGGCCCAAAGGGCAGTATGTCTTCTGGGCAACGCTAATTGTGCCCTGGCAGCAGAGAGGAGGAGATCGCTGCTTATCAAAATTGACCCCAAACTAGGGGAGTTCGCAACATCCAAGGCGGGTGCAGTGGCACAAGGACACCTTTTCGGTGAACCTTTTTGTTAAAGAATTGAGGGAATTTGCCTCCACTTTCTCAGCCCTCTACAAGGCACAATCATCCATAATAAAGATCTTCTCGGGGGAAGGTTTTTGCAGGGGCCGAAAGAGGCAGGGGACGTTCCTCCAGCAGCCCACCTGCCCAAGGTCCTCCTAAACACCAGGCCAGATGAAACAATGGTTGGAATGATGGAAGGCAGGGACCTTTTTTACCCGAGCAGAGGATCTGGAAGAGGTAAGTCCTTCTGGGGAGGCAGAGGCTCCAATTCATCACAGAAAGGACAAAAGTGGTAAGCAATGCCCTTTTTTCCCCCTCACAAAAAGCTAGTGGGAGGTTAAGGTTGTTGGCACACAATTGGGAAAAGATTGCATCGGACCCATGGGTACTACAGATGGTCAGAGGTTTCTACATAGAACTCTATCAGACGCCCACCCAGAAAGCATGCCCCTGGCCCTTGGTTTTTTCACACAAGGAGTCCTTCCTAATAGAATCAGAGATAAAGGGGCGATTCGCAAAACAACATGCCATCCGGACGGGTTTGTAAGCAATATTTTCTTAGTCTAGAAGAGAGTAAAAGGATTCAGACCTGTCATAAATTTGAGAGCGTTCAACAAGTGGCTGGTGTATTGCCACTTCAAGATGGAGGGCCTCCATCTGCTGAGAGATATGCTGCTAACGGGCGATTCAGTGGTCCGGGTGGACCTCAAGAATGCTTACCTCTCAGTCTCCATCTATCCCCTGCACAGGTGGTTCCTCCAGTTTCTCCGGTGGGAGCAAACATTTGAAATCCGAGCCCTTCCTTTTGGACTCTCGTTGCCCCGTGGGCTTTTACCGAGCTACTACGTCCAGTGTTGAAGGTCCTTCGCATCAAGCGGGTACAGTTGATCATTTATCCAGATGACATACTGCTCATGGATCAGTCTCGACGACTTATATACAACTTGAACATGACTATTGCTCTGCTAAGCGATCTGGGCTTTGTCATCAACGAGGACAAATCGGAGCTGAATCCAGCCCAGAGGATTACATTCCTGGGGTTCCTAATTGACTCGAAGGAAGCCACCTTGAGCCTTCCGACATCCAAAATCGCCAAAATAAGAAAGGAGATTTGAAAGGTCCCCCAGGAAGGACAGATTATCTCTAGGACAACTTGCCAGGATAGTGGGACTATAATCGTCATCGATTTAGGTCATTTTTCCGGGACTCCTACACTACAGAGCTCTGCAGAGACTGAAAGCGGGCCACCTCGGGAGAAGCCTAGTCTACTTAGAACTGCTGTCACTGTCGAGGGAAGCCAGATTGGAGCTTCAGTGGTGGTTGGACAACACAGAGGCCTGGACTGGCTGAGCAATATTTGGGACAACCCCAGATCTAGTAATAGAATTGAGTGCCAGTCGGCAGGGCTGGGGAGCCAGATGCAGAGAGATCGCCATGGGAGGTAGATGGTAGGGGAGGAGTTGTCTCTCCATATCAATTGTCTAGAACTGCTGGCCGAATCCTTGGCAATCAAAGCCCTCACCAAAGACAAAGTGCCATGCTGTGTTCTAAAGGTGGACAGCATCTCAGTGGTCCCCTATGTCAACGGTTTGGGAGGGACTCGGTCGAAGGCTCTGTGGACCTCGCAAAGAACTTCTGGCACTACTGCCTTGAGAGACAGATTTCGGTCACAACGGAATATCTACAGGGCATCAGCAACACAACAGCAGATTGGAATTTCAGGAACTTTGTGAACAACAGCGACTGACAATTGGACCAGAACGTCTATCCTGGTTTTCCTAATTGACTTGAAGGAAGCCACCTTGAGCCTTCCAACATCCAAGATTGCCAGAATGAGAAAGCAGATTTGCAAGATCCTCAGGAGGGGCAGATTACCTCTGAGACAAATTGCCAGTATAGTGGGATTATTACCTCGTTGATTCAGGCCATTTTCCCGGGACTCCTACACTACAGAGCTCTTCAGAGCCTGAAAGCAGACCACCTCAGGAGAGGCCTAGCCTACTCGGATCTGCTGTCTCTGTTGAGGGAAGCCAGATTGGAGCTTCAATGATAGAGCGATATTTGGGACAACCCCGGATTTAGTAATAGAATTGGATGCCAGTTGGCAGGGCTGGGAAGCCAGATGTGGAGAGATGGCCATGAAAGGCAGATGGTCAGAGGAGGAGTTGTCTCTCCATATCAATTGTCTAGACTGCGGTGGGCTCCTTTGTGATCAAAGACCTCACCAAAGACAAAGTGTCATGCTGTGTTCTTCTAAAGGTGGACAACTGCTCAGCAGTCCACTATGTCAACGGTTTGGGAGGGACTCGGTCGAAGGCCCTGTCCGACCCTGCAAAGGACTTCTGGCACTACTGCCTTGAGAAACAGATTTCAGTGAATATCTACCAGGTATCAGCAACATGATAGCAGATTGAAATTCCAAGAACTTTGTGGACAACAGCAACTGGCAACTGGAGTGCAACGTCTTTCTAGCCCTCATGGACAGGTGAGGCCCTTGCGATCTGGATCTCTTTGCATCCCAGCTAAACTGACAGCTTCCAAAGTATGTGAACTGGAGACTGGATCCAGAAGCCGAAGCAGTGGATGCTTTTATGCAGGGCTGGTCCAAGGACAATCCATATGCCCTCCCACGGTTCATGATGATTCCCCGAGTAGTGGCTGAGACGCAGAGACAGGAAGTGTTATTGATCTTCATAACTCTGATCTGGAGGTCTCAGGCATGGTTTCCCACATTGATGGAACTATCTTGGGATCTCCCGACCACTCTGCCTTCGTTCCCATCTAGCCTTAGAGACCCCGTGGGGAAACTTCATAGACTAGTCCTTCAGGGTCATCTGACACTCATGGCATGGAGGATTTCAGGTGACGATGGAAAGATGAACGCCTTTCATGGAGGCTTAAAAATTCATCCATCAGGCGAGGGCCACGGGCACATCTAAGAGATACCGTTCAACTTGAAGAAGATGGCATTGTTGGTGCTTGGAGAGACAACAGGATACCATGGGGACAGAAATTACACACGTAATGATTTTTTTTTTAGCAGAGATGGCACAAGCAGGGTTGGTGTACAGTACGGTCAATTGCTTGAGGTCCGCTATCTTGGCAGGTCACAACACCATTGACAACACATCAGTGGGAGAACACCCCTGGGTTTGCAGATTTATGAAAGGGATTAGGCTTAGCAGACCACCGCAACTGCGATACTCAGACTTGTGGGATGTTAATTTGGTATTAAGACTTCTAATGAGTTGGCAGGATAACCAGTACCTGTCAAGAAAAAAACCATCTGTGAAACTAGCTACTCTACTTTGCCTTGTTTTGTGCAACAGTGTTTCAGATATACGGGCATTGGACATATCCGCCAAGGTCTTCATCCCGCAGGTGGTAACATTTACAGTATCCAGGAGAACAAAAACCAATAGCACGTCGGTATCTTACCCTGCTTTTACAGATACTCTTCAGTTGTGTGTGGTGTGCTGCATTAATGCATATGAAGAATTGATGAGTGAATATAGACCGCAAGAGACAATTGCTAATTGCAATTAAAAAGACTTTTAAAGCAGTCTCTTCACCCTCCATTGCAATGTGGGTACAGTGGGTGATGGCAGAGGCAGGAATTGATGTGAAGAGGTTTGGTGCTCATTCTGCTAGGGGAGCAATGGCGTTGAAAGCCATTCAGGTAGGTGGAAGGCTTTAGGACATAATGAATGCAGCAGATTGGTCATCGGAGTCGACCTTCGAGAAATTCTACTTCAAATCTATATATGATGCCAATACCTTAGTGATAAATAAGCTTTGAACATGGATAATCCTCGTCTCCCGTCCTTATGTAGACTCCCGGTTTATGCGTAAATTACTCAGTCCAGTTATTTATTAATTGGTTGGTGTATTTATTGATTGATTGCATTCTGGATGTGATGCTGTGTTCGCCCTGCTAAAAATCATACAGCCTAGTAGTAGCAGCAGCAAAGAGAAACGCCCAGTATGTACCTCGATTTCACAATAGCATGCTTTTCATACATCGCTTTACATTGACCAGCCGGCGTTTCAAATTGCGGTAAAATAACTGCTCTTTATAAGTGCTGCAAAAATACTAGTATGTGAGTGATGAGTACACACTGAAATTTCTACCCTTGAGATTTATTCTACCGATCCCTCTAATCTTGCCAAAGCGACTTGCTTATGAGAGGAGGAGGACTTGTAAAATGAGGTAAAAGAGGGAATCTACTGTAGTGGAACTCATACCGAAAATGCCTTATGTATTTTAAAAAAAATGCTGCACGTTATACTAAAATGATATGGTATGTTTTGGTGTTTCAGTCATGTTGTAACTTACTACTTGTGCAAAAAAAAAATATGAGCGGATAGAAATTTGTTTTTAATGTGATATTTTCTGTGAAATACGTCCACAGGTAATGTAGGAGTCACTCTTCCAAGATGGCGCGGCATTTTCATTGAAATCTATGCCCGTCCGTCTTCCAGCTCTACACATTGTTCCCTTTTACCGGAAGAAGGGGTGACGACGTTGGAAGACGGCGGTGTCAAAGGTGACCGTGCCTGCATCTACTTCCTTTCTTTTCAGGGCGGCCATCGAGCTAGACCAAGTGAGTGAAATGCCAGAATAGATAATCTGCTGCCATCCTTCTTGTTAACCTACAAACAGGGCTGTGGCGGCGACTAGGCGAAGGCAGTGTGATGCGGACGATGCGCATTAATGTCTGTTTTCTTTAATAGCTGTCCAGGAGGCGGGCTTTGGGTTATTTTCCTCTCGTTTCTTTGGCGGCCTGGAATTCCTTAGTTCCCTAACCCCACAGATACCTCCCTGACCCCGCTGACAAGGCAGTGACAACAAGTGGTCTAGAATAGCGGGTACATTTGTGCTTCGTACTCAACGGTAGCAATATCCTATTTCCATATTGACACGTTCCTCGTTGGATATGGCACATATAAAATAGCGTATATGCTAGATTTGGTAAAGGGTAGCTGCCCCGTGTCTTTACAACTCTAAAGCATTCTCTTCATTGCTGAAGGTTGATAATTTGTGTTCTCCAAACCCCTTCACCTTCTATTTGAGAATTCGCTTGCAGAATATCGTACTTTGCTTGGGCCAGGTGGACAGTCCAGTTCCTTACACTTTGCAGATCTGTTTCAATCCAGTGTTCTTTATTCCTTTCTGTTGGACGGGCTCTTACTCTGCATTTTATGTTGTGAGACATAAAAAACATTTTAGTGTGCACTCTTCTCACCCATAATTTTCGTTGATAAAATCTTGCCGACACATTGTATTTACGTATGCAGGTCCCGGACCCCACCTCCTCCATGCATGTGATGTTTGGATGCCTCGTTCGTTTAATGGCCATACCCCCTTTTTACGATTTAACAGGTTCACTCGCGTCCACATTTGGATCACCTGGGCCCTGAAAAGGGAGTATTCATATCCGCGCTTTAGTGCCTTTTGGGCCTGGGGGAATGCACCCGAGTTAGTTGATAAATTTGCAACAGCAGCTTGTCTACATAATTTGTATTACAAATGGGCACTAAAAGATTCATTCTAGTTGACATTAAAACCATGCACTTGTAGCTAGAACAAGTGCGCCTGGCGTGGAGCCCCTTTTTAACTTACTTAGGCGTTATGTTTTGGGGTGTTACATAAACAGAATTTGTTTTTAGTTTCTAGGTAGTAAAATCCACATTGATTCCCTCGTTTTTCTGCAGAAATAATGCTTTTCTGGTAGCTATGTTTACGCACCTTCTGTACTATACGCCGAATACTGTAACTTGTCAACACATTTTAAGGTGTGAAATCCTAATTAGTTCAAGTAAGCTCCCTTCGGGTACTTTGTTAAAATTTTACACGTAATCATTATAATTGCCGATATTCAAGACAGCTGTTATGTACTTACTATACTGTTGTGGGATTGCTGAGAAACTAATATTTATAGAATAGGTTGCATTCACGAGGACGGTCAGAAAACGCGAGCTTTATTGGACGACATCGCATGGCTCAACACAATCTATAGTTCAAAAAGACTTTGGGCTCATTTGTCATGCTTTTCTTTCCGCAGAAATGGGTAAATTTATGAAACCGGGGAAGGTCGTCTTGGTCCTGGCTGGTCGATACTCTGGACGTAAAGCTGTCATAGTGAAGGTAATATAGTTTACTAAAACACGAGGTGCTGTTTGCAAGTGTATATCCTTGATTGCTCAACTGGTGAATCTGCCTGACAGTTCTGTGCTTTTCACATGTAAAGCACTTCTTTGCAGTTCATAACCACCTTTATATGCTTGTTCAGTTGGGATTCGTAACTTCAATTTTGTATTTTTCAGAACATTGATGATGGCACATCAGACAGACCTTACAGTCATGCCCTAGTGGCAGGCATTGACCGTTACCCACGTAAAGTAACAGCCACGATGGGCAAGAAGAAGATTGCTAAGCGATCTAAAATTAAGGCCTTTGTCAAGGTTTGCAACTACAACCACTTGATGCCAACCAGGTAGGGCAGTTGATAAATTTATTTGCTTGATGATGGAAGAATCTAAATCTACCGCTTGCTGAAAGTGATTTTGTTTACAGCTAGGTTTCATACAAATAAAAGGGGGTGTCTTGAAAATATTCCACTTCTCTGTATTTTTATTTTTGATAGCACTGCTTTACAGTTCTATTTGTTGAGGCCAAAGTAAGTCTGGACTTAGAGTGGGAATCTATAATTGTTACCCATTACCAAATGTCTCAAATTTGGGTACACTAGTGCATTCATTTAAACTTCTGAATGGAAATTAATTCCCTCAAATCCCTTCACATTAGCGTTTTCATGTTGATAACAGTATTAGTATTTCAGCTGTAGTGTATAGTAATGTCTGGTACTACTTTTTCGTCACTCCGTTTGTCACTTATATTTTTGTTCGAACCGAAGTGAAAAGTTAAGTTTTGGTGCCTTGTGAAAGGGGGTAGAAGTACTGGCTGTTGTAACTATTTATGTAGTGTTTTCCATTCACACTGTGAAGCATAAAAACCTTTCTGATGGTCTAATTGTGATATCTGTAAAGTGCCGATTTAAACATGGCATGTGGCAAGATACCGTCACCCATGTATGTACTTGCGAGCTTCCAAATGCTAAGAAATAACATAAGCCCACAAGGAACACGCATCAGCCCGGATCTTCCCAGCTCTGACAACTGCCCAAGGAGAACTCCTCATGGCAGTGGAGTATTCCTTAACTCGTCAGTCTTATTCATAGCGTGGTAACATGGGGCTTCTCTCAGTATTCAGTTACTACACCCCTTCCTTGAACACCAACATTAAATGCTAACATGTAAATTAATAGACTTCTGCTTTTCCCGGTATAAAAAATAAAGTTAAAATGTTAGATATGTGGATCACATTTCTATAGACTTAACCCCCCCCCCCCCCCCCCCCCCCAAATAATACTTGGAAATTAAAAAATAAAGGGCCTCCAGTTTGAGAGGTCAGTTGATTCTGGCTTTAATTTTGCGAAAAGCCCATGGCACAAGCCAGTGAAGGAAATAGTCCACATCTTTAAAAACAAATGCCTCTGCTTCTGTACGAATGGAGCCAGAGGAGAGTGTAGGGCATACATAGACGTCATTCATATTCAAAAGGTTGAAAATACGTTTTTACATAGACTTTTGGCTCTACCACAATCCTCATCCATCATCTTCTGCAATGCAGAGATTGGTTTAGGTTTTACGGAGGACTATATTAAATTGCAACCCCTGGTGAAACGCGGAAGCCTACTTTCCCAGAGCAGTAATATCGGATTATTTTGTTCTGGATGGTGTATCAAATGTCCCCTGGTTGACATGTTACTCACATGTTTATTAGTGATATGGGGATCCCTGAGCTGTACACAAATCCAGATAATACTTTGCGTTTTACAACGGTTTCAGTAAAAGGCCAATTTTATGTTCGCAAGGAGGAATTGCTTGCAAGGCAGTCTAGTAAGCCCCTTTAGAATGCAATTGTGTTAGCCCTGCTCCAGATGCCTATTCCCTCGTTTCAAATGAATGGAATAGATCAGTGGTTCCCATCCTTTTGACTTCGGTAGACCCACCCCACACTTTATCATTACTAAAATCTGGGGACCCCCACTGAGACATTGCTGAAAGCTGGGGACCTAATCTGTTAATATTGTTTAATTTTCTAAGTAGTCGCGGACCCCCTAAAGAGGCTTTGCGGACCCCCAGGACCACAGGTTGAAAGCCACTGGAATAGATTTCTCCTCACAAGGCCGTATTTTAATCTTGTTCACTCTGTTGGCCTGTCCCATCCAAGGCGCATGTTTTTTATCCCTTCCCATGTGCTCAAGTGATGACCGATGCAGACAGAGCACAGTTACACTTTTATTCTATTGTACTCCCTTTACACAGCACATCGTAAATGCATTCTCATCGCTATATTACGTAGTACAAATATTAGATCCCATAAAGAAGCTTTTATTTTTACAGCAACTACGGAGTCCTGAGGTTTGCTATGCAGTGATTATGAGACTTTCTTTAGCCATGAGTAAGAGAAACTAGCATGGACTAATTAATTTTTGATGGATGTTGGATTATTTTCAATGTTTTATTTTTAACACTGAGGCTTCTACAACAGTAACTTTAATCTAAAGCAAAACCGTGTGAGCAAGATGTCTTGTGCTTTTATGTGCGTATATTTTTTTTACTTGAAATTTTCTAGATATAGATAAATGTTGACACGTTCTCTTATGGCTGTCATTTCAGCCGAAGAACGCATGTTTATAATATATATATATATTTTTATTTTTTTAAGGATTGTGTAGCAGGGATGTGGAATTCCTATTGCCCGATGCCCGGGACACATTGTTTTGGGTCCAGGGCAAGAAGTTTTTCATGTTTATTTTGTCCTTGGGACAAGTAGGCCTAACTCTCAGCAGCACAAGCCCTTTGGCTGTCAGTTTACAGAGAAGGGACTGTCTGCAGTTGAGATAATGTGTCCATATGTTAATGCTGTTCGAACTTGTATTTATGGTTCATTAATTAAAAGCCTTCATTATTAGGGTGAACGCTGTAAATAAACAATTTAAGGGCGCACTGTACTACTGACAGTGGTTCCAGTAAAAAAAAAAAAGTGTTCACACTTTTGAAAAGTTTAGCAATATGAGGCTAAGTTTTTAATGCTCCTAAAAAGAAAATGTACAGGAATAAAATGCAAGTAGCGAAAAAAACATTTCTCTACTGTGAAATTTTAGGTGCTACTTCTTTGAAGCGTCATTTAGTAAACTGTGGTGGTGCATGCTAGTATTTCCCCAAAATATTCCTAATGGAAAATCAATGTTGTAATTTCAACAAGATTATGGGAAACATGAAAATAAACTAGCACTGGCAAAGCCAACTGATCCAAACTTTTGAGTCTTTTGGTTTTGTCAGTGCGTGTCTTGTTTTGACAATGCTTTTGTAACACTCTATTGTCAGAGCTGCCAGGCCCTTACCATTGTAACAAACACTGGCAAAAAGGAAAACAAATATTTGGTCACATTGCCACCAGTGGCATAACAAATGCCCCGCAGCTCCCCTCCAGGGGGGGGGGGGGCTCAGAACAGCACCTGCCCTGAGAGTCTGTGGGGGAGGAGGGGCCTCAATGTTCTTTGCAGGGGGCCCCCTCTAGTTTTGTTACACCACTGATAGCCACAGTAGTTCCTGGCACTGAACAAAACTACTTAGTGTTCCAGTATGCTCCTTGTAGAAGAACAGAATGCGATCGCTCACAGTAAACCCAGGCAATATACAGAGAGATATCTTTGTTAACACCAGACCTAATTAGGGACCCCGTTCTTGAAGAAACTGCACACATGGTATGTCTTTGAAATAGTTGCTTTCATGAATTCACAAGACCTTTCAGAAGTATACCAGGAAATCGTACTCCTAGACAAATATCAGGAAATCATACTCCCAGAAAAATATTTGTGAGTAGTATTTTAGCATGAGCAAATATGCATGTGTAGATTTGCTCATGTGAAAATCTATTGAGCTCTTTCAGGTTCACTTTCCCTCCAGCCACCTTTTTCCCAACCATGGAAGAACTTCTACTTCTGCCATTGTTAGGAGTAAATTTTCAAACTTTCTCATGGGAAAATATTAGAAGAGCTGGTGAAAATCCTTAAAACATGCAAGTTGGTAGGTTTGCATACATTCCTACCCTTGAACTAATGCTTACTGATTCCTCCAGCTCCATATGTAGATCTGTGGAAAGGTGGCAAATGAGGAAATTGCTATAGTAGGGATTGATATTGCAAGTATTCAAGCCCTACTATAGTAGAGGCCCTGGCATGATCAGAGTGGCTATTATCAGAGATTGCTGCCATAATGTGTCGTCGCACTACATAGCACCAAAGGGACAAGTGCATTTTTCTTACAGGACAAATATATTTAAGAAGCAACCTGTCCCTTAGACAAGTAGATATTTTTATTAAATTCCACATCCCTGGTGTAGACTTGACAGGTAACGTGTTTTGGTACCTCTTTGGGTGTGTGTTTGTGTGTGTGTTTTTTTTTTTTTATTTGTTTTTTTTAATATGGCAGCTATGTGAGATGTCTTTGCTCTGTTAACCTATTTCTTGTGTAAAGATCAGTAGTAACATTTGAGGCTCTTTGTTACAGAGATGAATAATCATTTGAGTTAAGTGTTCTAATGTTAAAGGGTATAAGTTTAGTAGTAGTCATTTCCAGTGGGTTCTGATGCCTATGTGGATGCTGAGATAAGCTCATTGCTAAAAAAAAAAATATATATTGTGCGCAAGAATGGTGATAACTGTAATGTTCCATGCTGCGGAGTTTTTGTCTGGCAGTCAGCAGATGTGGGCTGTACAGGACGTGTTCCTATTCTGGTGAGGCTTAAGTTTCAATTACCAGAAGTTGTCAACTTAACTTCAGTGAAAAGCTGTAGTGAGCTGGCGAGACTAGAGTTTTAGGTTTGCTTGGTGCTCTCCGCTTATGTTTTTATGTTTGTGTCTTCTTCACAATGCTATAACCAAGTGTTTAGCAGTAAGCCTTATGACCCTGTTGAGTATTGGAATAAATGGTACTTAATTTAATAAGTAGGACATCATTTGAAATGTTATATTTGATTCACAAGCATTACAGAAAGTAGATGTTTTGTGAAGGAGTAAGCATTGCATGTTCCTTTCCCGTAGAATGTTTCTCTAAATATGTATAGTGCTAATCTTACTTTAAATCTGCAAATAATTTCACAGTAAGAGGGATGAGATGCAAGAAGGGACAGTAAAGAGCTAGTACATTTTGCTTGCCAGAGGTATAGTATAGAGTGTGAACGGGTTTATTTGCTGGGTCACTTGTGAAAGAAGTATTTCTGGAAGAGATGAGCCAGGCCCAGTGAAGAGATGGAACTTGTCTGTTAAGGTTTGATAAAGTTCCATATCCTTGGTAGTGGTGATTATGGAGAAGGCTCGTCTTCTGGTTTTCTACCTTTTGCTGTTGTTGGTCTGGTCTGGTCTAGCCTGGCCTGTCTATCGAAATGCTTCTTCCTTAAACCAGCAAGCCATTAATGCTCATTCTTGTTTCAGCCTCTCACCAACTAACTATGAAACCAAAGTGATTTTAATGTCTGTGATGGTAAATGTAGTGCTGCAGTTTCTGTTTCATGGAAGATGACCAAAGGACTTTTATTATTACTGGGGTTCTACGTTGTAAGCAAAAGCTTTGGCCGTCTGCCCTGCAAACCAGGGTTTTTCCTGCTACTACGTCCCCACCATTCCACAATAATCTCTCTTCCCGGTCACAACAGAACTTCGGTCATACTTTATGCAGTTATGGCATCAGAATATCAAGAACTAAATATTTAGTGACAATATAGCCCTCTTAAGTATTACTTACAAAGATATTCATATTGTCCCACTGAAATAACTAATAGAATATAGACACCCAATGGAGCAATATTTTAAACTATATTTAGGTCACAGTCTTATCTATGTTCTGATATGCGGCCCTAAATTGTGGATACTAAAAAGAGTAGTGTTCTTTTCCATTACTTCAACTTCGTTGTACAAACCTAATGTAACACCAAGGATTGATACTGCCTTCATGAACTTGTGGTTTCTATATTTGTGCATTCAACCAATTGCTAATATCGCCTGTTATTGTATCCGAGTCCGTGCCCAAAGGTTCTGCTAGTCAGTTGGTCACAAAGCTATTGTGCCACCCCTCCTGCTTTTCTTCTCTTTCTTTTGGAGGGAGCTGCCTCTTTCTGACTTTTCTAACAGGGGTGTGGAATTTTATAATATCTAATTGTCAATGGGACAGGTCGCTTAATACATCAAGGTGTCCTGCAACAAAATCCACTTGTTCCTTTGATGCTTTGAAGTGTGGCGACAAATCATGGCAGCAGTCTCATTACACAAGGGCTCTTATATTAGCCTCTCTGATTATGCCAGTGCTCATACTATCTATCATAGGGTGTGAATACTAACAAATCCCTTATTTAGCCACCTTTCTACAAAATAGTTCAAGGGTTGTAATGCCCTTTTGAGTCTGCGAACCTATAAACTTGTATGTTTTAGGGGTTTTTGCCAGCTCTTCTCCAATCTTTTCCCATACTATGAAAGCTTGGAAATGTATTCCTGTCAATTGGGGTTGTGTGTGTGTTGGGGCGGGGGGGGTTGTTTAAATGGAGGGAAAGTGAACCTGTCCATGCTCACAGATTTTTGCCTGATCAAATCTACACATTTCCTCGCGCTAAAATTCAGTTCACAAACCTTTTCTAGATGTAATACTTCCTGTCCTACTTCCGTAAATGCTTGGTAATTCATGAGTTGTAAAATTGGACTAATGCAAGAAGCTATATATGTATGTATGTATGTTAAATGGCATGTGTAGCTGCAGATACACATGCTGTGCACATCCCGCCATCTAGTGTTGAGCTCTGAGTTACAGGTTGTTTTTCTTCTAAGAAGTCTTTTTCGAGTCACGAGATCGAGGGACTCCTCCCCTTTCGGCTCCATTGCGCATGGCGTCTACTCCATCTTAAATTGTTTTCTTTCCGCCATCGGGTTCTGACATGTTCCTTTTCGCTCCGCGTTTCGGTTCGGAAAGTTAGTGAAAATCTCGGGAAAATTGGCGGTATAGTTTGCGTTCGGTATCGGGTTAGTTACAACAGATCGACACTGAATTTTGAAGAGCTCCGGTGGCCCTTCGGGGTTTTCGATTTCCCTGGCAGGGCCTGGTCGGCCCTACCAGATGCGTCTTCAAGGCTAATGGAACGGACCCCATTCCGCTTCTGCCCCGAATGTCACAACAAGTATCCTTATACAGATCAGCATCTGGTCTGTAATTTGTGTTAGTCTCCAGAACACAAAGAGGATACCTGTGAGGCCCGTCGAGCGTTTCAGTCGAGGAAGACTTTTAAGAGACCGAAGAGCAAGAAGACTACAAATGGTGTCGGCGCCGACACAACAACGACACTTGGAGGAAGAGGAAGAAACCTTCTCCATCGCGGACTCGGACGAGGTCGATCCCGAACAGACGCCAAAACCCGTGAGTAAGACGTCCCAACACAAAACTGACGGAAAATCCGGAAAAGCCCAAGGGACGCCACCGCCAGCAGGCCATGGCTTAACCCGAAAAATAGGTGACCGAGCATCGGCACCGAAAAAGGGCATGCGTGTGTCAGTCATCCGACTCTGGTCGAGAGACCGGCACAGAGCAGACTCGACCCCGGGTCGGAGCAATCTCGACACAGAGAGGGTGGCACCGAAATGAGTCGGCATCGAGATATCAGTACGCCGAAAATTAAAAAAGTGTCTTCGGAGCTGAAAAAGACAGGCGAAAAAGTTTCCATACCGAAACATCCGGCCTCGGAACCGAAATCAAGTTCCTACACAGAGGAACACAGGGCCTGTCTTCACAGATGCAAGGACACAAATTCTGACAAGAACTGGAGGCTGGGGAGCCAGATTACACTCTGAAGGCTCCACATTCAAAAGGACACAGGGAAGATCAGAACTCTCCCTCCAATAAAAATGAAAAGAAAACTTGACTTCCAAGAGAAAGACAAGCAGGCAAAGGTGGCAAGACAAGTGACTCCGCCACCATCTCCACAACGCTCACCACAACTATCACCAGTAGCCACTCCACCAATGATGCAGTCCCCACCTCACACAGGGATGAGTCAGGATGATCCCGACGCATGGGATCTTTATGATGCGCCTGTATCAGATAACAGTCCCGACTGTTATCCAGCGAGACCGTCACCACCTGAGGACAGCACTGCCTACACACAGGTGGTGGCAAGAGCAGCTGTGTTTCATAATGTCACCCTGCAGGCAGAACCTATAGAGGATGACTTTCTTTTTAATACACTGTCGTCCACACACAGCCAGTACCAGTCTCCCTATGTTACCAGGAATGCTCAAACACTCCAAACAAGTGTTGCAGGAGCCTGTGAAGGGCAGGGCCATAACTCCAAGGGTGGAGAAGAAGTACAAAGCGCAACCAACAGACCCTGTGTACATCACGCAGCAATTAACACCAGACTCGGTGGTAGTAGGAGCAGCTCGTAAAAGGGCGAACTCGCACACCTCAGGCGCCCCACCTCCAGACAAAGTCGCAAGTTCGCAGCGGGGAAAAGGGTTGCGGCACAGGCGGCCAACCAATGGCGCATTGCCAACTCACAGGCATTGCTGGCGAGATATGATTGGGACGAAATGCAACATTTCATAGAACACCTGCCCAAAGAGTTCCAAAAAAGAGCACAACAGGTGGTGGAGGAAGGCCAGAGTATCTTGAACAATCAGATACGCTCAGCAATGGATGCAGCCGACACAGCTGCTAGGACTAAATACAGCAGTGACCATACGGAGGCACGCATGGCTAAGAACATCAGGATTCAAGCCTGAAATACAACCAGCAGTCCTGAATATTCCATTTAACGGACAGCAATTGTTTGGGCCGTAGGTGGACACTGCCATAGAAAAACTTAAATAGGACACCGATACGGCCAAAGCCATGGGCGCACTCTCCTCCCCGCAGAGCAGAGGCACATTTCGAAAAAAACATTTTTGAGGAGGGTTTCGGGGACAGAGCACAGAACCCTCACCAACAAGGCCCACTTATCAAAGCCAATATCAGCGGGGAAGTTTTCGGGGTCAATATAGAGGAGGACAGTTCCCAAAGAGTAGAGGGAAGTTCCAGAGCCCCAAAACTCCACAAAATAAACAGTGACTTCAACGTCACAAATCCCCAACACATGACACCAGTTGGGGGGGAACTAACCGATTTCTACAACAACTGGGAAGAAATAACAGACACGTGGGTCCTAGCCATTATCCAGCATGGTTATTGCATAGAATTTCTTCAATTCCCTCCAAATGTCCCACCGAAAACACACATGTCCAAACAACACATGGATCTCTTACAAATAGAGGTCCAAGCATTGTTGCAAAAAGATGCAATAGAGCTATTACCCAATCAGAAAGGAACAGGAGTTTACTCTCTGTACTTTCTCATACACAAAAAAGACAAAACTCTAGACCTATACTAGATCTCAGAACATTAAACATATACATCAAATCAGATCACTTTCACATGGTGACACTGCAAGACGTGATCCCATTGTTCAAACAGCAAGGCTACATGACAACACTAGACCTCAAGGATGCGTATTTCCATATACCCATACATCCTTCCCACAGAAAGTACTTAAGGTTCGTAATCCAAGGGGTACATTACCAATTCAAAGTGTTGCCATTCGGGATAACAGCGCCAAGAGTTTTTACAAAATGCCTGGCAGTAGTGGCAGCTCATATCAGAAGGTAGCAAATACATGTGTTCCCGTACCTAGACGATTGGTTAATCAGAACCAATACGCAAGAACGGTGTCCACAACACACAAAGTATGTCATAGAAACCCTTCACAAGCTAGGTTTCTCACTCAACTACAAGAAGTCACACCTACAGCTGTGTCAAATACAACAATACTTAGGAGCAACAATCAACACAACAAAGGGGATTGCCACTCCAAGTCCACAAAGGGTACAGGCATTTCAAAACGTAATACAAGCCATGCACCCAAACCAAAACTTACAGGTAAAATTAGTAATGAAACTACTAGGCATGATGTCCTCATGCATAGCCATTGTCCCAAACGCAAGATTGCACATGCGGCCCTTGCAACAGTGCCTAGCATCACAATGGTCACAGGCACAGGGTCAACTTCAAGATCTAGTGTTGATGGACTGCCAAACATACACCTCGCTTCAATGGTGGAACACTATAAATTTAAACAAAGGGCGGCCTTTTCAAGACCCAGTGCCTCAATACGTAATCACAACGGATGCCTCCACGATAGGGTGGGGAGCACACCTCAACCAACACAGCATCCAAGGACAATGGGACAATCGGCAAAAACAGTTTCACATAAATCACTTAGAACTACTAGCAGTATTTCTAGCGCTGAAAGCATTTCAACCTATAATAACCCACAAACACATTCTTGTCAAAACCGACAACATGACAACGATGTAACAAACAGGGAGGGACACACTCAACACAGTTGTCTCTTGGCACAGAAAATATGGCATTGGGCGATTCACAACCACATTCGCCTAATAGCGCAGTTCATACCTGGAATTCAGAACCAATTAGACAATCTCTCTCGGGATCACCAACAAATCCACAAATGGGAGATTCATCCCCAAATACTAAAGACTTACTTCCAAAGGTGGGGAACACCGCAAATACACCTATTCGCAACAAAAGAAAACGCAAAGGTACCCACAGGCTCACTCTCAGGGCAATGCGTTATGGATGAGTTGGTCAGGGATATTTGCATACGCTTTTCCCCCTCTCCCACTCCTTCCATATCTAGTAAACAAATTGAGTCAAAACAAACTCATACTCATACTAATAGCACCAACTTGGGCAAGACAACCTTGGTACACAACACTACTAGACCTCTCAGTAGTGCCCCATATCAAACTACCAAACAGACCAGATCTGTTAACTCAACACAAACAGATCAGACACCCAAATCCAGCATCGCTGAATCTAGCAATTTGGCTCCTGAAGTCTTAGAATTCAGGCATCTAGACCTTACACAAGAATGTATGGAGGTCATAAAACAAGCTAGAAAACTAACCACAAGACATTGCTATGCAAATAAGTGGAAAAGATTTTGTTTATTACTGCCATAATAATCAAATTCAACCATTACACGCATCTGCTAAAGACATCGTCAGCTACCTACTACACTTGCAAAAGTCCAAGTTAGCTTTTTCATCCATTAAAATAAATCTCACTGCAATTTCAGCTTATCTGCAAATTACGCACTCAACTTCATTATTCAGGGTCCCAGTCATAAAAGCATTTATGGAGGGTCTGAAAAGAATTATCCCACCAAGAACACCACCAGTTGCTTCGTGGAATCTCAACATTGTCTTAACACGATTTATGGGTCCACCTTTTGAACCCATGCACTCATGTGAGATACAGTATTTAACATGGAAAGTAGCTTTTCTAATAGCTATCACATCTCTCAGAAGAGTAAGTGAAATACAAGCATTTACTATACAAGAACCCTTTATTCAGATACATAAAGTAGTTCTACGAACGAATCCTAAATTCTTACCTAAGGTCATATCACCGTTCCACTTAAATCAAACAGTGGAACTCCCAGTATTCTTTCCAGAACCAGATTCTGTAGCAGAAAGAGTATTACATACATTAGACATTAAAAGGGCACTAATGTACTACATAGATAGAACAAAACAATTTCGCAAAACAAAACAATTGTTTGTTGCATTCCAAAAACCTCATACAGGGAATCCAATATCCAAACAAGGCATTGCCAGATGGATAGTTAAATGTATTCAAACCTGTTATATAAAAGCAAAAAGAGAACTGCCTATTACACCAAAGGCACACTCAACTAGAAAGAAAGGTGCTACCATGGCCTTTCTAGGAAACATACCAATGACTGAGATATGTAAGGCAGCCACATGGTCTACGCCTCATACATTTACCAAGCATTACTGCGTGGATGTGTTAACACAAGCCACAGTAGGACAAGCAGTATTACGGACTTTATTTCAAACAACTTCAACTCCTACAGGCTGAACCACCGCTTTTGGGGAGATAACTGCTTACTAGTCTATGCACAGCATGTGTATCTGCAGCTACACATGCCATTGAACGGAAAATCACTTACCCAGTGTACATCTGTTCGTGGCATGAGACGTTGCAGATTCACATGCGCCCTCCCACCTCCCCGGGAGCCTGTAGCCGTTATTAGTTGAGAAAAAATTAGACTTGTACATTTGTAAATATATCACTTTTAAACACACTACGTACATACATATGCACTCCATTGCATGGGCACTATTACTATATACACAACTCCTACCTCACCCTCTGCGGGGAAAACAATCTAAGATGGAGTCAACGCCCATGCGCAATGGAGCTGAAAGGGGAGGGGTCCCTCGATCTCGTGACTCGAAAAAGACTTCTTCGAAGAAAAACAACCTGTAACACTCAGAGCCCAACACTAGATGGCGGGATGTGCACAGCATGTGAATCTTCAGCGTCTCATGCCACGAACATATGTACGTACACTGGGTAAGTGACATTTTCCATATATATATATAAATAAAATTATTTTCAGGGGTGTGGAATTTAATAAAATATCTACTTGTTCCTTTGGTGCCATGTAGTGCGGGAAGAAATTATGTATAAATATAGTAGAGCTTGAATACTTTCAGTTAAATTTCAGTCCCTACTACAGCAATTTCCTTATTTTGCTACCTTTCCACAGATCTACGTACTGGGGCTTGAGGAAGCATTAAGCAATAGTTCCAGGGCTGGAATGCCTTGGAGTCTCCAAACCTATTAACTTGCATGTTTTAAGGATGTTCACTAGCTCTTCTCTAATCTTTTCTATAAACTGAGAAAGGTTGGAAATTTACTCTGGGCAATGGCAGAAGTAGAAGTTTTTCCAGAATTGGGGGAAAATGGTTGGAGTCAACTTGAACTTGTAAACACTCAATAGATTTTCGCATGAGCAAATCTACACATGCATAGTTGCTCGTGCTAAAATACAGTTCACAAATATTTTCTAGGAGTACGATTTCCTGGTCTACTTCTGTAAGTTCTTGTGAATTCATGAAAGCCGCTAATTTAAAGACATAGCATGGGCGCAGTTTTGTGACTTATAGAATTGTGTCCCTAACTAGGTCTGATGCTGACCAAGACACTTTGTTTTTATTAAAATTCTATAGATGGAGATATATATCTATAGATATAGGCTGGTTCTACTGTGAGCGATCGCATTCTGCTGTTCCGCAAGGAGCATATTGGCACACAAGGTAGTTTTGTTCAGTGCAAGGAACTAATGCGGCAATCCGTGGTGGAAGGAAACTGGAGGGGGCCCCTCTGCAAAGAACTTGGAGACATTTTTTCCTACGTGCATTTTTATTCAGCATTTTATTTTGAAAGCAAAGAATCATCACTCTTGCTACAAGCTTCTGCAAACATTTGCATCTAATTAGAGAAAATTCTGGGAGCATTATACTTCATAATGTTAAACTTTTCAAATGTGTGCACGTTTTTTTATTTTTTATGGAACCACTGTCAGTAGTGCAGTGTAATCTTAAAACCTTTTATTTACAGCGCTCATAATAAAGGCTTTTCGATAATGAACCAAGTTTGAACACCATTAATGTATGGGCATACGCATTACCTCCATTACGGACCATCCCTTCTTTGTAAGCTGGCAGCCAAAGTGTGCTGCAGGGGGCTGGGCCTACTTGTCCCAAGGACAAAGTAAACATGAAAACGTGTTGCCTTTGACCCCAAACAATATGTCCTGGGTGTCAGGTGATAGGAATTCCACAGCCCTGATATTATGGGTGTGCTTTTGTGACTTCCGTCAAGAATTGGGTCCCTGGTTAGATCTGGCATTAACCAAAACATTATTTTTTTTTTTTAAATAGTCTCTCTCTCTGTCCACTGGCTTTCTTCACTTTGAGTGACCGCATTGTACTCTTTCACAAGGTGCGTATTGGCACACAGTTTCAATGCCAGTAACTTCTGTGGCAATATGTACTTTTTTGAGACGAAAATATGTTAGCTTTTTGCCAGTGTTTGTTATAATAGTGAGAGCACAACAGCTCCCACAACAGTGAAGTCTTACAAAAACCACGTAAAAACAAGATATGCGTTGACAAAACCAAAAGGCTGACGACCAAGGTTGAACCTACTGGATTTGACAGTGCTTGTTTATTTTTCATGTTTTCCATAATCTTGTTTTAACTTGTTACACTGATTTTTACATTATAGATATATTTTTGGGAAATACTAGCTTGCTTCAACACATTTTACTAAATGATACTTCAAAGAAATGGTACCCAACATTTCACAGTAGTTAAGCTAAACATTTATTTCCTAGTTGTGTTTTTTTAAAATGAGTGTTTTGATTTTGAAACCATGAATCCTCAATATGGCTTTTAAGCTTCTGCAAATATTTACATCTAATTAAGGAGCATTCTGGGAGCATTATACATAGTCTTGTGGTGTCAAAGTTTGTAAACGTGTACACATTTTTATACTGGAACTATCAGTAGTGCAGTCTGAGCTTGCAGCATTTCCTTAGCCCACTCACCCTAATTAATACATGCTTTTCATTAATAAACCATAAAGACCAGTTCAAACAGCATTAACATATTAACACAAGTGTTACCTTAACTGTAGACAATGCCCTTCATTAATCCATAATGTGGTACTGTAAAACTGGCAGACAAAGGATTTGTGCTGCAGGGGTTGTGGCCTACTTGTCCCAAGAACAAAAATAAAACCAGTTGCCCTTGACCCTAAACAATATGTCCTGGCTGTCGGGCTATAGAAATTTCTCAACCCTGTGCTAAGTTTGTATCTTGTGGTCTTGCTAACTCCAAATTGACAAACGTTTGCAAAACATTTTAGGGAAATTTAGGTTTTTGAAAAACTGAATACTTTAAAAAAATGTGTATTAACTCTGAAAGTTGTAAAGAACGCAAACCTATACCAGTATAAAGCCATTTCCAGAACTCAAAAGTCCTTCCTAGTTAGGGAGGATAGAGTTGTGCAAAAATCATCAAAGGTATTTATTTCACTAGATAAATAGCCCCATTGATTTGTGGTGAAGGCCTTGTGCAAAATTAACACAATTTAAAGCAACTGCTCACCAGAAGAGTAAACTGTTGATTCATGATTATGCAGATAAAATAAAAAATAAATCAGTGGGTCGGATTTGATGTTTGTGTACTAATAGACCTTGGTTCGTATACTTGT
This sequence comes from Pleurodeles waltl, assembly GCF_031143425.1. Classification (NCBI taxonomy): domain Eukaryota; kingdom Metazoa; phylum Chordata; class Amphibia; order Caudata; family Salamandridae; genus Pleurodeles; species Pleurodeles waltl. The sequence continues at coordinate 171,795,184 of NC_090445.1, forward strand.
GAGTTCACATATAAAAATTAACATGTATTTCCACTTATCAAGTTAATAGATGGGCTAAAAAAATAAAAGGCAGCGTTGCGGCTAAATTTTGTGTTTACTTTCTTTTATTTAGATTGTGTGTACATTTAGCTTCAATAATAAAAGTTTAAAACTAAACAAGGGCATATACTCCTATTGAAAGTATTAATGCTTGATTTTGAAGAAACTGCTTGAGGTTGTAGAAATTGCAGGTTTACATTTCGTACTACTTGCTTTTGCAACTTAGCATTTTCTTTTCCAAGATTTTTAGTTGCAATTTTGTTTGTTAAAGGTACTCCGTTGATATTCCCCTTGACAAAACCATTGTGAATAAGGATGTATTCAGGGACCCGGCTCTAAAACGAAAAGCCAGACGTGAAGCCAAAGTGAAATTTGAGGAACGGTAAGATAACAGTATATCTATTGTACAGTGTGATTATTGATATCCTAATTATTACAATAGTCATCACTGTTAGTTCACATTTAAGAAAAAATGTTGGAACTTGTACCGAACGGTGCATTTCTGTATGACTGTAACTTGTGTGATTTACCAGATTAGGTTTATTAATTTATAAATGGAGATGCCTGACAACTTCAGTTTGCCACATTGCATTTGTGCATTGTTGCTTTCTTGCTGTCAGAAGTCCACCTTACTGTTTCCATTTCAGCAGCAGAGCTATTGCAAGTGCATGGCTGTGACAAGCAGCTGCTGAACTGCTGCTGCTCTCGGCCACAGACGGCCCTGAGCAGCTGCTATGCAATTGTCACCACTGGCAGCCATTGTCCAAGTTCCTCTCATTTTATATCGCAGCCTTCTTGGATGAGAGAGACTGCATTTTAAGTACATCTAGCGATTCAGACACTTGGTTGTCCATACCATAAATACCACTGGGCGGTGAGGAGCTTTTCTATACAACAGCTATGGATATGGTATGCATTTTGTTTGAGAGCACTTTAACAAAGCATAACTGAAAAGCTAGCATTCAAAGTTGATTGACTTTCAGGGGAATGACGTAGTTTGTTTTAGAGGCCTTGCCACGAAGACAAACAATCTTAGTTGCCATTTATGGTGTTTTCTTCAGTGTTTGATACAGAAGTTTATTATGAGTACTTTTCTGCTTACAGTGCAGAAAGCAATTCTGTATCACTTTGTCACACTTGTGAAATAATACGTTTAGTTACATTGCAAGTGGCATTCCGCTACAAGGCAGTTGTCAAGTAATATGTGGTTGAGTCAGCATGTGGGTAGGTTCAGGCTGCGAGTTTACAATCCTGTATTCATTTTTTTGGTGTAGATCAAGGCTAGGATGTTTATCTCCTTTCAAGGGTCAGATTTACGTGTCGTAGTAAGACTCAGTCGGACACTTTTTTTTTTTTTTTTTTTTTTTTTTTTTTTTCCCTTCAGTAACTTTATTTTCTGTAGAGTGCAGTACTCCTCTTCTTTACCGCGGCGTACTGCATCTTTCAGAGCCTTTACTAAGACAACATGAACATAATTCAGGGCACTGTTTTTTATTTTGGTGAATGGTTGTAATCCTGCATCTGGAGCATTGTTGACAAAATGGTGTTGATCTGAGTTTTAGGTTGACACAATATCTGAACTGTTAGTTTTACACCCCTGATTTATATTATTTAAACCAGACTGTTTCTTAATCTCCTAAATTGTCTGTGAGACTAGACCAGTGGTTCCCAACCTTTTGACTTCTGTGGGCCCCACGTTATCATTATTGGAGCCTGGGGAAACCCCCCCACTAGTCATTACTGCAAGCTGGGGACCTAATTTTTTAATATTATTTAATTTCCTAAGCAGTCGCAGACCCCCAGGAGTCCCCGGACAACAGGTTGGGAACCACTGGACTAGACAGTTGCATAGCTTTTTGTTGTATGGTAATTCTGTTTGATTGTAAAATGTTGCTAACTTAGTTTTCTTTTCTTCGCAGATACAAGACTGGCAAGAATAAGTGGTTCTTCCAGAAGCTGAGATTCTAAATTGGTGGCAATGTGGAACACTGGCACATGAATAAAAATTTATGTAAAATCCAGTCTGCCTGCTTATACTTTCATTTTGTAAAGCCTTTACTATGCTAAATCCGCCACCTTTTTAACCTGTCTGTGGAGAGCGCTTCTATAGGTAGTAGAGGTATGGAAAGCAAACCACCTTATTTGTAGACTCCATACTTATTAAAATCATGTCTACATACTCTTAGCTACAAGTTATGTTTCTGAATCGGGTTTGATCATTGTCAGATCAAGCTTCATTTGTGCTACACGACAATGGGCTACAACTGCACCTGCTTGCAACTATTTCAGAGTGGAATGGTTAATGAGCATATGCAAGCTTTGTACTAATACTGAGAGGTCCCATTGGCGCAGGGTTTTTGACCCATGTATATTTTAAATGAGGAAGAAGCTCTTTCAACTTGAACAATGTTAGCCTATTGGAAAGAAAGTTAATTCTAAATTACAAGGTATGCTTACACAAATGGCACAGTTATCGATGGTTACACGTCTATTGAAATCAATGTAAAGTTTATTTCGGTTCAAATAGAACTATAAATACATATGCACAAATCAACATTTAAACAGCTGGTAATAAGCAACAGAGGCTGCCAAGTCAAAACTAGTCCTAGCTTTTGTGCAGTGCTGGCAGAAGCAACCCATTTCATATCCAGCTGTCAGACGAAATTAAAAAAAGAAAACGGATGGGCCACAACTAGTAAATCTACCATTTCTCAGCAACTTTAAGTTGAACAGATTTATAGAATGTGCATATAAGGCTAGTGCATTTTAGTGTCCAAGTTGTAGTATGGTCAGAGAGACAAAAGGTCGGATCCACAGGTGCCAGCACTTCTGGAAGATAATGTACTGTGGGCAATATTCAGCCTAATCCTGAATGGGAAGAACTTGTTTGCAACAAAAACAAAGCTGTGTGTCCCAGTCGTTTTGACTGTCAAGGAGGATCTGGTGGCTTACATCGTAAGTGGAATCTCTAAATGTTTGTATCTAATGGTGGAAAGTATTCTTGTCCCTGAATTTCTGTTTTCTAATAACTCCGGGTTCTTGAAACACTGCTGGCCTACCAAGTTCTAAGCATGTTGCCTTAGTATATTTGGGCCACTGTGTTTTTAGGTGAGTATTCAAGCACCAGCAATCAATTATAATTTAACTCTTCAACCTTGGTGGCCAGATAAGCCCACGTGGAGAACCACGAGAGAATATACGCCAACTTGAAAGCATCTTTAAACTAATCAAACTGGAGTTGTTTGTGACCTGGAAAAGAGTGCTTTGTTGGAGGCCTAAAAGTTATTTGCTCCACTAATTTTCCCCCACCTGAAGACTAGCACTATTACTAAAATCCCAGACACCACCACAGTTGCACCCTATATAGATTAACAACGTATGTTTTCAACAACTTGCTACCCAACCTACTTGTAAAGTTAAAAACTACACCTTGTGGTTCCATGGGTCTGAGCCTCCATGGGGTGGGGAGGGGGGTCAATAAATGTGACTGAGTGAAAAAAAATCATTCAAGTGGGTGGTCTTTTACCTGACGCTCTTGTTTGATCCTGTGATCTTGTTTCACTTATTACCATAGAAGAACCTAATGACTGATTTGGTCAGAGTTTTAAAGATCTCTAGGTAAATTTGCCATCTCCTTGCATTCCCTTAAGCCTCTAGATGTGGCTTAAATTTTTATGGGTTATTTGAATAGTGCACATCAACCTTTTTAGGTCTCCTCAGGGCATTGTTGACTGTTCGCATTATACTATACCCCACTAATCTAGGGTGTTGGATTTGTGTTTACTCGCAGCTATGATTTGGTAGCCCGTGGTCTGAAATTAATGGTATGGTGGGGGTTTGTGCTTGTGAATGTGCGTAGTTAGTATTGCTGCCTTCTGAAGTGGAAGTATCTACTGTGTAGCAAGTCGTGGAATTAATTAATGGTCTAATACTTCATTCAAGCATGGCGGTAATTTCATGAGCACCAATCAAAAACCTTTTCCATTTCTAGCTAGCAACTCTAGTAGCTGCTTAACCAAGCTTTGCTCTTTCTACCCCCGTACCTTCTCTTCAAAATCTGCCAGGATACAAGCACAGAATTGTAGGATCAGCGTCAACTTTACATTTTGTGCCTGATTGGCTGCTCCTCTGAGGTCAGATGGGGTCAGCATCTAAATTAGCTGCATGGCCACTCAATTGGCTGACTGCGCCACAGGATCCTGCTCTTTATACAGCAGTAGGTTGGTGCACATGTTGGCTGGGTGAGGAATTTACTTAAAGTAGCATTGGCAAGAACATTCCTAAACGGTGAGGCTGGAAACCGGGACGCTACTATGTGCCAATGTAGTGTGTGCAACTTTTCTTGTAGTAGGGCCTAGATGTACATAAGATTCCTACTCGATTGTGCATTTATTTGCTGTGCTGCTGACTTTGTCCTGAAATAATGCTGGCCGTACAGTTTTAAGATGCCAATTATTTTGGTGTGGTGTAATTCATACTCCAACATTTTCTTGATGCTTTTACTGCTTTCTAGAATGTTAACTTCACTTACGAGTTTGGTTTTTGTGGTCTGATTTGCAGGTAACTACTTTTTTCATTTCCTAATTTAGAATGGTGTTTCAAATTTCAAATCAGAAAAAAAACCTTGTAATATGTCAGTTGAGAAGGCCCTCTTCATTTAACATCTTTATTGGCACTTTAGAGGATCAAAGTGCAATTGTTGCTAATGAAGCAAGTGAAATAGTATGAATGTTGGCTCCCATAGGAAGAGTACTCTTGCCTCATGGATGGAATTACAGTCCTTTCGCAAATTATATATATATATTTTTTTAACTGCCTGCTCACCTAAGCTTTCTATACCATCTGACGTGCTCCTGTGTGCTATTTCTCTTTAAACTTGACAGGTGGCTCCACGTCATCTGGGATACAGCTTTCTATCCACGCGTTTTCATGTGGTTCATTTTAACTTAGCTAATTGTACTAAAACAGGAAAATGATAAAAGAAAGGGAACACCATGATGACCCTTGTGACATGGTCACCCTTCTTACTTTCACCTTGTTAACTCAGTTTGAATATAAGATGGGCTATTGAAAGCGCCATATTTTGTGCGATTTCCAAATGCAAGTAAGGGGTTGGACAATTGTATGAGAAAAATAAACCAAACATGTTGCACATATTTGGCACAATGCATGTCTGCCCTTCTTGGCAGGCCTGACTAAAGACGCTTGCAGTGTATCTAAATAGCGTATTTGGAGGGCAGTTCCATCCAATATGGTTAAAACCTGTATGTGTCTAGAACATCTGCAGCTGTGTGAGACATTGCTATTGTGGGATCTCCGAAATGAATGTTTTGTCTGACTCCCTTCAAATATGGCTGAAGGGCCAAAATGATGATCTTGGAGTGTCTTCGTTTCAGACCTCCAGAAGTCCTGTCACAAAATGAAAATTGTAAACTTGATCCCTCAGTAAGAGGACCTCGCAACTTCTGTAAACTGCCAGATTAAGTTAAACCCAAGGGCCTGCTTCACAAATTGGATTTTGTAGTGTATATAGTACATCAAAATGCAATTCACAGCCTTTGAGTGGAAATCCCCCATGTAGCTGATCTTTTCTATGGAATATTCTCCACACCATTAGTGAATGTGAGGGGGATGGTGGGCAAATGGCAAATATCTACTACTAAGTGTGATAGGTTTAGGAAAAAGTAACGCGGTGTAGGGACATATGTGCTACTATCAACCTATTCACCCACTAACCAAAGAGAAAGCACACTGTTATTAAACTATAGCTACTACCGCCCCAAACATGACAAAATGGTAGTAAATGTACTCCAACCCAGCTTTGGAGTAAGTATGTGCTGCAAAAGTTTTAGGTATGTCGATACCTGCTTTTTATATTAAAATATACCTTTTTAAGAACGAATAACTTTAATAAGTTTCCCTAAACTTTCCTATAGGGACATCTCTCCCATGTTGTATGTACCATACTGTATTTCTACTTAACGTTAAAGCCATTCTGATATGGGTGTACTTCGTTTAGGCAGTTCTCCAAGAACTTTCCAAAGATTTTGCTGTCCTCACGAGCATTGAAATTGAATGCTAGAAGATTTATAATTGGTGTGGAATTCTTCTGGAATTTGTGGGCCATGACTAGTGATGCCTTTTGCATTGATTCAGGAAGGAATTTTTTTAGTTTTTTTTCCCTCTGCAGTACAAACAGTCTGCCAGTAGTCTAGTAGGGAGTCGATTACCACCCTGAAAAGCAATTTACTCCAGCCCATGGCAAGACTACATCCCTGACTATTTTACAGTGGAAAGTGTCTGAGAGCAGTTGTGAATTATCAGACTTGCAATTGTGTGGGTGTTCATAAAATTCCCATTCCAGTACAAGATTTAAAAAAAAATGGTTGTAGCTCAAACTGATTGCATGCCACAATGTTCCTTTTCCTGCTGCATAATTTTGTCCTCCTGTGCTGCACAATTCCAGTAGCCCTGACTAAGCAAGAACATTGCAGATATTAACTTTATATAAAAAGCACTTTTGATACAAGACTGGGTTCTCCAGTTTTGTCTGGAGGACTGCTTAGTTTTTTAACCAATCTGTGGTTGCCGATTTGAGACATCCGTTCAAATGTATGCTGCCAACTCTGATTTCTGGTACACCAGAATAAAACCAACAGTTTTTTACTATGTGTGCTAAAGGATACACGTTTGCAAGTGTTGCAGCACAGACAAAAAAATCCATCCTCTGGTTGCCCACAGAATCTAAAAACCCACAGCTACATAAACCAGAGGAGCCCTGTTCAACGTTGACCTGTCGTTTTAGGGCTTCAATTTAGAGTTGTTTCATTGGGTGAAAGTGATGGGATCCTTGATAATTGCATAGCTGCATAATAATGTCTTATGCTCAAGATTTCTAAAACATTTTGTAGACTACCACAAGGGTATAAGAACAGTCCTGGCCTGTTCTCAGCATATGTAACATCCATTTTACACAACATTGGCCCTGAGGCATTGTCCTCTGTGGATGACATCCACCTTACAGGATGATGGTCTTGTTCAACAGCTAAGACGGGGGGCCCACATTGTTGTGGGATTTGCTGAATTCAGCTATGTTGAAAGGTGGGCCATTACTTGTGTGGCTTGCACAAGTAATGGGTCCGCACGCGACCACCTCTGGTAACCAAACACCCCATTGTGGCGCTTGACTCTCATAGGGTAGTGTTGCAGAGCAGTCCAAGGGATACTCAAGGGAGGTGGTGTGGTCTTGTAATACCCATTCACGAGCACACAAGCATGAAACTCAAATGATTGTCCAGTCTCTGCTTTTTTTCTTTTGATAAAGTAAAAGTACATTTATTACATACACACTAACTACTCAATACTATGCAACAATTTACAAATATACGCTAGTTGAGGGAATTACTCTTGGATGACATTGTGTAATCTCTCATGTCTTCCTGGGGGGTGGGGGGTGGTATAATCCAACAGCCCCCCTGGCAAAACCATCCCCAGTATCCCAATGCAACATTTGACATGTAGAATGAGCACACCTAAATCTGGCACTCAAGTACATCTACTTTGCAAAGAGGTGGCTGACAGTCTCATTACTCAAACTAGCATCAACAAGGAACATCTAAAGACAATTTAAAGTTTAGTATTACTTTTGAGCTACTATTGGATTACTTCCAAATTACTCATGATTAACATTGTGATTACTGCTGATTAACATTCATTAATACCATTTTACACCCCTAGAAGGCACATCCCACAAGCCAGAACAAAAGTCCAAACAAGCTTGTGCTTCCCCTCGCGTTGGAACCTATGGGGAGTTAAAATTCTTTTGTCCCTCCCTACCTAGGGTGGGTACACAAACTGCATTCGGGGGGGGGGGGGGTGGCTGCACTAATCCTGCAGCACCCCCTGCCCATGGGCACTCATTTGGTGATGGCCCCGTTTTCCTGGGGCCACCACAAGCTGGCTATGGGCCTAGACCAATGCTGGTTTCCTGCAAGACATGCTGGCTCTCACGCTAAGCCGGGGAGAGCCATGTTGCCACCAGAGCTGGTGTGTTGCCTTGGGGATGCACGGTCCCACCCAGATAACCCTACACCAAGTAAGTGTTCCCTCGTTGGGGGCCGGCACAGTGAACCCACACCAGGCTGCCCCCACTGGCTCCCCGCATGGTCAGCACCTCCAGGTGCTACCGCGGGAGCCAGCCTTTCCTGTGATGTCTGCCTGCTTCTGAGAGCAGACGCATGCAGGGGCTGCAGCCAGATGGGCCACCTGGGGGGGTGCTGTCCTCTGCAGCTTTGGGGCTCCAGGATGGGGTCCGGGGCCCCTGTTCCGATCCTCATGGGGAGTGCAGTGGCGCTCCCTGGATGCCTCTTCTGCCGCCAGCCATCTTGCGGGGGCACGACAGCGGCCCCCAGCCATCCTTCTTCACAGGGCCCCAGGATGGGGTCCGGGGCCCCTTTCCACAATGTTCACAGGGAGCACGACTGCGCTCCCTGACTTTACTTCGGCTGCATGGGGCCCCGGGATAGGGTCCCTACACTTCCATGGCAAGGGAGGTGTGCGACGGCGCACCCCCATCACCTTAAACTGGCCAGGCTTCATGGGGCCCCTTCTTCATCCATAATTGGGGTGCAATGGCACTCCCCCGGCTCCTCTTCCTCTTGGGGTGCCCCGGCACAATCTGGAGCAGCTGCAGAGCCCCACTCGAGTCGTTGCTGCCTCTGGAAAGGTCAAAGATTGCAGGTCGCGGTCCTCCTCCCCTTGATATCCCAGGCCCCCAAGGGCCAGTTTGCATGATCCTGGTGTCTTTTCACTCCTGGTGACAAGACCTTGCTGCCAGGAGGCCTGTTGTTAGGCCTCCTTGCTTCGGAGATTCTCAGATTGTAGGGAGCCAGTCCCCCTGACTCCCTGCACCATCCTTTCCTCTGGGCGCCTTCCTTTTCTTCTGGGCTGCGTGCTCTCCCTGTGCCGGCGCAGTCTTTCCCCCAGCTAGTCCTCAGGGGAGGCAACGGGGCCAGCTTACCTGGCCTCACTTGGCCCGAAGTCCTTTAGGGGCAGACTCCCTGCCCCAGGGGGCAGTCAGGGGGTTCTTCCTTCCAGTTGCCCATGCCACCGTTCTGCAGTCTCAGTGTCCAACAGTGAAGCACAACCAAGAGAGAGAGCTCTCCCCTGTGCAGGGCCTGTTAAGTGGGGCAGAAGTGTCCAGCAGGTCTGCACCTCTGGCCTATCCAGATGTGCCACAACACTTCCTTGCCCCTGTCCCCTCCTTCTGCACAGTCTTCTGGGATAGCTCAAAATGGCATCATCCAGGAGTTAGTTGCCGCATGTACGCTGAAAGTCTCAGCCCCTCCTCCCTGACATTCCTTCTAGGGCCTCTCCAGCCTGCTCCTGGCACGGAATGGCAGCTGGCTGATTGGTGCAAGGCCCTGCTCAAGCAGCTGGACAGAGCAGTAATTGGCCCTAATTTAGAGCTGAGTGAGAGAAAGATGACATCCCTGGATGACCCATAAATTGTACAACTATGCTCTTGTAACCTACTGCATTATTCTTTCCTTACAGGTTACAGTGTACCTTGGGGTGACTCTGGTCTCGGTGAACCCCAAAGGACTGGAGTTGCACCCTAGGCTATCCTTTCCCATTGACATTTAATGGAGTGTCCCCATAATGCAAATACAGTAAGCACACTGTCAATCCCTCACATGTGTACACCCATCTCATGAGGCCACCACCCTCTCTGCATAGTCCCTCCTGAGCTAGGCTTACCTAAGTGCAGTTCTTGGTCTGCGCACATCAGGAATCCTCCCCCTCTCAGCCCTCACATGGGTGCACATCGTGTGCACACATGATCACGTGTAACCCGCCTGGGGCCTTCTAGTCTTGCTGTGCCACAGCGGCACTGGCGGTAAACATGTGCAGTCCATTTACCATGAGTTTACTGTGCGGGAGTCCCTGCCTAGGAGGCGCCTTCACAGTAAAAGGTCAAAAAGTGAAAAATCAGGGCAGACCTGATAGTCCGAACCATCCTCTCACAGGCTACAAATTCAATTTTAAGAAAACAAAAACTGTCTTTCTCAGTGTCCTTTTTTTTTTTTTTTTTTTTGGGATACAAGTTATCAGATGAAGAAAAGAGCCTAGCTCCTCACTTTCTAGAAAAATGAACACAATTGCAACCACCAAATGCCATAAAAAAAAGCTCCAGTCCTTATTTGGTTTTGTAAACTTTGGCTGTACTTAAGTTCCTGATTATGCACAACGCATTAAACTGTTAACTGATTTAGTACACCCTGACTTTTCAAGCAAATATTAGACAGTCTAACATACAGGCATTCTCAGAGTATTGCAGCAAGACATGCTTGCAGCAAAACACACACCAGACAACAAAACATTTGGTCATCAGAGTAATTGCTGGTGTAACATTTAATGAGGGTGACACTATCCTTGTTGCATACAGATCACATTTGTGTTCTACAGTAGAACAATGCTTTGCTCTCCGAAAAGATTCTGACTGCTGATCAGATGGCTGCCATTATAGAGAGACATCTGGATCAGGAGAAACGCGTCATTGTCGTGTCTCTGATCCCAGCCCATGAGGCTGTCACAAAGGCCAGCGTTCCAAATGCAAAAGCATTACATCCATGCTGGATCCAATGGGCAACGTCTCTGACGGCCACTGATGTAGATTACATTACAAGCTCAAGAATTCCATCAATACAAAATGGATTATCCAGTACTAGCAAACACTTTGCCTGTTGCTCAAAATCAAACAGTCATTTACACCGATGGTTCAGCCCAACCAGCCATAGGCACTAAACACCATTACTCTGCCGCTTGTGCGGCTGTGAGTGGCTACTTGAAAGATAGTAAATTCCATCCACAAAATACTTACACACAGACCTTAGGGGACTGTACTGCACACCTAGTATAGCTCAAGACTGATGGCACTAGAACACACAGATCCAAAAGACTGATTCCCACTATTGTGTCCAGTCCTTCAATGAATATCTACATTATTGGTGTCAGAATGGGTTCACAGATTCAAAAGGCAATACCATCAAACACAGGTTACTGTGGGGGAAGGTAGCAGATTTGAAAGAAACCCTACCAAATGTTCAAGCAGTTCATACACTGGGACATCAACGTTAGGAATTCACGTCACAGGCAATACCTTGGCCGAAGAAGCAGCCAAGTCAGCAGTAGCCATGGCTTCTGTTGCTGTAATTACTCATTCAAGAACGAGGCTGGATGATGGAACACTGACTGCTGCGAAAGCTTTGTCTGACAGAAAGCCATTATCAAAAGCATATCCTGTCAAATATCCCTACCGCATAACTTGCCTGAATATTGCCTTAGTAACAAGACCAGGTATGGGTGATTGTGTAGTCCCAAGAAGACCAAAGATCTGAGTTTGTCGCATGGGCTCTCATTATCCTAAATGAGACTACTGGATTTCTAGGCAGCAGGATCGAAAACGTTGTGGGGACTGAGTCTGACCCACGTGTAAAGAACTCGGTCACCCTAAACCCATTTTTTTTGCTCCGGCTAACTAGCAGTGCTTCATTTCTCCCACGGGGAAGAGATGATTGGGCAGCCGAGCGCATGACATCTTTGGAACTTCTCAGGGAAGTCGTGGTCACTCAGATCCAAACCAACTCATTTACAGTATGATCTCATATACAAATGACAAAGACTATAGGTTTTATATAATGTTTTAATAAAATGACTATTTTAGATAATAAGGCGTGAGCCGCAATAACCAGAACCATACAACACATTAGGATTGAAATAGTCACCAGGAGAGTAAAACATAAGAACAAAGCTATCCTCGTGTCTAATAGTTCCTACTCTCCCCCTGCTTGATCTATTTCGAGCACAGCATGTTAAGCTTCTAACTTGCCCTTCTGAATCACTGGGGAGACATCAGCACTCATACCTGAGCAAAGGCCTGTGATCTTGGTTCAGCGTCTGCAACGAGGCAGTCAGCGTCTAGTTGTGGTTCCCTGGTCGGAATCTCCCTCTTGCGTGTATTGGGACAAGGAAGTGATTTTATAACTAACATGTCAGCGTGATCACAAAATGTCCCTACGCAGGAATGCCAAATACTAAACTCCTACCACGTCTATCTTCAATGTACCAGACTGTATCCTTGACTGAAGCACAGAGTGAACAGGAATGTGTTATGGAGAACTCCAGTGCTGAAGTAGGCTAAACAGTGTGATATGAATATAAAACAAGTCCGTAGAACTGGCTATTTGAAAAATAACAGTACGAAGCCTAATAAAAAGCATTTAGAGCAAAGTGCACAGAGGCTCTAAGCTGCAAGCAAATGAATAAAATACATCCAGGGCAAAGTGCACAAAGGCCTAAAGCTAATGCGCAAAGGATACGTAAAACTAACCACACTACACCCTCCCCTTGTCGGTAGCAAGTGGTTCCAATAATATAAAAGTATGCCCCAGGTATAAACAATACATAAAAATATATATATTTCGACAAGGTCAGAAGACAACAAAGTCATAAATTTAGGAAACGTGACGATAAAGCCAAATTCAGTATAATGTCAATTTTTCAGGGGTAAAAAAAAAATCCAATTGTCAGACAGAAGCAATAGAAAGTAGGAGTTCCTCCACTTCGATATATGTCAAGATCGGAAGATCCAGGCCACAAAGTACCATGGAGCAGGTGTGTTCCAAAGCCCCAAAACCATTCAGGGCAGCACCCCGTGCAGGGCCTATGAACAAGACAATACCATCTTCCTCCAGGAAGGGAATCTCATAAACTGCTTCACGAAGCAAACGCAACCGTAGTGCACAAGTCTGGGAATGAGCCCTAATCGGGAACATCAACCGATCAGTATCGACCACTGGAGGGCGCTGCAGTGAGAGACAGAAAGCCAGTGCATGTTCAAACGAGCACCAAAGGCACCGAAACACGGGTTGCACACAATCCAAAACTGGTCGGAATGACAGAGACCAGTCACACTCCAAATGTCCCAGGAGTGTTGCTCCAAAATGCTGCATCATGCGTTCACGACACAGCTGCGCTGACTGGAGCAGCAATATAGGATGTCGTCGTGGCGGGACAGCCATTGCGAAAAAATAGCAACAATAGCAAGACTCCAGCCAATAAAACCAAAGTAATCGGGAAACCCCCAAAAATGCTTCCGAAGATAGGGTACAGCCGAAGGTATCAAACCGAATATGGAAGAGAAGGTGTGAGCAACACCAACGGCTTTGAAAAAATGTGCAATTCCAGCAGTGCTGGACGCATTAAATATACGTCCCACAAGTTCACCAAAGTGACTCGGAAAGTTAGTATTCAAAAGGGACTGTATTTCCGCTGATGACCTTGCCACCTGAAGTGCGTAGGTCTCGCTAGCAGATGTAAGGGCCACATGCTTTTGAAACACTAAAGCTTTTAGTCGACTCAACTTGTCGAAATTCACCTTGGAAATAGCAATATGAGGCCAGATGTCTGCTACCTCCCTAATTTGAGTGGGGGGAAACCACACATTCCCGCAGCACGTAACGGCCTTGGTGACAACGACCACGTAAACTATTCCGGCATGCATGCCACAGCAGCGTTCGCTGTTAAGAACAATGTAATTGCCGTTGAAAAGCACCTGGAAAGTGTTTTTAATAACCGGGACTGGAACTCCTTTCAGATAACAAGCTAAGTTAGCAATCGAAGCGTTACACGCTCCGTGCAAGGACAGCTGTTTACAAACCATGGAATGGCTGACAGAAGTTTCGCATTCACTACCGCTAAGAAAAACCTTCCTCAAACCATTAATACATCTGTATAGAAAGGGAAGCTCCCACACCTCGTGTATGTAACTGTCTCTCAACCGTTCGTATCTACCCACCGGAATGTGCCTCAAACAAGAAGTAAATTGCAGAGTGGAGATAGGCAAATTAATAACCCGTGAATTAACCACTCAGCGGATGGAATCTCAGCAACCGTGAAAGGCAGTTTCTCCAATTTTTCAATATTTAACATGACATACGTCGCTTCCTTTTTTGCCATCAGTTGTTGTTGACGAGTTAAAGGAGACAAAGATCTCCCTGGCACGAATGTGCTGCCACGGAACGCGACCTGCCTTCAAGGTCTGTAGAGTCCAACCCAGCTGCATGATGGATCGCGTCTGACTCTGCCCATGATATAAAGAGGACATATCCGATTTAATAATGTCTATAGCAGAGGAAACGATGCTGTCAATTGTGTAAACAGTCAGAAAGGGAATGCATGCCATTATCCACAACAGACAAAGCCTGTATCAGGTTTTCCTGATCAATTTGCCTCAACCGGGCCGCTGCCTCCTGTTGTGAAAGCTTCCAAATCTCATTATATACGTCGTCTAAAAATAGTTTCTTCCGGGGTACCTTAGGTCCTGACAAAAAATCTTGTAAGTCAGTATCATTAGACAGTAACGTGAGATGTGATTTAACTGCATCCAGTGTGGATGATTTCAACCATTGCTGACAAAGCTTTCCCACGCTGTATGTAGTTATGATATCAGCATGTTCTGGTGAAATGTAGCGAGGGTCTGCCCTACTAGTCCTGAACCCCCCTGAAGAGGTGACAAAACGTTGATGACACTTATTAGTGTCTACAGGCCATAATAACCACCCGCCCGGATGTACTAATGAAGTGTTAAGCGTACCATTCTGGACCCAGTGTGTAAACTCACTAAACGTAGCATTAACATATCGCTGCCAATTGTTCAATTTGGAAGGGACAGGTATACCAGGCAAATTTAACTATCTAATCGTTGCCAAGCCCAAACAGCTAGTCTGTTGTACTGTGTCATTGAGGAAAATCATCTGCACAGGGATAATACATGCTCTAAATAATGTGTCCCTGCCTTGCATTTGCCAATTTTTCGTTCCCCAGACACTTTTTAAATCAACAGTCTTAAACCAATATTCATACCCCTCAACCGAAAGTTTAGACACAAACAAATTTGAATACAGTAATTTAGTATCTGTCAATAACATTTGCTTATTAGCATACGGAGTAACTTTAAAATAGTAAGACTTAGCATTTTGTTGATTATGCCCAGAAAAATATGCAAATTTATCATAATACGTTTTTGAACTCCCTTGTGGAGGAGTTGGGCAATGTTCCCATTACACATAATCAAATATGGACTTAGGGCTACTTGCTTTATGAATAAAGTGGTGTCCATAATAGTTGTAGCAAAACATGTCACCATGATTATCTCTAAATAGGTAAGCATCGTCATTGTCATAGACAGTATAATATTGCAAGTCTGTCAGCATAGAATCTACTGTCTTCACATCCCAATCATCAGAAACAATGCCTGGTATAACAATATCATTAATTGATAGCTTGAGAACATACGGTATTTGATCAATTCAGTGGGACCATATATATCAAACATTACTTTATCCCACACAATCCCATCCGGAATCGGTATTGCAGACATGTTTACATTGGACAAGTCTCTGCAAACCATATGAGACGAAAAATGTGGTTTTAACACTGTCTCCACGTGCTCAATATCAGATCGTTCAGGAAGAAAATGACTGTGTATTACTAGAAAAAAAGTAACCACAAAACCCAACCACAATTTTTTTTTCATTATAGCCATAAAACGCCACAAATAGTTCCAAGGAAAAACAAAATGTGTGTGTTTAAGCCAACACAGCAGCTTACGTGGACCTCGGACTGAAGACAGTGAGGACGAGGAGCCGGACACTGCATCATCAGTGTCGTTGAAGCAGCCAGAGGCAGTTCTCGCAAAAGGTGCAACTGTGAACAAAGAAGCAGATGGAGGCTCTCGCCTTGGCACACTATAAACCACATGTTCAGAAACATCAGTAGAACGTACAGCAACTTGATCAAAAGATTCCAAATTAATCGTCGTCTGTGGAACAATCGCAAGATCATCTTCCACCCTCCCAAGCTCGGAGAGGAAACTGCGTTGGTGTAAATCACCTGCAGCGGGACTTCTTCCCCAGTAGTGAGAGGGATTCCGGAACTACTGGGTGTCCCTCTTGGTCTGCTGTGCAGAATCGGCCACATGTTGTAACTTGACATTATCAATGGAAACAAAGCGATTTCCCTTGGCCCCGTGCAGCGGCGGTAAAATTACAGTTCTCGTGCCGCTAACCCCTAATACTGGGACTGGTGCTCGATAAGAAGGACCAAATTCTTTCTTTATTGCGACCTTTTTACACACTAGATCCCCAATCCTGGGTATCCAACCAGTAGGCGTTACTGGGTCATCCTTAATTCCTGAGGAGGCAGCACTTGCAGAAGAGTTATCTTCACGGAATTGTTGTGAATCCTGCAAAACAGTGACACAATCATTTATGTCAAAAGGCGTATCTGCCGCCTTCACACCAGGACCATCTAGATCAGGAACATACATTTGTGTTCCGAACAGGCACTCATATGAAGTATGACCCCCCCAGTGACCTTCTAGGCAAGTTATTAAGTGCCCGCTGTACTCCATACAGGTGGGCTAGCCAACCACGACCCGTACCTATAACTCTGGCCGTTAAAGATTGCTTTAAATCACGATTCAAACGCTCCACGACAGAATTTCCCTCAGGATGAAATGGAGACGAGAACTGGAGTTGGACCCCCAACGAAGCCATGGTGTCCCTGAAAGCCTTAGAGGCAAAAGCAGGGCCCTGGTCCGAATGAAAAGCCGCAACTGCAAATGTATCGACAAAGATGCGCAAATCTTTAATAACAGTTCGAGCGTCAGCCGAGCGTTGTGGCCAGACCCACACAAATCTGGAGCACGAATCTACAGCAACCAATATATATTTGTATGCAATATCTGGTGTCAGCGGACCACAATGATCCAATTACACACACTGTAAAGGTTTATTTGAAATCAGAAGGGGCGTCTGCTGCGGGCGTCTAGCCGACAAAGCTTTAATTTGTTGACAAACGTCACAACAAAGGACATATTGCTTTGTCTCTTTATAGAGACCAGGCCACCAGTAACGAGCCTGTAAAAGTGAAATCGTGGCAGCCACACCAGCATGTGCAGATGCCACCCCCTCATGTGCTGCAGAAATGAATCGAGGTCTCAATTTTATTGGGTAGTTCACGTACACCAATGCCTGGAATATTAACAACAGCATTTAGCGCACTACTCAAGCAGTAACTATATTTAGAAGGAAATCCTTTAGGATACGGCATGCCATCAGCCGTAGCTTTTATGGCAGCCGAAATCTCTGTGCCTGGTTTGGAACTCGAACGAGTCACTGCGGCCACAGTGGTGACAGCCACTGCCGATTTCGCGGCTTCATCAGCCAAAGTATTCCCAGTAACGTGTATTCCAACGCGCTGGTGTCCAAGTGTATGTACAACATGGACCTTAGGAAGCGTTTCTTTCAGATCCGCAAATTTACCCCACAACAATTTGTGTTTAATGGTGTTGCCTTTAGAATCTCTGAACCCATTCAACTTCCAATAGTGTAAATATTCATTGAAAGACTGAACACAGTAGTAGGACTCACAGACCAGCAAGGTTAAAGTCGCCGGATCCGCGTGCTCCAACGCTAACAATAGAGCTTTAAGCTCAGCCAGCTGCGCCGTGCAATCTCCCAAGGTTTTAGTATAAGTATGTCGGGGGCAGAACACTTCCCCCTCCATAATGCCGCGCACCACCGCACATGCAGCAGAATACTGTTGTTCAGTCCCAACCGCTGGTTGCGCAGAGCCATCGGTATACATGACCACCTGATATTGGTCAATAGGCAATGTGCCAGCAGGAACTGGGTATTCCATTTCATATTGAAGAAATTCTTGAGTCTGCAGTTTAGGGTCAAATATATATTCTACATCAGTGGCAGTCAAAGACGTAGCCCATTGTATCCATCGCGGGTGTAAAGCTTTCGAATTAGGAACACTTGCTTTTGTAACAGCCTCTAAGGCTGGAATCGGGGAAACGACAATGATGCGTTGGCCCTGGGCAAGCGGTCTTTCTTTAATCACAGCCATCTGTACTGCAGTGAGTATTTTCTCAGTTTGTGCAAATCGTTGTTCTGCAGCAGAATACAAGTGGGACTTGTATGCAATTGGGACTGTCTCACCCTCATTAAAGGTGACATATGTAAACCCAACAGCCCCAGGTATCACCCTGATGACTAAATGTGTTTTATTGTCCCGTGTGTGTAAGTGTTTAAGTTCTAAGAGATCAGTTTGCAAATCTCGTAGTATATGTGTATGCTCAATCATCCAAAATCTACTCGAAAAATTCAGACGAATCAACTCGTATAAGGGTTTTATACGTGTAGCATAATCAGGTATGTAAGTTCTGCCAAAATTCAGAAACCCCAACAATGACTGGAGCTTCCGAACCAAATTAGGAGGCTGCAATTGAGCACATTTCTCCCAAAAATGTGGCGCTAAGCTCTTGCCCTCACTCGACAGCTCATATCCCAGGAAAATGACGCTGAGGAAGGCAATCTTCGATTTCTTAAAATTAAACTTATAGCCAATTCCAGCAAACCCCACAACAATGCGTGATACACGCCTTGGATGTTGCAGAATCTCATCGTCTGTCAAATATATATCATCAACATATGATAACGCTTCAGGGTCCAACTCGTGCAGAATTTCAGTTACACGAGCCAAAAATAGTCCTGGGCTATTCTTATACCCCTGAGGCAAACGACAAAACTTTTTCTGAGAGCCAAACGCACTGAAACTGGTATAGTCCCGACTTTCGGGCGCTATATTTTCGCAGACAAATCCATTCGAGATATCTAATGTTGTTTTGTATTTTTTACGCACTATATTATTCATAAGCGCTGCGCTATGTGAATTCTGTATTGCATATGTGCGTGTATGTCCATTTAAATGTCTGTAATCCACCACTATCCTATATGAATGGTCCGGTTTAGCAACTGGAAATAAGGGATTATTCATCGGCGAGACACAGGGCTCAATTACACCCTGGTACTCCAATTGTGTAAGAATATTCCTAACCAATGCCCTTGCCTCAAATTTGATAGGATACTGCGGCTGCGGCTTGCCCTTTATTGGAATTACATGATAAGGTGATTGTCTATCCCACCCCACATTATTTCTATATAGAGCGGGGGCCTGTGCTAGAGCCCATAGTTTACTATAGGACTCCGCTAGTTCTCTTGGAACAAGTGGTGAGAAGGAAGGTGTAATAACCTCTTCCCCAACCGGACAGTCGCGAACAAAGTCAGGCGGCCAATCTTGTTCGGCCAGCAGAACGTCATATGATTTTACCATATGGTCCCAAAAGACGGCGTGTACAATGCGGTCAATGTCCCCTTCTAATTGCAGAGTCATATTATATACTCTATCAGGATTAGAGACTCGCTTATCCGCCGTTTCGACTTGTATGAAGTCATCAGTTGCTTTCACCTCCAGATGCTCTAGAAGACTCCGGCGAACTATTGTGACCTCTGCCACGCTGTCTAACAGTGCTAAAGCCCATGTCTTGTTCGTCAAGAGAACTCTCTTCTTGAGCGGCATGTCTAACCGAGACTGCTGCCACTTTCTTCTTTTTAAATTGTTGTTTTTGTTGCAGTGGTTTCTCTTCTTGTTTAATAGAAACCGCCGTTGAGCGTTGTGAATCCTGTCTCGGTTTCACATACTCAGTTCTCTGCTCTGACCGCCCACCTCTCTCACTTCTCTTGTCCGAGGAGTCCTGAAAGGAACGAGATTGGCGTGTATCAGTATATTGATATCTATCAGGCGTCTTCAAATTATCCCTATTCCTGAGATTATACCTATTCTGCGGGGTCTCCGGTTGCGGAGACTGTCCCCCATCTTTCTTAGGTGTTTGCTGTTTCTTTTCCCAGTGCTTTTTAGTACCCTCAGGTTGCTGTTGTTTAGCATTGTCTTTATTATTTTTACCTTTCAATTGGGGTTTTTGTGGTCTAGCCCCAAGGCTATCGCGACCAATACTAGAATATGTTTCTGCTATTATTCCCAGGAGTTCCCGCTCCTGATTAAGGAGGGGAGAGCCATGTTGCCACCAGAGCTGGTGTGTTGCCTTGGGGATGCATGGTCCCACCCAGATAACCCTACACCAGGTAAGAGTTCCCTCGTTGGGGGCCGGCACAGTGAACCCACCCCAGGCTGCCCCCGCATGGTCAGCACCTCCAGGTGCTGCCGCGGGAGCCAGCCTTTCCTGTGATGTCTGCCTGCTTCTGAGAGCAGACACATGCAGGGGCTGCAGCCAGATGGGTCACCTGGGGGAGTGCTGTCCTCTGCAGCTTTGGGGCTCCGGGATGGGGTCCGGGGCCCCTGTTCCCATTCTCAAGGGGAGTGCAGTGGCACTCCCTGGCTGCCTCTTCTGCCGCCAGCCCCTTCCACTGCCGGCAGCCATCATGCGGGGGCACGACAGCGGCCCCCAGCCATCCTTCTTCACAGGGCCCCAGGATGGGGTCCGGGGCCACTTTCCACAATGTTCACAGGGAGCACGACTGCGCTCCCTGACTTTACTTCGGCTGCATGGGGCCCCGGGATAGGGTCCCTATACTTCCATGGCAAGGGAGGTGTGCGACGGCGCACCCCCATCACCTTAAACTGGCCAGGCTTCATGGGGCCCCTTCTTCATCCATAAAGGGGGTGCAATGACTCTCCCCCGGCTCCTCTTCCTTTTGCTGTGGCCCCGGCACAATCTGGAGCAGCTGCAGAGCCTCACTCGAGTCGTCGCTGCCTCTGGAAAGGTCAAAGGTCGCAGGTCGCGGTCCTCCTCCCCTTGATATCCCAGGCCCCCAAGGTCCAGTTTGCATGATCCTGGTGTCGTTTCACTCCTGGTGACAAGACCTTGCCGCCAGGAGGCCTGTTGTCAGGCCTCCTTGCCTAGGAGATTCTCAGATTGTAGGGAGCCAGTCCCCCTGACTCCCTGCACCATCCTTTCCTCTGGGCGCCTTCCTTTTCTTCTGGGCTGCGTGCTCTCCCTGTGCCGGCGCAGTCTTTCCCCCAGCTAGTCCTCATGGGAGGCAACGGGGCCAGCTTACCTGGCCCTGGCATGCGCCTCACTGGGCCCGACGTCCTTTAGGGGCAGACTCCCTGCCCCAGGGGGCAGCCAGGGGGTTCTTCCTTCCAGTTGCCCATGCCACCGTTCTGCAGTCCCAGTGTCCAACAGTGAAGCACAACCAAGAGAGAGAGCTCTCCCCTGTGCAAGGCCTGTTAAGTGGGGCAGAAGTGTCCAGCAGGTCTGCACCTCTGGCCTATCCAGATATGCCACAACACTTCCTTGCCCCTGTCCCCTCCTTCTGCACAGTCTTCCTGGATAGCTCAAAATGGCATCATCCAGGAGTTAGTTGCTGCATGTACGCTGAAAGTCTCAGCCCCTCCTCCCTGACATTCCTTCTAGGGCCTCTCCAGCCTGCTCCTGGCACGGAATGGCAGCTGGCTGATTGATGCAAGGCCCTGCTCAAGCAGCTGGACAGTGCAGTAATTGGCCCTAATTTAGAGCTGAGTGAGAGAAAGATGACATCCCTGGATGACCCATAAATTGTACAACTATGCTCTTATAACCTACTGCATTATTATTTCCTTACAGGTTACAGTGTACTTTGGGGTGACTCTGGTCTCGGTGAACCCCAAAGGACTGGAGTTGCACCCTAGGCTATCCTTTCCCATTGACATTTAATGGAGTGTCCCCATAATGCAAATACAGTAAGCACACTGTCAATCCCTCATATGTGTACACCCATCTCATGAGGCCACCACTCTCTCTGCATAGTCCCTCCTGCGCTAGGCTTACCTAAGTGCAGTTCTTGGTCTGCGCACATCAGGAATCCTCCCCCTCTCAGCCCTCACATGGGTGCACATCGTGTGCACACATGATCACGTTTAACCCGCCTGGGGCCTTCTACTCTTGCTGTGCCACAGCAGCCTTTCCTTAGCACAGCGGCACTGGCGGTAAACATGTGCAGTCCATTTACCATGAGTTTACTGTGCGGGAGTCCCTGCCTAGGAGGCATCCTCACAGTAAAAGGTCAAAAAGCGAAAAATCAGGGCAGACCTGATAGTCCGAACCATCCTCTCACAGGCTACAAATTCAATTTTAAGAAAACAAAAACTGTCTTTCTCAGTGTCCTTTTTTTTTTTTTTGGGATACAAGTTATCAGATGAAGAAAAGAGCCAAGCTCCCCACTTTCTAGAAAAATGCACACAATTGCAACCACCAAATGCCATAAAAAAAGCTCCAGTCCTTATTTGGTTTTGTAAACTTTGGCTGTACTTAAATTCCTGATTATGCACAACGCATTAAACTGTTAAATGATTTAATACACCCTGACTTTTCAAGCAAGTATTTGACAGTCTAACATACAGGCATTCTCAGAGTATTGCAGCAAGACATGCTTGCAGCAAAACACACACCAGACAACAAAACATTTGGTCATCAGAGTAATTGCTGGTGTAACATTTAATGAGGGTGACACTATCCTTGTTGCATACAGATCACATTTGTGTTCCACAGTAGAACAATGCTTTGCTCTCCGAAAAGATTCTGACTGCTGATCAGATGGCTGCCATTATAGAGAGACATCTGGATCAGGAGAAACACGTCATTGTCGTGTCTCTGATCCCAGCCCTTGAGGCTGTCACAAAGGCCAGCGTTCCAAATGCAAAAGCATTACATCCATGCTGGATCCAATGGGCAATGTCTCTGACAGCCACTGATGTAGATTACATTTTTGATCCGAAATTACAAGCTCAAGAATTCCATCAATACAAAATGGATTATCCAGTACTAGCAAACACTTTGCCTGTTGGTCAAAATCAAACAGTCATTTACACCGATGGTTCAGCCCAACCAGCCATAGGGACTAAACACCATTACTCTGCCGCTTGTGCGGCTGTGAGTGGCTACTTGAAAGATAGTAAATTCCATCCACAAAATACTTACACACAGACCTTAGGGGACTGTACTGCACACCTAGCATAGCTCAAGACTGATGGCACTAGAACACACAGATCCAAAAGACTGATTCCCACTATTGTGTCCAGTCCTTCAATGAATATCTGCATTATTGGTGTCAGAATGGGTTCAGAGATTCAAAAGGCAATACCATCAAACACAGGTTACTGTGGGGGAAGGTAGCAGATTTGAAAGAAACCCTACCAAATGTTCAAGCAGTTCATACACTGGGACATCAACATTAGGAATTCACGTCACAGGCAATACCTTGGCCGAAGAAGCAGCCAAGTCAGCAGTAGCCATGGCTTCTGTTGCTGTAATTACTCATTCAAGAACGAGGCTGGATGATGAAACACTGACTGCTGCGAAAGCTTTGGCTGACAGAAAGCCATTACCAAAAGCATATCTTGTCAAATATCCCTACCGCATAACTTGCCTGAATATTGCCTTAGTAACAAGACCAGGTATGGGTGATTGTGTGGTCCCAAGAAGACCAAAGATCTGAGTTTGTCGCGTGGGCTCTCATTATCCTAAATGAGACTACTGGATTTCTAGGCAGCAGGATCGATAACGGTGTGGGGGACTGAGTCTGACCCACGTGTAAAGAACTCTGTCACCCTAAATCCGTTTTTTGCTCCGGCTAACTAGCAGTGCCTCATTTCTCCCACGGGGAAGAGATGATTGGGCAGCCGAGCGCATGACATCTTTGGAACTTCTCAGGGAAGTCGTGGTCACTCAGATCCAAACCAACTCTCTCATTTACAGTATGATCTCATATACAAATGACAAAGACAGTATAGGTTTTATATAATGTTTTAATAAAACAACTGTATTTTAGATAATAAGGCGTGAGCCGCAATAACCAGAACTATACAACACAGTAGGATTGAAATAGTCACCAGGAGAGTAAAACATAAGAACAAAGCTATCATTGTGTCTAATAGTTTCTACTCTCCCTCTGCTTGATCTATTTCGAGCACAGCATGTTAAGCTTCTAACTTGCCTTTCTGAATCACTTGGGAGACATCAGCCCTCATACCTGAGCAAAGGCCTGTGATCTTGGTTCAGCATCTGCAACGAGGCTGTCAGCGTCTAGTTGTGGTTCCCTGGTCGGAATCTCCCTCTTGCGTGTATTGGGACAAGGAAGTGATTTTATAACTAACATGTCAGCGTGATCACAAAATGTCCCTACGAAGGAATGCCAAAGACTAAACTCCTACCACGTCTATCGGCAATGTACCAGACTGTATCCTTGACTGAAGCACAGAGTGAACAGGAATGTGTTATGGAGAACTCCAGTGCTGAAGTAGGCTAAACAGTGTGATATGAATATAAAACAACACCGTAGAACTGGCTATGTGAAAAATAACAGTACGAAGCCTAATAAAAAGCATTTAGAGCAAAGTGTACAGAGGCTCTAAGCTGCAAGCAAATGAATAGAATACATCCAGGGCAAAGTGCACAAAGGCCTAAAGCCTGAAGCTAATGCGCAAAGGATACGTAAAACTAACCACACTACACCCTCCCCTTGTTGGTAGCAAGTGGTTCCAATAATATAAAAGTATGCCCCAGATATAAACAATACATAAAAATATATATATTTCGACAAGGTCAGAAGACAACAAAGTCATAAATTTAGGAAACATGTGACGATAAAGCCAAATTCAATATAATGTCAATTTTTCAAGAGAAAAAAACAATCCAATTGTCAGACAGAAGCAATAGAAAGTAGGAGTTCCTCCACTTCGATATATGTCAATATCGGAAGATCCACGCCACAAAGTACCATGGAGCAGGTGTGTTCCAAAGCCCCAAAACCATTCAGGGCGGCACCCCGTGCAGGGCCTATGAACGAGACAATACCATCTTCCTCCAGGAAGGGAATCTCATAAACTGCCTCACGAAGCAAACTCAACCGTAGTGCACAAGTCTGGGAATGAGCCCTAATCGGGAACATCAACAGATCAGTATCAACCACTGGAGGGCGCTGCAGTGAGAGACAGAAAGCCAGTGCATGTTCAAACGAGCACCAAAGGCACCGAAACACGGGTTGCACACAATCCAAAACTGGTCGGAATGACAGAGACCAGTCACACTCCAAA
This sequence comes from Pleurodeles waltl, assembly GCF_031143425.1. Taxonomy (NCBI): domain Eukaryota; kingdom Metazoa; phylum Chordata; class Amphibia; order Caudata; family Salamandridae; genus Pleurodeles; species Pleurodeles waltl. The sequence goes on from NC_090445.1 coordinate 171,820,225, forward strand.
TGTCCCAGGAGTGTTGCTCCAAAATGCTGCATCATGCGTTCACGACACAGCTGTGCTGACGGGAGCAGCAATATAGGATGTCGTCGTGGCGGGACAGCCATTGCGAAAAAATAGCAACAATAGCAAGACTCCAGCCAATAAAGCCAAAGTAATCGAGAAACCCCCGAAAATGCTTCCGAAGATAGAGTGTATAGCCGAAGGTATCAAACCGAATATGGAAGAGAAGGTGTGAGCAAAACCAACACCAACGGCTTTGAAAAAATGTGCAATTCCAGCAGTGCTGGACGCATTAAATATACGTCCCACAAGTTCACCAAAGTGACTCGGAAAGTTAGTATTCAAAAGGGACTGTATTTCCGCTGATGACCTTGCCACCTGAAGTGCGTAGGTCTCGCTAGCAGATGTAAGGGCCACATGCTTTTGAAACAATAAAGCTTTTAGTCGACTCAACTTGTCGAAATTCACCTTGGAAGTAGCAATATGAGGCCAGATGTCTGCTACCTCCCTAATTTGAGTGGGGGGAAACAACACATTCCCGCAGCACGTAATGGCCTTGGTGACAACGACCACGTAAACTATTCCGGCACGCATGCCACAGCAGCGTTCGCTGTTAAGAACAATGTAATTGCCGTTAGAAAGCACCTGGAAAGTGTTTTTAATAACCGGGACTGGAACTCCTTTCAGATAACAAGCTAAGTTAGCAATCGAAGCATTACACGCTCCGTGCAAGGACAGCTGTTTACAAACCATGGAATGGCTGACAGAAGTTTCGCATTCACTACCGCTAAGAAAAACCTCCCTCAAACCATTAATACATCTGTATAGAAAGGGAAGCTCCCACACCTCGTGTATGTAACTGTCTCCCAACCGTTCGTATCTACCCACCGGAATGTGCCTCAAACAAGAAGTAAATTGCAGAGTGGAGATAGGCAAATTAATAACCCCGTGAATTAACCACTCAGCGGATGGAATCTCAGCAACCGTGAAAGGCAGTTTCTCCAATTTTTCAATATTTAACATGACATACGTTGCTTCCTTTTTTGCCATCAGTTGTTGATGACGAGTTAAAGGAGACAAAGATCTCCCTGGCACGAATGTGCTGCCACGGAACGTGACCTGCCTTCAAGGTCTGTAGAGTCCAACCCAGCTGCATGATGGATCGCGTCTGACTCTGCCCATGATATAAAGAGGACATATCCGATTTAATAATCTCTATAGCAGAGGAAACAATGCTGTCAATTGTGTAAACACGGTCAGAAAGGGTATGCATGCCATTATCCACAACAGACAAAGCCTGTATCAGGTTTTCCTGATCAATTTGCTGCAACCGGGCCGCTGCCTCCTGTTGTGAAAGCTTCCAAATCTCATTATATACTTCGTATAAAATCGTTTCTTCCGGGGTACCTTAGGTCCTTACTTGTAAGTCAGTATCATTAGACAGTAACGTGAGATGTGATTTAACTGCATCCAGTGTGGATGATTTCAACCATTGCTGACAAAGCTTTCCCACGTTGTATGTAGTTATGATATCAGCATGTTCTGGTGAAATGTAGCGAGGGTCTGCCCTACTAGTCCTGAACCCCCCTGAAGAGGTGACAAAACGTTGATGACACTTATTAGTGTCTACAGGCCATAATAACCACCCGCCCAGATGTACCAATGAAGTGTTAAGCGTACCATTCTGGACCCAGTGTGTAAACTCACTAAACGTAGCATTAACATATCGCTGCCAATTGTTCAATTTGGAAGGGACAGGTATACCAGGCAAATTTAACTCTCTAATCGTTGCCAAGCCCAAACAGCTAGTCTGTTGTACTGTGTCATTGAGGAAAATCATCTGCACAGGGATAATACATGCTCTAAATAATGTGTCCCTGCCTTGCATTTGCCAATTTTTCTTTCCCCAGACACTTTTTAAATCAACAGTCTTAAACCAATATTCATACCCCTCAACCGAAAGTTTAGACACAAACAAATTTGAATACAGTAATTTAGTATCGGTCAATAACATTTGCTTATTAGCATACGGAGTAACTTTAAAATAGTAAGACTTAGCATTTTGTTGATTATGCCCAGAAAAATATGCAAATTTATCATAATACGTTTTTGAACTCCCTTGTGGAGGAGTTGGGCAATGTTCCCATTGCACATAATCAAATATGGACTTAGGGCTACTTGCTTTATGAATAAAGTGCTGTCCATAATAGTTGTAGCAAAACATGTCACCATGATTATCTCTAAATAGGTAAGCATCTTCATTGTCATAGACAGTATAATATTGCAAGTCTGTCAGCATAGAATCTACTGTCTTCACATCCCAATCATCAGAAACAATGCTGGGTATAACAATATCATTCATTGATAACTTGAGAACATACGGTATTTGATCAATTCAGTGGAACCATATATATCAAACATTACTTTATCCCACACAATCCCATCCGGAATCGGTATTGCAGAAATGTTTACATTGGACAAGTCTCTGCGAACCATATGAGATGAAAAATGTGGTTTTAACACTGTCTCCACATGCTCAATATCAGATCGTTCAGGAAGAAAATGACCGTGTATTACCAGAAAAAAAGTAACCACAAAACCCAACCACAAAAAAATAGTCATTATAGCCACAAAAAGCCACAAATAGTTCCAAGGAAAAACAAAATATGTGCGTTTAAGCCAACACAGCAGCTTACGTGGACCTCGGACTGAAGACAGTGAGGACGAGGAGCCGGACACTGCATCATCAGTGTCGTTGAAGCAGCCAGAGGCAGTTCTCGCAAAAGGTGCAACTGTGAACAAAGAAGCAGATGGAGGCTCTCGCCTTGGCACACTATAAACCACATGTTCAGAAACATCAGTAGAACGTACAGCAACTTGATCAAAAGATTCCAAATTAATCGTCGTCTGTGGAACAATCGCAAGATCATCTTCCACCCTCCCCAAGCTCGGAGAGGAAACGGCGTTGGTGTAAATCACCTGCAGCGGGACTTCTTCCCCAGTAGTGAGAGGGATTCCGGAACTACTGGGTGTCCCTCTTGGTCTGCTGTGCAGAATCGGCCACATGTTGTAACTTGACATTATCAATGGAAACGAAACGATTTCCCTTGGCCCCGTGCAGCGGCGGTAAAATTACAGTTCTCGTGCCGCTAACCCCTAATACTGGGACTGGTGCTCGATAAGAAGGACCAAATTCTTTCTTTACTGCGACCTTTTCACGCACTAGATCCCCAATCCTGGGTATCCAACCAGTAGGCGTTACTGGGTCATCCTTAATTCCTGAGGAGGCAGCACTTGCAGAAAAGTTATCTTCACGGAATTGTTGTAAATCCTGCAAAACAGTGACACAATCATTTATGTCAAAAGGCGTATCTGCCGCCTCCACACCAGGACCGTCTAGATCAGGAACATACATTCGTGTTCCGAACAGGCACTCATATGAAGTATGACCCCCCAGTGACCTTCTAGGCAAGTTATTAAGTGCTCTCTGTACTCCATACAGGTGGGCTAGCCAACCACGGCCCGTACCTATAACTCTGGCCGTTAAGGATTGCTTTAAATCACGATTCAAACGCTGCACGACAGAATTTCCCTCAGGATGAAATGGAGACGAGAACTGGAGTTGGACCCCCAACGAAGCCATGGTGTCCCTGAAAGCCTTAGAGGCAAAAGCAGGGCCCTGGTCCGAATGAAAAGCCGCAACTGCAAATGTATCGACAAAGATGCGCAAATCTTTAATAACAGTTCGAGGGTCAGCCGAGCGTTGTGGCCAGACCCACACAAATCTGGAGCACGAATCTACAGCAACCAATATATATTTGTATGCACTCTCTGGTGTCAGCGGACCACAATGATCCAATTACACACACTGTAAAGGTTTATTTGAAATCAGAAGGGGCGTCTGCTGCGGGCGTCTAGCCGGCGAAGCTTTAATTTGTTGACAAACGTCACAACAAAGGACATATTGCTTTGTCTCTTTATAGAGACCAGGCCACCAGTAACGAGCCTGTAAAAGTGAAATTGTGGCAGCCACACCAGCATGTGCAGATGCCACCCCCTCATGTGCTGCAGAAATTAATCGAGGTCTCTCAATTTTATTGGGTAGTTCACGTACACCAATGCCTGGAATATTAACAACAGCATTTAGCGCACTACTCAAGCAGTAACTATATTTAGAAGGAAATCCTTTAGGATATCGCATGCCATCAGCCGTAGCTTTTATGGCAGCCGAAATCTCTGTGTCTGGTTTGGAACTCGAACGAGTCACTGCGGCCACAGTGGCGACAGCCACTGCCGATTTCGCAGCTTCATCAGCCAAAGTATTCCCCGCAACGTGTATTCCAACGCGCTGGTGTCCAAGTGTATGTACAACATGGACCTTAGGAAGCGTTTCTTTCAGATCCGCAACCTTACCCCACAACAATTTGTGTTTAATGGTGTTGCCTTTAGAATCTCTGAACCCATTCAACTTCCAATAGTGCAAATATTCATTTAAAGACTGAACACAGTAGTAGGAGTCACAGACCAGCAAGGTTAAAGTCGCCGGATCCGCGTGCTCCAACGCTAACAATAGAGCTTTAAGCTCAGCCAGCTGCGCCGTGCAATCTCCCAAGGTTTTAGTATAAGTATGTCGGGGGCAGAACACTTCCCCCTCCATAATGCCGCGCACCACCGCACATGCAGCAGAATACTGTTGTTTAGTCCCAACCGCTGGTTGCGCAGAGCCATCGGTATACATGACCGCCTGATATTGGTCAATAGGCAGTGTGCCAGCAGGAACTGGGTATTCCATTTCATATTGAAGGAATTCTTGAGTCTGCAGTTTAGGGTCAAATATATATTCTACATCAGTGGCAGTCAAAGACGTAGCCCATTGTATCCATCGCGGGTGTAAAGCTTTCGAATTAGGAACACTCGCTTTTGTACAGCCTCTAAGGCTGGAATCGGGGAAACGACAATGATGCGTTGGCCCTGGGCAAGCGGTCTTTCTTTAATCACAGCTATCTGTACTGCAGTGAGTATTTTCTCAGTTTGTGCAAATCGTTGTTCTGCAGCAGAATACAAGTGGGACTTGTATGCAATCGGGACTGTCTCACCCTCATTAAAGGTGACATATGTAAACCCAACAGCCCCAGGTATCACCCTGATGACTAAATGTGTTTTATTGTCCCTTGTGTGTAAGTGTTTAACTGCTAAGAGATCAGTTTGCAAATCTCGTAGTATATGTGTATGCTCAATCATCCAAAATCTACTTGAAAAATTCGGACAAATCAACTCGTATAAGGGTTTTATACGTGTAGCATAATCAGGAATGTAAGTTCTGCCAAAATTCAGAAACCCCAACAATGACTGGAGCTTCCGAACCGAATTAGGAGGCTGCAATTGAGCACATTTCTCCAAAAAATGTGGCGCTAAGCTCTTGCCCTCACTCGACAACTCATATCCCAGGAAAATGACGCTGAGGAAGGCAATCTTCGATTTCTTAAAATTAAACTTATAGCCAATTCCAGCAAACCCCACAACAATGCGTGATACACACCTTAGATGTTGCAGAATCTCATCATCTCATATGATAACGCTTCAGGGTCCAACTCGTGCAGAATTTCAGTTACACGAGTCGAAAATAGTCCTGGGCTATTCTTATACCCCTGAGGCAAACGACAAAACTTTTTCTGAGAGCCAAACGCACTGAAACTGGTATAGTCCTGACTTTCGGGCGCTATATTTTGGCAGAAAAATCCATTCAAGATATCTAATGTTGTTTTGTATTTTTTACGCACTATATTATTGATAAGCGCTGCGCTATGTGAATTCTGTATTGCATATGTGCGTGTATGTCCATTTAAATGTCTGTAATCCACCACTATCCTATATGAATGGTCCGGTTTAGCAACTGGAAATAAGGGATTACTCATCGGCGAGACACAGGGCTCAATTATACCCTGGTACTCCAATTGTGTAAGAATATTCCTAACCGATGCCCTTGCCTCAAATTTGATAGGATACTGCGGCTGCGGCTGAGGTTCGCCCTTTATTGGAATTACATGATAAAGTGATTGTCTATCCCACCCCACATTATTTCTATATAGAGCGGGGCCTGTGCTAGAGCCCATAGTTTACTATAGGACTCCGCTAGTTCTCTCGGAACAAGTGGTGAGAAGGAAGGTGTAATAACCTCTTCCCCAACCGGACAGTCGCGAACAAAGTCAGGTGGCCAATCTTGTTCGGCCAGCAGAACGTCATATGATTTTACCATATGGTCCAAAAAGATGGCGTGTACAATGCGGTCAATGTCCCCTTCTAATTGCAGAGTCACGTTATATACTCTATCAGGATCAGAGACTCGCATATCCGCCGTTTCGACTTGTATGAAGTCATCAGTTGCTTTCACCTCCAGATGCTCTAGAAGACTCCGGCGAACTATTGTGACCTCTGCCGCGCTGTCTAACAGTGCTAACGCCCATGTCTTGTTCGTCAAGAGAACTCTCTTCTTGAGCGGCATGTCTAACTGAGACTGCTGCCACTTTCTTCTTTTTAAATTGTTGTTTTTGTTGCAGTGGTTTCTCTTCTTGTTTAATAGAAACCTCAGTTGAGCGTTGTGAATCCTGTCTCGGTTTCACGTACTCAGTTCTCCGCTCTGACCGCCCACCTCTCTCACTTCTCTTGTCCGAGGAGTCCTGAAAGGAACGAGATTGGCGTGTATCAGTATATTGATATCTATCAGGCGTCTTCAAATTATCCCTATTCCTGAGATTATACCTATTCTGCGGGGTCTCCGGTTGCGGAGACTGTCCCCCATCTTTCTTAGATGTTTGCTGTTTCTTTTCCCAGCGCTTTTTAGTACCCTCAGGTTGCTGTTGTTTAGCATTGTCTTTATTATTTTTACCCTGCAATAGGGGTTTTTGTGGTCTAGCCCCAAGGCTATCGCGACCAATACTAGAATATGTTTCTGCTATTATTCTCAGGAGTTCCCGCTCCTGATTAATCCGCGGAACGTCTCGAAGACGCATTCGCACTGCTAGTGCTACTGCCTCTCCCTTGAGATTACTCAAAATAATAGAAGAAACCGCGGCAAAATTGCCCATCAACTGCATGCCCAAATCTAAGGCATGGGCAGCCCCATATTCATCTTGAATTTGTTTAAGCACTACCGGTAAATTAGCTAATATCGGTATACCGTGTGCCGTAGTGTAGAGCGCGGCAAACACTGTGCCCCAGGTATTACAAAGGTCCACCGGAGGAACCATCCCATACGGCAAACACATCGTCAAAATTCTATGTTTATCCTGAGGTCCCGTATGGGGAAATACTGCTTCCAGCGTATACATTTTTTGCGCCAGCCAAAATGGAGTTTCCTCACGTTTAGCCGGTACTTTACCCATAACTGAGTGTTCAGTGGCCGGATTAATACCCGGAACCACTGCTTGTGGGTGCGCCGGAGCAGCACGCGCTGCATTAGTATTTAATGCTTGCATGACAAACTGAACCAGTCTTCTGTATGTAGCTGTCAAATCCATATATAAACGACGCACGTCAGCCACTACCAAATTGGCAACAGCAGGATATGGTGTGTAAGTAGCCAATAAAGGTCAGGTAGGACCTTCATTACTTAAGGGACCTAACCGAACCGGTGCTACTGTGTGTGGGAGGGCGCCATCAAGCCAATTATGGTGTTCTTGATAAGATAAAGGTATCTCTAAGTATGCATAAGCCCTGTACTGTCCAGGGACATTCGCAACAGTGTATTCGTGAAAAGGGTTTGTACCCCCATCAACTGCTGGAAACACGACCCAAGAATAAAAAAGTTCTGTTCTATAGGCTGCATGGGCGTCCACCGCAAAAGTGACCGGACCCCCCTGGACCGTCAGTCCATGTGCTATCAGATGTCCTGTGAGCGGTTGTCGCATATTAAGCGCTATATTCACTACATTAGGATTCGCCATTTGTAAAAACAGCACTAGGTCAGAGAAGCCACACCAATATCGGGGTTTTCCTTTCAAAGTTCAAGCTTGAACAACCAACCACTAAGTAATAGGATGTACCTATCCCGTGGTGGCGGAAATCCTCAGCTCCACGGACGTCTCCGCTTACGGAACCGAGCAGTCAATATATATATGAGACCGAGAGAGTCAGCCGGACCTAAATATTAGAGCCAGACCAATCGTTGGCGGCGCCATGTCGCGTGGGCTCTCATTATCCTAAATTAGACTACAGGATTTCTAGGCAGCAGGATCGATAACAGTGTGGGGGACTGAGTCTGACCCACCTGTAAAGAACTCTGTCACCCTAAATCCGGTTTTTGCTCCGGCTAACTAGCAGTGCCTCATTTCTCCCACGGGGAAGAGATGATTGGGCAGCCGAGCGCATGACATCTTTGGAACTTCTCAGGGAAGTCGTGGTCACTCAGATCCAAACCAACTCTCTCATTTACAGTATGATCTCATATACAAATGACAAAGACAGTATAGGTTTTATATAATGTTTTAACAAAACGACTGTATTTTAGATAATAAGGCGTGAGCCGCAATAACCAGAACCATACAACACAGTAGGATTGAAATAGTCACCAGGAGAGTAAAACATAAGAACAAAGCTATCATTGTGTCTAATAGTTTCTACTCTCCCTCTGCTTGATCTATTTCGAGCACAGCATGTTAAGCTTCTAACTTGCCTTTCTGGATCACTGGGGAGACATCAGCAGTCATACCTGAGCAAAGGCCTGTGATCTTGGTTCAGCATCTGCAACGAGGCAGTCAGCGTCTAGTTGTGGTTCCCTGGTCGGAATCTCCCTCTTGCGTGTATTGGGACAAGGAAGTGATTTTATAACTAACATGTCAGCGTGATCACAAAATGACCCTACGCAGGAATGTCAAAGACTAAACTCCTACCACGTCTATCGGTAATGTACCAGACTGTATCCTTGACTGAAGCACAGAGTGAACAGGAATGTGTTATGGAGAACTCCAGTGCTGAAGTAGGCTAAACAGTGTGATATGAATATAAAACAAGACCGTAGAACTGGCTATTTGAAAAATAACAGTACGAAGCCTAATAAAAAGCATTTAGAGCAAAGTGTACAGAGGCTCTAAGCTGCAAGCAAATGAATAAAATACATCCAGGGCAAAGTGCACAAAGGCCTAAAGTCTGAAGCTAATGCGCAAAGGATACGTAAAACTAACCACACTACAAGTTGATAAAAGCAGCACATGAGGGAGTTGCTTCTGCCCATGCAGGTGTGGCTGCTTCTATTTCTTTACTAAGAAATGCTATTGGTGGCTAGGTCTATACAAACAGACAAAAAAAGTATGTCCTTTGCTGTGACATCTGTCAGCAAATAAAAGGATCCACCGTCAAACACCCAACGCAGACACCCCTTCTTATTTCAAACAAACCACTGTAATGTGTGTACCTGGACCATTCTGGTCCCCTGACACCTGATGGCGCATACAAATACGTTTTAGTCGCTGTTGACTCATGCTCCAGATTTCTGTGGGTATGACCACAATGATCAGCTGACGGGCGGACTGTTATTAAAGATTTGCAAGTCTTTAAAGGTACATATGCAGTTGCGGCTTTTCACTCAGACCAGGGCCCTCCCTTTGCCTCAAGGGCATTCAGGAACACCATGGCTTTGTTAGGGATCCAACTACATTCTTATCCCCCCCCACCATCCAGGGGGTAACCATGTAGTAGAACAGAATAATCAAGACTTAAAGCAATCCTTAACATCAAGAGTACTAAGCACAGGTCATAGATAGCTTAATCACTTGTATGGAATCCAGAGAGCACTTAATGATCTTCCCATAAGGTACCTGGGAGGGCGCACCCCATATGAAGTGCTGTTTGGGACACAAATGTATGTCCCAGATCTTGATGCAACAGGCGCAGAGGCGGCAGACACACCTTTTGACATAAATGTACGTGTCACTATCTTCCAGGAATTACAAAAGTTCTGTCATGAAAACACATCTGCCTGTGCCACCTCCTTGGGAATAAGGGACGCACCAATACCATATACCATCTAGATTCTGAAAATTGGGTATCTAGTGTGAGAAAAGATTGCTGTGAAAAAGGAGTTTGGTCCTTTATATTGTGCACTGGTTCCCATCCTGGGAATACACGGTACCAGAACTGTTATTCTACCACTGCTGCCTGGTTCAAAAGCAAACAGCGTTGTTTCCATTGAAAATGTCAAGTTACACCATGTGGAGAATCCTACACAGCAGACCTAGAGGACTTCTGGGTAGTTCTGAATCCCTTTCACTACAGACCAGAAAGTTCCTCTACAGGTTTTGAGCAGCAATGCTGACACTTCCTCGAGCTTGGGGAGAATGGAACATGATCTTTCATTGGTACCACTATCTTCATCTGCGATAAGAAACGTCCAAAACAAAGAGCAATGAACTCAAACTGAATGAATCGTTTATTGTGAACCACCAAGGGTGACTTCTGCCAGTTCTCCACTTCCAAACACGGCTCCATTCTTTGCACAAATTGCTTCTGGATATTTTGCCGACATCAATGACTCTCACTCTTCTTCTGCAACACCATCATCCAGAGCACATAAGCTTATAAATTGGCTCAACATTAACTATTTTATTCATCCATGGAACCATATATGGCTCTTACTAACTACTTGCTTTTCACCATTGGATTGGGTATGTCATCATCTTTTTGCTGCTAAGACATGGTCATTACCTTCCTGAATGTTCCGCATTGGATGAGGTCCTAAAACAGCATCTTTTCCACATAAGGTCAGTTAAGACTTGTCCGTAGTAAACATTTCAGCTATACCAATTCCTGACAGGATTGTTTGGGATAAAGTATCTTTTGATATATTTGGCCCGACAGACATTCTTCAAATTCCATATGTTTTAAAAATTTCATTAGATGATGTGATAACACCTGGAGTTGTTTCTGATGACTGGGATGTAAAAACAGGGATTCTATTCTTTCTGAGCTAGAGTATTTTACTGTATTAGAAAGTGAAGATATTTACCAAACAAAAGAAAATTATGGAGATATGTTCTGTTATAATTATTATAGACATCATTTCATTCATATAGCAAGTACCCTTAAACATACATGGAAAAGTTTTCATATTTTTCTGGGCATAATGTTAAAAATGCTGACTCCTATTATTATAAATTTCCTCTAATGAAAATGCACACTGTACTGTTAATGGACACAAAATGTATTTATTCTGATTCCTTTTTTCCTGGTTGGATATAGAAGACTATGAATATTGGATGAAGTTGATTGACTTAAAGAGTGTTTGGGGACCTGGCGAATACAGGGAAAGGAACTTTATTTAGAGCATGCCTGATAACTTTATAAATGATATTTGTAAATGACACAGTGTAGGAGACAAGTTGTCTAGGCTTGGAAAAAATTAAAGAATTGAATGTGCCCAGTATCCCCACTCTCACAAAAGTTTACAAATGGCAAAAATACATAAATGCAACTGAAGAACAGCTCAATGGGTGTGTCCAGAAAGGAACATTTACCGCAACACTTTCAAGTCCTGGTGGGTTGTTATTGTGGCCACTAGACACAAATGATTGTACCCTTCAAGGAGGGTTTTAGGGCGAGCAGACCAGACCCTCGAAATGTGTCATCAGAACATTCGGGTATTGTGACAACATACAGTTTAGGAAAATTATGGCAGCAAAGGTTAAAAAGTTCCTCATTAGACTGTCACAGTGTCCTTTCCTCGGGATCTGTACGCTGCTGAACAAAAGCCCCACCTCCCGGCATCACCAACTCAGGAAGCTATTATAGCACGGAGTTATGATGAAGCCAGGCGGGGGGGAAGGGAATTAGGGTAGGGAACTGCAGGGAGAGAGATCTGAAAACAAAACTTTGGAACAAATATGCATATACTCATTCATAGCAGTATATATCACCAATAGACTCTGGACTAAAGACGTTTCCGTGATATCAGATTGAGACCCCTTTTGAATTGAGGGTGAAGCCCCTTCTTTGAATCATGGAACAAGAACAAACTACAACCTCAGAACCAAGAGATGGCAAGAGCTTAGGACTATGGTCATACTCTGAATATCAATCCTGTAACAACTATGCATTCATAACATAGACGTTTGATCACAGCCTAGAAATTCTCAAAGACTTAAATATGCTTTTCACATATTATGCTTTCCAAAAAACAATGAAACTATAATTTGCTTATCTCACATTTACAACTATAGGCCTGTAAGTTTTACTCATTGAGCTTAAAGCGCTTTATTCGTTGGGCAAAAACACCTTGTTAGTTGTTCATGATGCGCTTTGATTATTATACATGAAGCGCTTTGTTCCTTATGCCAGAAAGTGCTTTCACTTGTCTTATCTGAAGCGCTACGCTCGTTATGCTAATGGGCGCTTTACTCATGTGGCCTAAATCACTTTGATTGTTGTGCCAAGGGCGTTTTACGCATGTGGACTGAAGCTCTTTTTTGCTGTGCCAAGGGCACTTTCGTTATGTCGACTGAAGCGCTTTGGTTGCTGTGCCAAGGGCGCTTTACTCATGTGGACTGAAGCACTTTGATTGCCGTGCCAAGAGCGCTTTACTCATGTGACTGAAGCACTTTGATTGCTGCGCCAAGGGCGCTTTACTCATGTGGACGGAAGCGCTTTGATTGCTGTGCCGAGGGCGCTTTACTCATACAGACTTGAAGCGCTTTGATCGTCGTGCCAAGGCTGCTTTACTCTGAAAACTGAAAACGCTTTGCTCGTTGTGCTAAGGGAGGCTTTACCTTTTGGAAGGTAACAACTCCCTTCAAGATTGGGCTCATCAAGACCTTACCGCTACAAGTACGACCTACTCGTATCTGAATTCACCATGGAAACAAGGATACTCCAATTTGCCATCAATCTGCCATGCAGGAAATCTGCTCTTCTTCAGAGGAACCCCCACGAGGTCTGACTGCATCGGAGTCTTCAAAATAGTGAGCAACATGCTTGGGTGTGGCTGGCCTTTATAGGCCTGCTACACCCCAAGATGGCTGCTGCCTCTAAAAACATGGGAACTGTAGTCCCTTCATAGAATAGCACTGATAAGTGCATCTTGTCCACCAAAGTCCTGACCCTGCAGCTACTTAAGCTTTCCCACAGGGCCGACGACGCTGATGGCCACTTTTGGAACAAGCGGGGATGACAAGTGGTGCGCATAAAGCGCCGCAAAACCATGCAGCGGAGTTTCGGCCATGACCTGGACCGCGCACAGCCTTATTCCTGATATAGACGCTGTAAAAAAACACCTCAGTCTCCTGTCATATAACACAGACTTACAAGATTTCCTGTTGAGTCCCAGAAGAAAAAGTAAAAAGTGCTTCTTATATGCGATTTACGATTAAATTTGGAAACTTTGACAACAAGAAGCCGCTGCCCGGTTAAGGCAAATAGATCAGGAAAACTTACATAAAGCATTAGCTGTTGTAGATAATGGGATGAACACCTTGTCTGACCGCATATACATTCTTAACAATATAATTTCTTCTTCAAACTGACATGCCATCTTTACAACATGGGCAAAGTCAACTTAGATCCATTATGCAGTTAGGTTGGACACTACAGACATTGAAAAGTGGTCACATTCTATGACAATACATTCCAGCAAAGACCTGTTTGCCACATTGAACTGATGCAATAGCAACAAATAATGGCTAAGAAAGAAGCGACTTATGTTATGCTGAACAGCGATAAGTTAGAAAAGTTGCCTTTTACTGTGGTGGAAATTCCATCTGCAGTATGGTTAGTTCATGGGATTATCAATCTGCCTATTTCAACACTACAGTTCACATCTTCCTTGAAACACATTCCAGTAGGCAGATATGAAAGGCTAGGAAATAACTACATTCATGAGGTGTGGGAGCTACCCTTCTCGTACAAATGTTTCAATGGCATAAAAGAGGTCTTTCTAGGCGGTAGCGAATGTGAGACCTCTGTGAGCCATTCAATGGTTTGCAAACAACTCATATTGCTACTTCTAATGTACATTTTGACAAACTAAGCAGACTAAAAGATCTATTGTTTCAGAAACATGTGGCGCTGACATCTGCCCGTGAGACCTATGCCCTCCAAGTAGGGAGGTTATCTGCAGAGATACAGTCCCTTTTAAATACAAACTTTCCGAGACATGATGGTGAACTCATGGGACAAATTTTTAATGCATCCAATACTGCAGGGATTGTACAATTTTTTAAGGCTGTTGGTTCTGGGTTCATCAGCACCTTTTCATCTATATTTAGTATAATACCTTCAGCCATACACTCAATATTTTTGGACAATTTAGGGGGATTCCCAATTACTGTGTCATTTTTTATTTTCAATGGCTGCCTCCTCTCAGCAAGGAGGTCTGATGGCACGTTCACCGGCACAGCTGTATCCTGAACGCATGATCCAGTATTTCAGATCACCACTCCTTGAAGTACCGCAGTGCAACTGGTCTTTGTCGTTTAGACACCTGAACTGTGCAGGTCGTGTTACGTTGCCTTTGGTGCCTTTTCGAATGTGCACAGAAATTGTGTCTTTCTACATGGCGCTTAGTTTCACGGAGAGCTCCTTACCAGACAAGTGTGTTAAGAGTGCATTTGCTACAGGAAGCCTCCTATGAGCCGCCCATTGTGGATCAAGTGGCTCTTGGTACTTTAACATATGGTACTACATGGAATGCTGCTGCCTTGGCTGGAGCTGAGGCTTTGGAACACAAGTGCTCCTTGGTTTTCCTTGGCACCGACTTGGTAACATTAACACTTGCCGAAATGGGTTCCTTCCTTGATTCAATAGTCAAGAATACAATTGACAATTTTCACAATGACTTTAATTTTTGATATAATGTTGACATTCGGCTTTTTCACAAGATTGCTGAATTCTAAATTGACCATTTTTGTTTGGCCTGCTTCAGCGTGTTTTGCTTGTCAACTTGGACATTTATGTACATATTTTAGTTTACTTTTTAACAAAGTATATTTATGCTGATCTCTACCCTTTGAACCGACAAGGTGAAGGTGATGTGAGATTATTTTAGCTTCATTTTATGGACTCGTTATTTTAGCCATAGGCCTGTTGCTTGTGCACTGTAGCCCAGAAAATAATTAATTTCATTCTTTCAGCAGAAGCTTCATTCTGTTGTGACATTTTTTATACTTTTGTCGATTACACTTTTAGCCTGGAAATTGTTTTTATTTCTTAGCACAACATTTTCACTCTGTGCTTGCTCAAGGCTGTACACGATAATGTTGTTGGTACAAAGTAGAACATCACATTCCCTGTCACTTCATGGAAACATATGTGTTTTTACATTAGGGCAGTTTTCTTAGAACACCAGCTGTTTTATTATAAAACATCTATCTGCCCACTATACGTTAGAGTGCAATTCCAGCCAGAGGTTTTCACCGCATGCTGTTGTTTCATTGTAGCTGTCTGCTGATACTAAATCTGTTTTCCGCCTACATGGGAGAAGACTCTCAGTAGACCAGCAGTCCTCTTTGCTACTACCATATTCAGGTATGGTGTTCTCCCAGGGGTCCTGAAGGGCGGATCAGGGCTAACACTGCTTTGCTCTAGTAAACACCCTTAGTGGTGTAGGTAGGAATTCTGACACTTAGCATTGTTACACTATGGTGGGATTTTTCTTATGTTTTACTTTCTTTGTCACTGCATTGCTATTATTATGTTTCATTATCCTTATTACTTCAGTATATGCCTTTTTATATAAGATGCAGTTGATTCAATAAAATTAATTGAAGCAAGTCCTGTTTCTGTTTGTCTTTGCATGTGTGAGACAATTGTAAATGAGAGAAAAGAATAAGGTCTGTTCCACCACGGTTTCCCTGAGAAATCAGAATGTCATGCGCACAGCTGCCACAATTTGTGTTTGTTTGCATTTGTCGCCCTAAGTGTGCCATGTATGCCCAGACGTGGGTCCAGGGCTCACTATGCCACTGGATTCAAACTAGCCTGGCTGATGAAGGGTGATACCCTGAAACCAGTCCCAAGATGCTTGTTTCCGGTCCAGGGAGGAACTGGCCTGGCATTTCGGGCTGGATTGTTCCCATGGGGAACCGGGTCAAGACTGAGTTGCATATGGCTGGGTCCAAACTGGGGTAGCGTGGTGAGCAAAATAATTGATGGATTAAACCCAGATGTGTGACTTGGAGTGAATGTTTGATTGGTTCAACATTCCATCCATCATTTGTGTTTGTTTGATAATTGACAACTTGGCATTTACATTTATTTATATTTTTTATTTTTTTAAATGTTATTAGTTTGAAGAAATTCACAAAAAAATCAGTTTTGTACTCTCTTTGACCATGAGCATGGGCTTTATAAATGTGATTGTATGAAAAGGCCACTTGGCCATTACGATATTCAAAATGTCTGTATATGCCCATAACGTGGAGATTTCAAATCTTTTGGGATTTAATATTATTCATAGTGGTTGATGGAAAGTATTGTAGAAAATTATAGTGTATCTTTCTAGATATTATCGCATGCAAAGAATCTTTTGAATATTTTCATTTATCTGTTTTTTTCAGAAGTATTTCCTCTTCCTTATGTTGGGAGTGTTTCATTTGTATCTATTGTTTCTTTAAACAGTATGCCAAGATGTGTTGGTTGAACCGTATTCTTTATGAAATTTTGTTTGTTGCAAAAGTATGCACTGGACCTTCAGAAGGAAAGGGTTTGCATGATCAGTCAAGTCTTGACCTGCTACAGGGTTTGTATCTCACCTAAAACAGTCTAAACCAGACTTCAAAGATTCCACAGTCGAATCCTGCGATTGGCTGTTATCTAAGGCTGTGGAAAACATGGTAGAAGAATTGAGACTGAAGCAAGAGTTCAGTCCCGCCTATTGAAAGCCTGTAATGGCTTTGGCAAAGAACAAAAACAGGGATTCTATACCTCTACCCAGGAAAAAGATAACAAGATTGGAGTATCATCTAACCCAGTCTTTGCAGCCTATGAATGGCACATCAGTCAATAAATCAAATAAGCTCTTCATTGATAACAGTGAATATAAGGTTAAACTCTGCCAGGAATACCATTCAAACTAGATCTACAGTAAGATGCTTCCAAGAATAATATGCATGCCAAGAATACCATTCAAACTAGATTTACAGTCCTGTGCTTCCAAGTATAATGCTGATCCATATCTCGTGGCAGATGATTATAAGTTACTTCACAGATACAACATATATGCAACTTGGCATCTACATATACCACTATCAGCTTAAAATAATTCACCCAGTGCTCAAACTCCTTGGAAAACCCATCCAGCAACATGGAACACTTGACCTTCAAACTCCTCATCTTTGGCATCTGCACCCTGAGCTGCAACGTAGTCTATCGCTCTCCCAGACCACTCGCCAACTTCGGCAGCAGCTTCGAGGACTGTGTCGCCTCCTTGATCTTCGGCTCCAGCGCCTTCATCCTCCTCGTCAACCTTAACTTCTACCTGGAGGAACTCACTGATCCCAATACAACCAACCTGCTCAAGGCCTTAACTAACCTTTGACTCGCCCACTGATTGGAAAACCCCACACACAGCATTGGACACCCACCACACCCCATCTTTATCAGCATCAACAACATAACCTTGTCTAACCACATCTCGTGAACTTCAGCATACCCATCCAACACCATCACAAAAGCAACATTACCAACTCTTCACTACAGGATTGGCACAGGTTCTCAGAGGCACCCTGGTCTTCAGAACTCTTACACTACCGGCCTCGACACAACAACAGCCTGCCCAAATGAATCTCTAACTTCCAACGCCTGAATCAACATTTGTGCAGATACCCTGGCTCCTCTCAAAGCCAGATGAGCTACAAGAGCCAGGCCACTATCAAGCGGGTACACTGAAGAGCTCAGGCTCACTAAACGCCACTGCTAGCAAATTGAATGCAGATGGAGACAAAAATCAGAATGACACCGACAAGAGCATCTACAAATCTGGCCTCACATGCTACCATCAGCAGATCAGAACCAGCAAATGCTTCACACTCATCAACCGCAACGAAAGCAGCACCAACAGTGCCAAGGAAATCTTTACAATAGTGAAAGACTTTGCTTCTCCAGCATCAAACTACCCCAGCCTAATCCCCTCTGAGGACCTCTGCACTGATCTAGTTCTATTCCTCAGCAACATGATCACCTGCATCTACAAAAAAGTTTAGCTCAAACAGACACTCACAGCCTTTCTGCTTATCTCTACCAGCACCCAGAGGATCACCCTGACCACCAGGCCCATCATTGCCACTCAAGAAACCACAATGACCGTGCAGTCCATACACTCCGGTGCATTCTCTCACCCCTGCCCTGGCCACACCTTCATCAAAGGACTGGACCCCATCAGGACAGCCCTCACCTAATCCTGAAAAACTCAATCATCACAGCACTGGACAGTACTCCCCCTTCTCAAGAAACCTTCAGCGAACTCAGAGAAGCAAGCCAACAACTGGCCTGCCTACCTGCAACCTTACACAGCACAAATAATGGAAAAGATGATAAACAAATGCCTAGCCACCCACCTCACCAACACCCACCTCCTCGACGCCACTCAATCCAGATCCATGCTCAACCATTGCCCTCATCGCTGTCACAGACAACATCTGGATAATCATGGACAAAGGTGACACTGCAGCCCTCATCCTACTGGATCTTCTGCAGCTACCTACACCGTCTTCCATCAAACATGAAGTCAGTATCCAAGGTTCTGCACTTGAATGGATTTGCTCTTTCCTGACAGGCTGCACCCAGTTGGTCAGCCTGGCCCCCTCCATCTTGGACGTCGTCAACCTCATCTGCAGAGTTCTACAAAAATCCTCACTCAGCCCCACTTGGTTCAACGTCTAAAAGACCCTACTCAACAGCATCATCTGTGCCCATGGAATCATCATCACATCCCATGCTGACGACACCCAGCTCATACTTTTCCTCTTCAACAAAACGCCAACCATCTGGACAAATTTCTCTTCCTACATGACGGAAGTTGTGAAATGTATGAAAAGCAACTGCCTCAAGCTCAACACAGACAAGATGGAAGTAATAATCTTCGGCAAAGACACCTCGCTTTAGGACTCCACCTGGTGGCCTGCCTAACTCAGACCCACAACCCTCTCGGCAACCCAGGCAAAGAACCTCAGATTAGTAATCAACAACCTTCTCACTCTTACCCGCCAAGTGAACGAAGTCTCTGTCTCCTTCTTTCACATACTCAAGATGCTCAAGAAAATCTTCAAATGGCTCTCCACCACCACTCACAGACCTGTCACCCAAGCCCTCATCACCAGCAAGCTGGCAACAGCAATACACTCTATGCTGGAATCAACACTCTCCGCAGCCTTTGACACCGTCTGCCACCACACACTCCGCACATGCCTCCACAACATAGGAATTCTCCACAAATCCTTAGACTGGCTCACCTCCTTCCTCACCGACCGGACCCAGAGAGTCCGCCTTCCACCCTTCCACTCCAACACTACCAATATCACCTGCGGAGTCCCCCAAGGGTCCTCCCTCAGCCCCACACTCTTCAACATCTACATGATCCCCCTAGCCAACATCCTCCGAGCACAAGGAATCACTATCCTCTCCTATGCAGATGACACCCAACTCATCCTCTCCCTCACCCGCAACCCCACCACCGCCAAAACCAACCTACACGCCGTTCTCCTCGACACCGCCAACTGGATGACCACTAACCACCTCAAGCTCAACTCAAACAAAACCGAGATAATCATCTTCGGGCCCAACAAAACCACATGGGACGACTCCTGGTGGCCCACCCCCCTAGGCCCCGCACCCAGCCCGCAAACCACGCACCCAACCTCGGCATCATCCTTGACCCCTCGCTCTCCATGACACAGCAAATCAATGCTCTAACCTCCTCCTGCTTCAACACACTCCACACTCTAAAAAAAATCCTTCAAATGGATTCCCCCAGAAACCAGAAAGACAGTCACCCATGCACTCATCAGCAGCAGACTGGACTACGGTAACGCCCTCTACGCCAGCACCACACTCAAACTCAAACGCAAACTCCAGAGAATCCAGAACACAGCCCCACGCCTCGTCCTGGGCCTCCCCCGCCACGAACGAATCTCACCACACCTCAAATCCCTTCACTGGCTCCCCATAGAAAAGAGAATCACATTCAAGATCCTCATCCACGCACACAAATCCCTCCACAACACCGGTCCAACCTACCTCAACGAAAGAGTTAACTTCCACACTCCCACACACAACCTCCGATCAGCCGACCTCGCCCTAGCCACAGTCCCCCGCATCTAACGCACCACCACAGGAGGCAGGTCTTTCTCCTACCTCGCCCCCAAAACCTGGAACTCCCTCCCCACCGACCTTCGCAAAACCAAAGACCTCTTGGTTTTCAGAAAGAACCTCAAGACATGGTTGTTCGATCAGTGACCCTCCCTGCCCCCCTCCATATTTCCCCCGCGCCTTGAGACCCTCACCGGTGAGTAGAGTGATCTATAAATTTGATTGATTGATTGATTGATTGAACACTCAGCTGACCAGAATACTCCGGACCATACACATTTCAGCACCCAGACTCACCCTCAATCTCCCATCTCACACTTACCCTGCACTTCAAAGAGCTCAACTGGCTACCAATCCACAAACAAGCACTCTTCAAACTTCTCATGTGCACATATAAAGCCTTACAAAACATCAGCCGCAAGTATCTCAACAACCACATAAACTTCCACAAACCTACTAGACACCTCTGCTCAGTCGGGCTCCTACTTGCAAACACTACCCACATATACAGAACTAGATCCAGCAGTCGTGTCTTTTCCTACCTCATTCCTAAAGCCTGAAAAAACCTGTTCCTGAACATTAGAGCCTCCTCCTCAGTTCTTGAATTCTACACGAAACTTGGGACTTAGTTCTTCACCTAGCACTGACCCTGGCTCTGCCCATACAGCTCTTGCTTCAGCATCAGGATCCCCTCTGGGCCGGGTTGGGCGCTATACAAGTATACATACATATAAACATAAGATAAATTTAATGCGACAAGAATAGTCTTCAAATTCCATCCACAAGACAACTGCCTAGCTTTTATTGAGGGGAGTAAGCCAGAATATGCAACAACATTTCTTTATTGTAAAAAGCCAGCAAAAAAGATGATTATGAAACACATTTTTATCATCAAACTTAAACTAATCTCACTAATGTGTTTATTTCTTGACACTGAATGATTTACTCTTTTGATTTTTTAGATGAATATATTGAGCAAGGTTTTGTGATCTGGAATAAAATAATACTGAAACAATTTGTTTGGGGAACTTCAGGGAACAGATAAAATGCTTTCTGCATGCTATTTTAGAAAGTATTTGATGTTTTGAATGAGACAGATCATCTAAGTGTGTGCCAAAGTTTTACTAATGTTAAAAAATTATGAATCCCATTAATACCTAAACAGATTGTTCTCACTTTCCAAAGTGGAAGAGAGGAAAATAACTAAATAACAAAGAAGTACACATGTTGTTTGCTAATGGCACATTTAAAATGCTTGTTTTGAATCAGAAGGGTTGGGTTTTAAATTTACAAATACATTAAATTCATAAAATATTTACCAAAGTCATAGTAGGACCGCAGACAAATAGAATGGTTCCCAACCATATCAGACTACATTTTGACAATTATGATATGTGAAAACTTGCCAAGACTAAATGAATGACTATTTATTCAAAGTTATAGCACAACAGAGAAATACATTACATTTAAATGTGAACGTTAATATTTTCTTTACGGGTCCAAAGCAAAGAAGAAAGATATGGGATTTAATAGTGCTAACTGTGATGGCTATTGCATATAAATCTGCTATAGAAATAGCTAAAAAAAAGTATGCTTGGAAGAAATTGGGATACTATTTGTGAAGGAATAGAGTCCTTTACAAGTAGTAGGCCTGCAACTGTATTATTACTGGGTACTAAGGCCCTCATTATGAACACGCCGGTCCCTACCGCGCCACCGGCGGTGGCGGTAAAAACCGCCAACAGCGGAGCGGTCCGGACCGCCAAATAATGAACCAATCGAAACACAGGCATCCAGAAAACCACCCACCGCCAGTAGAGGAGTGCCGACGGCAGAGTCCGCCCACAGGCCGACGGAAAGGCCCAACCCACCCATCAAATAATGAACCACTATTCCACCGCCAGTTACGGGGCGGGAACCACCGCCATGCAAGTCCAGGCGGAAATGAACCAAATTCAATGAAACACTCACCGGAGGCCCACAAAATGTGCTGAATCAGACATGGATAGAGAGCTGCAGATCATGCCAGCCCTGCTCCTTGCCATATACCTCCACGACTGAGACCGCCAATGAAGACGACGACGGTAAGTACCGCAACCTATGAAACAAGGGAGGAAAGGGCACTGTTACATACCCACCCACTCCACCCACCCTGCAATGCCCCCCAAACCTTCCCAGAAGCACAACTCATACATCCCACAGCAAGAGATACTTACCTGACACAAGGCAAATCCAACTTGTCCATAGTACATACAAATGCCCCACACGCACAAACAAGGAAACGAAAGACCAGGGTTCAACAGTGTGCTGCCAAAACCCAGGCCACACAGAAATATTTATTACAGCTCACAGAGGCAACTACTTCCAACAAGGCCAATGGCCAGTCCTTAGCGCAAGAAGTCCCATGGGCCCCAACGGCCCCAACCTGACTCCCAAAAGTGCATGGTACTCCACCTAATGGGGCAACAAAGGGGCATCCAAGCATCTCACGGAATGGGGGCAGGAGGTGTTGGGGGCGGGGACTTGCGATGGGGGTGAGGCTTGGACTTGCGCTTGGAAGGTGGAGGGGGTTTGGGTTTGTCTTTTAAAGGTGGGGGGAGTGTTTCGAGTAGGTGCAGCCAGATGGACTTGGCTCTGCACGGGGCTTCTTCTCCTCTGGGGACTGGGCACCGGAATGTGAGGGGCAGACAGGGGTGGGCTGTGAGGTGGAAGGAGTGGAAAGGGCAAGGAGGTGTGCACGCTTAGGGACAAGACTGGGTGGGCCAGTGAGTTGGAAGAGGTCAGCACGGGAGAGGAAAAGTTTCTTTGGGGTGGTCCTGGATGAGGGCGTGGGAGTGGAGGCAGAGGGTGTGGACGTATGTGGTGTAGGGGTGCGTGTAGTGGGTGCAGGTGACTGGACAGTATGCTGAGGTGTGGTGGATGTGTGATGGTTGGGTGTTCTGGTGCGATTGTGTGTTTTTGGAGGAGGGGGGTGGACCCAGTGGGAGAAGAAAGGCTGCCAGTGTGGATATATGTTGTGGGGGTGTCTGCAAGTCTGGTGAGTGTGCTGCATGTGTCAACTACAGTAGTTGTGGTGAGTGCAAGTGTGGTGTCTGGGGTGCATGTATGGATGTCTGCTATTGTGGTGAGTGCAGTAAGAGGAGCGGCAACAGTGACTGAAGGTGCAGTGGATGAGTGTGTGCATGTAGAGGAAACAGACAGGGAGGCGGAAGAGGTGGGCACACTGGGGGAAGTGGATGTTGTGTGTGCATGTGGATGTTGGCTGTGTGAATGCTTGTGGTGGGAGATGTGGTGCTTGTGTTTTGAAGTGTGCTTCTTGTGTGTTGAGGTGCTTGACTGCGTGTCAGATTGTGTACTTTGGACGGGTGAAGGGAGTGGGGTGCTGGAAGGGGTAGAGGAGGTTGTAGGGGGTACGGAATGGCCAGGGAAACTGGCTGCTGTCCAAGAGGAGGCCAGAGCCTGAAAATATCTCTGTAGGGCAGACACGGCACCGTGAATGCCATCCAGATAGGCATTGGTCTGCTGCACCTCTGATGCTAGCCTCTGGATGGCACTGACGATGGTTGTCTGCCCTACAGAGATGGTTCTCAGGAGGTCAATAACCTCCTCTGTGAGGGCACCTTTCTGGGTGAGCGTGCACGGGCAACTCGGTGGGGAGCAGAAGAGAGGGCGGTGATGGAATGGGGGGTGGCAGAAGATGTCACTGTAGTGGTGTGGCCACTAGGGTCCGCCACCGCCGGGGAGCCCTCATCGGAGGAGGTATCGGAGTCACTACCTCCAGTGGTAGTTGCCTCCCCCGTGGTACTCCTCTAGCCCTCCCACTCACTGGTCCCCTTGGCGTCGGATGACTCTGCCTCTGAGGATCCGTGGGCGGCTGCTTCCCACCTTGCCGGTGCCTCAGCTCCCTCTCCAGATGTTGCTGATGTACAAAAACAACACAAGAGAACAGGGATGGGGAGCCTAAACAGGAGCGACACTTGTAAATAGCCGAATGGAGGTACATAGTGGCCACACATACACCCACCCAGAAGACACCCCCAACAGGCAGCACCCTTCACTATGGCCATGGCCATGCCCCTGACTACTGACCAGAACCCTGCTCTACACCCATCCCCTGAACTACCTAAGGACCCGACATGTGGGAGACCTGAAAAAGACACCCTTACACCCTACAGGGACCATAATGTAGATGGACAACTGTCAGAGTCCCTGCCTCTAAGCAGCATGAACCCTAATGCACACACAGACATCCATCCAGACTTAAGATTGTGACATGAGTACTCACCCCCTTGTGACTGCTGTGCAGCCTTCAACCACCCATCCAGGTCTGGGTACACCACCGCCAGGATATGTTGCATGAGGGGGGTCAGTGTCCGACGGGCACCCCTTCCACGTTGGGAGGACTTCCCCAGCTGGGCCTCGCAGATTTTATGTGCCCAGCACCGCAGGTCCTCCCACCTCTTCCTGCAGTGGGTGCTCCGCCGGATGTAGACCCCCAGGGTCCGCACCTCCTTGGCGAAGGCATGCCAAAGTGCCCTCTTCTGATGGGTGCTGACCTAAAAGGGTGACACAGAAATGGAACACAGAGGCCAGGCACTTGCAAGATAGGTACAGCTGGCTATTTATCCACTATGGGATGGACAGTACTGTCAGACTTACAGAGCATACGCACGTAGCATGCCATGCACCATGGCCCATGCAAACTCAGAGGTGCACACGTATGTCCTTGCAACATCATCCATTACACCCAAACAGTGCACCTCAAATCCCGACTCCCCTGTACCTCTGGCCATCCGTAGAGCTTGGCGTACAGGGGCAGGACCCCGTCCACTAGCCTCTCCAGTTCCTCCTGGGTGAAGGCCGGGGCCCTTTCCCCTGCAACACGAGCCACATCCATGACCAGGGGCAGGACACAGCAGTACACACAGTGGAGTACCTGTTCGCACAAGATCAGGGAGTCAAGTGAAGTAAAGATGACGAATTTGCGTATGTACTGTGGCGGTGTGCACCGTCACCGCCGGCGGCGATCATGATACACCAGGATTCCCTATTGGCATCCATGTTAACCAATGATGGTGGGAACGCCGGTAATCACTGCCTTACACTGTTACGTCAACCGATAGCGGTATAAGGTCACTTCCACAACGACAGGCCTGGATTACAGGGGGCAGACATTTTGGCATTAACTACGCAGCTATAAAAAATAATTGTGCACAATGCAGGCCCTATTTTCCAAATGAAGAACCTATGCATGTGACCATTAAAAAAAATAGCACACATGAAAAACACTGTTCCCCCATTGAGATGTAGATGTAGATCTGTAAAGAACTTGTTACTGTTGAGTCACTACAATGAAATATGCAGTGCACAATTGATGTGTGCCTATGTATGTGTGTTCCTCACACTTGTTTGATATCCCTCGTAGGTACTGAACCTTGTGGTGAGGAAGGGCACCATCGATGTACAGACCACTTGTGGATATGAGGACCATAGTGGAGCGTCAGATCATAATCAATTACAGACTCACCCGTGCAACAATTCAGGAACTTAGTGCATTACAGGATGCTGCACTAACTCTGGGAAATTTTAATCAGCATGCCATCCCTACTGAAGTGCAGGTGTTCTCCGCACTCCATTTCCTGGCCACGGGCTCATTTTAAGTGACAGTGGGCATGGGTGCTGGATTTTCACAGCCAATGTTCAGCATGGTACTGACAAGATTTCTAAATGCATTTGTACCACACCTGCAGTCCTATGCGAGATTTCCCCAAAGTACTGACCTCCCTGCCATCAAGTCTGACTTCTATGCCTTTGCCAACATACCCCATGTGATAGGTGCCATCGATGGCACCCACATACCGATCATACCCCCAAGAGACAGTGAACAGGTGTACAGAAACAGAAAGAACTTTCATTCCATGAACATCCAATTGGTATGTACTGCAGAACAGTACATCTCATATGTGAATGTCATGTTCCCAGGTTCAGTCCATGATTCCTTTGTGCTGAGGAACAGTAGTGTGCCACAGAAGATGGAACAACTCCAAGACGACCGAGGGTGGATCATAGGTAAGTGTTTCTGTCACTAACTGACACATAGCAGATAGCCAGGCTCTCTGACTAAGAGGCTTGATAATGACTACTTTGTATTGCACCTTTTTCTAGCTGATTCTGGCTATCCAAACTTGCGTTGGCTCCTGACACCAGTGAGTAATCCTGGGACTGATGCAGAGAGGAATTACTAAGAGGCCCATGGACGTACTAGGAGGGTGATAGAGCGAACAATAGGTCTCCTGAAGGCTAGATTTCGTTGTCTACATATCTCTGGGGGTTCCCTGGCCTATGGGTCTGAAAAGGTGTGTAGAACAGCGGTGGCCTGCTGCATGCTGCACAGCGTGGCTGTGAGAAATTCTATCCCCCTCTTGGAGGTGGAGGGTGCTGTATGCCCTGACCAGCTACCTCAGAGAGGTGAGGAGAGTGATGGTGATGATGAGGAAGGGGAAGATGTCAATTCCAGGACCCAACTGATACAACTCTACTTCCAGTAACTATGTGGGACTAAGGGCTGACATTCGGGTTTGTGACACATACTGTCAGTGTGCTTTGTCATATAGGGGGGTTTGATTCTTATATGTGAAACTTGGTCAAGGTCTGCATGGTACAGATTACAATTTACTGCATTAACGTTGGTGCCACATTTAGGCACACAGGAGCCCTTTCATGCAACAAATTGACAAAAAAGTGGTTATCAGCCAGTTGCATCCATACTTCACTTTGTTCACATTTTATGACAGGGGACAGTGTTACAGGTGTGATATGTGTTTTATTGGTGGCAGGGAGTAAATAGTGCAATTAACAGTGATGGCAAGTGGTCATGCGTGGTTGTCCTCAATGCCAACATGGTGGCAGCCTTGTTGGTAGTATTGATGGGTCCATCAATTCTTACATTAGTTCATATTGCTTCTTAGCACTGTGTGGTGGTTGATTGAGTGGGATGATTGCTGTGCAGATTGTCACTGAGTTACTTCTTGAAGGGGACCTTGTTCTTTGCTGGGGTTCCAGCGCCATATTTTGGCCTGAGGGTACGTTTGGGCACCTGCTGTTGACCTTGAGGGGATGACATGGTTGGCCCTTGGGTTTCCTGTGAGGGTAGTTCCTGGGATGTTTCTGATGATGGTGTAATTGTCAGGTCTGTGTCCGGTGATGTAGTGGGAGCTTCCTGTCCTGCGTGTGTCTCAGACTGGGTTTGTACCAGCTGCAGCAGTGCTCCTGCTATGCTGGTGATTGTGGCGTTGTGCTGTTTCCACTGCTCCATGGCCTGTTGGTGGTGTTCCTGCTACATCCTCTGACTGTGCTCCAGGGTGGATACTATCTGTGCCAACCTGTCATGGGTATGCTGGTAGGCCCCCAATACCTCAGATATCACGTCCTGGGCTGCTGCATCCATCCTGTGGCCTCTCCCCTGGCCCACTGAGGCCTGTGTCTCCTGCACAGGTCTGGCAGTACCACTTGTACAGGGGCCCTCGCCTTCTTGCATGTAGGGAGTGTGAGACTGTGGCCTCTGTACCTGTGGTCCACCAGTCTGTGGCCTGAATACACTGGTGTGGGGACGCTTGTCCTGAGCTGCTGTTCTTGACTGGGTGTTAGGGGTGTCAGTGGTATCTTGGGTGGGGCTGCTGCATGGTGACAGTCCAGGACTGTGTGAGGGGCCTGCCTGCTCATCAGTGTCCAAGGATCCTTCACCAGTGTCCTGTGAGGTGCCTCTGTCTCCATGGGGGGCACTGGCACTCCTTGTCCCGTCCGTGAGGGTGGCATGGGTGGTGGTACCTGTTGGGGGCTATAGACATGTCTTTTACAAATGCATGAACGGTTGGGGTGCACAGGACTGGGCTATTTTGTGCTGGTGTAACTTTTAGTGGCCATCCAGGGTGCCTTTGTGAGGTTTACACTGAAATTTGCTTAGGGTGTGGGGTTGCATGGGGGGGTGTAGTTCTGTTGTGGATCCTTGCAGGGGTAGGTGGTTGTGCACAGGGGGAGGTATGTGGGCCTGTTAGTGGGTTTGTGGTCATGCGGGGGAGGTGGATTCAGTGGCTGTTGCCTGGGTGGGGTATTGGTCCTGGTGGGTGTGGGTGGGGTGGGGTGGTACATGCATTACAGGTATGGTGTACATGGGGTAAATGTAGACGACTTACCCAAATCCATTCCTCCAGTGAGTCCAGTGTGTCCCTCAGGGTGCAGGATGGCCAGTACCTTTTCCTCCCAGTCGGTGTATTCGGGTGGTGTTGGTGGTGGTCCTCCCCTAGTCTTCTGGACTGCAATGTGGTGCCTTGATGCCATGCCCCTGACCTTCCCCGCAGGTCATTCCATCTCTTCCAGAGTTCATCCCTGGTGCGTGGATGGTGTCCCACTGCATTGACCCTGTTGACAATGGTCTACCATAGCTCTATCTTCCTTGCAATGGGTGTGTGCTGCACCTGGGCCCCGAATATTTGTGGCTCCACCTTCAGGATCTCGTCTATCATGGTCCTTAGCACCCTTTCTGTGAAGCATGGATGTTTGGGGGGGTGACATGGTGATTGTGGCGAATGGTGTCGGGGCTGGGTACGCAGTGAGGATGCTCTTCTGTGGGTTGGAGTGCGTCTCGTGTATTCTGGCGTTCAGTGTCTGCTTCTTGTACTCTCTGTCTTCTTTGGCCTGGTTTTATTGCAAAGGATTGTGGGGTATGTCTATGAGTGTTTTATGGGGTTATGGATGTGTGTCAGGTGTGAGTCTGTTCACCGCCGCCACGGCGGTCGGCGGTGTTTACCGCTGTGTTCATAATGACCGCCTAAGTACCCTAATGTAGCACTTAAGTCTCTCAGGTTAGCGTAGCAGAGTTCCCTGGGCACCACTCAGGTAAGGTTGTGTGGGCTAGCAACACCAGTTTCCTGGCATGCAACAACAACACACACTAAATTATTGTCCACCCTTAGTGGGTCCCGACCTCCATAATCACAATGCCCACCATCTACATTAGATTCAACATTACACTACAAGAAGATGCAATATTTCATAAGGCAGGCCTACTGACTTTGTCTAGGGGGTCAGCACATTAAAAACATAAATTTAAACCACAATGATATCGCTATTAAACCCATGGAAACAATAATTATACTCAAGTACATTCATTAGTAATATAAACATTATCATTAAAGTATTATAAATAAAGCATTTTGTTTTGATCATAAACATATGTGTCTGAGTTTTTCTTTTGTATTATTAAAGCCACACAAAACAGCAATTGAACCAAAGCTAGAGCTCACTGCACTCCTGAGATGAAGATCAAAAGCTTCAGCTCTGGGAGTGCTTAAAAACAATGTAAATCTCTATTGGGGGCCATGCTTTCTAGGTCCTAGAAAGTTAGGTTTGTTTTTGCCAAATCAGTTTGGGGGGCTGCTCCACCCCCTACAGCCCCCCACAATACTGAAGGTAGTGTACCTGACCCTCCTTCGGCCCACCACAAGCAGAAAGGTACATGTAGATAGATCCTTGCAAGGCATGAGTGGGCTCTTCAGGCCTTGTGCCATGTGTCTTTTGAGTTTCTATTTTTTGTGGGTGTCCTGGTTGCACCCAGGGAACCCACCAGCTTGCTTCGTTCATGAGGAGTTCTGAGTGGGGAAAGGAGAGACCCAAAGCCCTGTGACCCTGTCAGCTGCCCGTGCACAGCCCCAGTCCTTCAGGCTCTGATTGGGTGCAAGCAGCTTCTCTTCATGGCTTTTGCCTGCGGTGAGAGCACTTCAGTGTCATCCTTAAAAGGTAAGAAGCCGGCACGTCCTGCCCTGCCCAAGACATTGGTATGGGCAACACGCCGTGCCTAATATAGCTTTTCTTTTTGGCCCTCCTTCTCGGGGTAGCTTTTCGTTGGGCCCAGGGGAAATGAGTACCAGGACCAAAGATTGGCTCTGTGAGGCTACCCCACTCATGCTCTATTCCCCAGGACTAAAAAAATATAAAGATGTGATGGTCTGCGCACATAATCAGCCTAGTGCTCCTTACCCTAGCTGAGTCACACTTCTTTTGAAAGACGGGCACTGGTGATAACCACTCTCAGTACAATTACTGTGAATTTACCATGAGTGAGGTTCAGGTAGTGAATCTCACCAACAGTAAAGGTCCAAAAACTAGGTATTTAAAAGTGAAAAATCCTGGCGCTCAAAATGGCAGGAACATACAATTGAATGACAAAATATCAAGAACAAGAATCTCATGGCAGAAGACTATTGTGTCAAAAATATTATCAACAAAAATATTGAGGATACATATTTTGTATGTAAACTACCAAAATATTGTGTCAAAAATTGTGGAACTGAATATTGTCACAAATTATATGTATATATATGTGTGTAATTTACTTAAACTACTAAACTAAACTGAATTAATAATAGTTCTGTTCTTTAAGTTTATTTCATGAACTAGCCCATTAAGCATGTCAAAACATCATGAAATCACACATAAAAACATTTATATATATAAATAATTCTACTTAAAATGTAACATAACAAATAAAATGCATTTCAGCCGCCAAGGGGTATTGACAGCTATAAAAGAATTAGGGTAACAATTGAAGTTACAGCCTTAATTATAAATTACTGAATGACCCATAGCAGCTAGTAGTGAAATAAAGTGCAAGGTACAACCTAATTGCATTAAACCATGTTGATATAGACATACTGAGATATACAACTGAACTGTAGAAAAAAAGGAAAAAACATTTTGTAAAAGGAGAGCATGCTTAATTGTCAAAACGTGCTACCTATTCACTTCATGTGTAACCACAGCGCATATAAATACCGACTTAGTCCAAAAACTAAAAAGGGACTAGTGTCCTGCCATAGGATTCGGTTGGCCACTTTATAGTGTCTTACACGAAGAGCGATGCAAAGTGTCTTAATCCAAGTCCTCCTTGGCCTATCATACGTGGGGCAAATTAATAACACATGTTCAACGTCCTCGTTCGAATGGTTACAGAGTGCACATGTAGACAATTTGATTTACCTGTAAATTTACTAACCAATAATGTACCCAGCCGGAATTTTATAAACAAATTGCGGACAAGTGCAATTGGATGGTACTCACATATGGTTCCAATGCAGATGCACATTTAATGGATACAAATTCTCCCACCAGCCCCCGGGGTTTAGCATTACAGTGATGGGCAATGGCTTTACTATTCCTAAAAGCAGTTTTTACTGTAACCTTAGCACTGATATTAGCTTATGAAGGATTTCTCCAGTAGCTACTTAAACCAAGGACATTAAGATGGAACTCAACGTATGCAAACCAAGGCAAAAGGTGTGTTTTGCCCGAGTTCAAGACTCCCTCTGCGGAAAGCCTATATTGCTGAAGCTTGAGGGTTGACAACAACCCAACCCAATAGAGAAGGGGTTTTAGCGATGCTGCTTCACCAATTCTTTTCAGCCCTGTATTAAAGAATAGTAGGGTCATATGGGTGCTCTGAGGTAATCTAAACAAGGATATCAGAAAGCTATTCTCTTTAAGGGTCAGGCCACTGATGTTTTCAATCCTCCAAATTTTGGTCCCTTTGATGGAGCAGCTATCAGAAACAAGGAACTCGGGACAAGGGAGACGGAGGAATTCCACCGCAGGTGCCACGGGGGCACGATAGAGAAACTGAGTGGCTTTCAAGCTATTCCACACACCACGCCTTCCAACTCCAATGTGACACTCATAGGGGGAATAAGCTGGTCATGACGGCATGCAGAGAGGAGAAGGAGGAAGATATGGCGAGAGCAAGAGGAAAGAGTCTCCCTGGAGCGGAACCGGACGAAGCAGAGGAAGGCAACAGAGAACATTAGCAAGAGGAGGCGAGAAGTGGAGAAGTGAGGCTGCTGAATCCACAATGCCCAGAGACCACCCAGGGAGCCAAAGGTCCCGCCACATTTGTGGAGGAACATGGCTATCAAAGATATGGGCTTGCATGCACAGACATTGTGGATGGTTGGGAGGAGGAGTGAGCGGGATGGGTTAGGTCAAGATGCTGCTTTGGTACAACCGACTTCTACCCGGCCCTGATGCATGTCAGAACTGAAGGGTTACTCATAGCCAAATTGAGGAATACACAGGTTACTTGAGCACAGAAATGGTGACTGCTGCACAGGTGGAAATGGTACAGAGTTTGTTAACCCGTTATTGTTCCCTCACTATCACTCCCTCAAAAAGCAAGCACAGATCCATTAAGAATGCATACCTGAGTCCCTCTATTCTCTAATTTTTGTCTGAGGCACCAACTCTAGGAGATGGTACTGAATGTCAGGAGGTTCCCGCCCCTAAAGATGAAACAAGAAGGAAAATGAAGATGAAAGTTGTGATGTGAAGTAACAACAGATACAGTATTGTTGTATAGTGAGTGTGAGCGCGCCTTTGGCTTATCTATTTTGTCATAATAATAGTAAGTGGACGTAGCTTTAAGGTCGATGAACCTTTTGACTCGTTTGAATTATTACAATTATGTGTCATATAACACAGCAACATTAAGCAATAACAATCATCAAAGAATTAGTAAAAGAATGCACCATGACCCATTTGGCCACAAAGAACCACACCTTTTAATATCAATTAAAATGTTTATTTCCCTATATTAATAATGCTAAGGTCACGTAAATAATTTCAACACCAAATAGTACAAGAAACAACACAGGCTTTTCAATTCGCCTAAAGAATCTTAGTTTAAACAAAGCAATAAGAACGAATTTTAAATTGCGAAAACACTAATTAATAATATTACAGCAAGAGATATGACATACATTGGTTCAGCAATAAAATAACATCAAGTCATGGGTATAGAGAAACACCTCACTTCAAATTAGCATTAGTATGTTGGGCTTCATACAAAGGTTTTAGCAACATTGATTTAAAAAAACATCTAGCTATGGCACTATCAAAATAGCAGCAGTATTAAAACAGTAGCAGTTGGTACCTGAAAAACAGAAGACAAACAAAACAACAATACACAGATCATACATTTACCTATCCCTAAGAATTGACAGCACGGCTACAGTTCATCAGGGGGACAACAGCATCAGCATCCGGACAGGAACAGGAAAAAGGGGGACGGTTTAGAATTTGGACTATAAGATTACTAAACCATAAGTGCATTAGTTCAGCAAAGAACAGACATAATAAACTCAGAAAATAATAAAGCACCAGAATGTCAGCAGACTGACTGGCAAGACACAATGGCCCTCATTCTGACCCTGGTGGTCTTTGACCGCCAGGGCGGAGGACCGCGGGAGCACCGCCGACAAGCCGGCGGTGCTCCAATGGGGATTCCGACCGCGGCGGTAAAGCCGCGGTCGGACCGGCACCACTGGCGGGGTCCCGCCAGTGTACCGCGGCCCCATTGAATCCTCCGCGGCGGCGCAGCTTGCTGCACCGCCGCGGGGATTCTGACCCCCCCTACCGCCATCCAGATCCCGGCGGTCGGACCGCCGAGATCCGGATGGCGGTAGGGGGGGTCGCGGGGCCCCTGGGGGCCCCTGCAGTGCCCATGCCACTGGCATGGGCATTGCAGGGGCCCCCGTAAGAGGGCCCCTACATGTATTTCACTGTCTGCTGCGCAGACAGTGAAATACGCGACGGGTGCAACTGCACCCGTCGCACAGCTTCCACTCCGCCGGCTCGATTCCGAGCCGGCTTCATCGTGGAAGCCTCTTTCCCGCTGGGCTGGCTGGCGGTCTGAAGGAGACCGCCCGCCAGCCCAGCGGGAAAGTCAGAATTACCGCCGCGGTCTTTCGACCGCGGAACGGTAACCTGACGGCGGGACTTTGGCGGGTGAGGGCCAATGTGCCAAAGTGACAGGTAACAAAGAATGGCTCCTGTAAGAAGCACGTTAAATAATGTCTCTCCAAGAAATAATAATGACAATGACACTCTCTTCTCTGTACCCTAAGATTAAATTAAACTTGATAAACATTTGCTACTGGCTGAAAACATCAGGCGAAGAAAGAACATCCAATTACAAGAACATTAGATATCGGTAATGCATTAATAGAGATACAAAAAGACTTGGCAAAACGTTGATTTGTTCTTCTTTTTTTACTTAGCTCCAAACTATACTAAATGTATCTTGTGCACCTCTTCTTCCGACTGTGATCAGTAAGCTCTTTTGTTTGGCGCATTCCAAATACGCTGTTACTGGACAGTAGTTACAAAGATATGAAAACATTCTTGTCCCACCATTTCCTCGAGAGAAATACATTTTCATTAATACATGCACAGAACAAGTTTGTGACTTGAACAAAAGAAGCTTGTTATACAACAGACATGAAAACATACAAATGTAACAACAGTAAGAACACCAGGAGTTAGATAACATCCCACTGTGGCCTTGTCTGCTAGAGGCCCTGCAGAAAACAAGAAATACTCATATTATTTCAGCATTTATTTTAGCAGAGAACATGCTCTTAAAGAGACATGCTTTCTCATTACAACGTTAGCACATTATTTATAAAAACATATGCAGGCCTAGCACTCGATGATGGCCAATAATAAAGGCACATTTTTGTCTAAACATTAATTTTATCATTAAAGCATTTCACATATTAGTACATGAGTATGATTACATAAAAGATAATTATTCACGCTAAACTTCGGCGCTCACACTCCCTCTTCTTATGACTATTTATGTCATCACACTTACATCTCTAATACATTTATTTATTTCATTGAACAGATTTTCTAAAATTTTGATTCACTCACATTTTTAATCTTTTCTTCCTTTAATTTTTCCGATATAAGCTTTCAAATTGTAATTCTACCCTCCTCTGATTCTTTTCAAATCTCTTTTTGATCACTCAGTACAATTTGCATATTCCCCAAATTCCAATCAGACAGACCACAATAATTGAAACCCCTTGTATTATTTTCATTAACATTCCTTATCCCAGGCTTCTAACCCAGTTTCCCACAGCAGTCATTAATTTGACAGCTTTTTCCTAAACAGTGGGCTCAGTTAGTTTTTTTAATTCAATTTAATCTTTTGTTATATTGTTAATCAAGCCTCTAACTGTTTCACTGTTGTCCAGTATATAGGAACAATATACTATCTCAAAGTGAGAGATAGTGTGCACAGAGTCCAAGGGTTCCCCTTAGAGGTTAGATAGTGGCTAAATTAGATAATACTAATGCTCTATTTTGTGGTAGGGTGGTCGAACAGTAAGCTTATCAGAGGGTAGTGTTAAGCATTTGTTGTACACAATACACAGGCAATAAATGAGGAACACACACTCAAAAACTTAACTCCAGGCCAATAGTTTTTACATAGAAAAATATATTTTCTTAATTTATTTTAGAACCACAAGATTCAACATTTGAAGTAAATACATAAAATGCAAGGTACTCCACATAGGTAAGTAAAGAAAGTTTGAATTAGAGCAGTAACATACACAGTTTTAGTTAAAATGGCAATAAGCTATTTTAAAAGTGGACACTGCAAAAATCAACAGTTCCTGGGGAAGGTAAGTATTGGTTAGTTTTTCAGGTAAGTAAGGCACTTACAAGTTCAGTTTCCTGGGCATAGGCAGCCCGCCGTTGGGGGTTCAAGGCAACCCCAAAGTCACCGCACCAGCAACACAGGGCCGGTCAGGTGCAGAGGTCAAAGGAGGGCCCAAAACACATAGGCGCCTACGGAGAACAGGGGTGCTCCAGTTCCAGTCTGCCAACAGGTAAGTACCTGCGTCTTCGGAGGGTAGACCAGGGGACTTTTGTAGAGCATTGGGAGGGGCACCAGTAGGTACACAAAACACACCCTCAGCGGCACGGGGGCCGGGTGCAGTGTGTTAGCAGACGTTGGGTTTTTAATAGAAGTCAATGGAGGGACCAGGGGGTCACTCTAGCGGTGCAGACAGGGCACAGAGGGGCTCTTTGGGCCAGCCACCGACTGGGCTAGGCAAAGGGTCGCCTGATGGTCATTCCTGCACTGGAGTTCAGTTCCTTTTGATCCTGGGGGCTGCGGGTGCAGTGTTTGGTCCAGGCGTCGGGGTCTTTGTTCCAGGCAGTCGTGGTCAGGGGGAGCCTCTGGATCCTCTCTGCATGCATCGCTGTGGGTGTGCAGGGGGGTCGTATCAGGTTACTCACA
The DNA here is from genome assembly GCF_031143425.1 of Pleurodeles waltl. NCBI lineage: Eukaryota > Metazoa > Chordata > Amphibia > Caudata > Salamandridae > Pleurodeles > Pleurodeles waltl. Next base: position 171,856,643 of record NC_090445.1, read on the forward strand.
GTGTTGCTGTCACCTGGGAGTCCTCTCTGCAGTGTTAGTTCTCTGGAGCTCGAGCCGGGGGCGTCCGGTGCAGAGGGTGAAGTCTCACGCTTCCGGCAGGAAGAGTGAGTGTTTTAAAAGTTGCTAAAAAGTTGCAAAGTTGTTGCTGTTTTTGAACAGTGCCGCTGCTCTCGGGAATTTCTTGGTCCTTCATGTTCAGGACAGTCTTCTGAGTCCTCAGAGGTCGCTGGTCTCTGTTGGATGCGTCGTTGTGCAGGTTCTTTAAGTCTGGAGACAGACCGGTAGGGCTGGGGCCAAGTCAGTCAGGCTTTCAGGTCAGTAGTCCTACTTTTTTGTGTAGGTTGCAGAAATCTGATTTCCTGGGTTCTGGGTTGCCCCTAAATACTCAATCTAGGGGTGTGTGTAGGCCCGGAGGACAGTAGCCAATGGCTACTGCCTGGAGGGTGGCTACACCCTCTTTGTGCCTCCTCCCTGAGGGGAGGGGGCACATCCCTAATCCCATTGGGGGAATCCTCCAATCTCAAGATGGAGGATTTCTATAGGCAGGAGTCACCTCAGCTCAGGACACCTTAGGGGCTGTCCTGACTGGTGGGTGACTCCTCCTTGTTTTTCTCATTATCTCCTCCAGCCTTGCCACCAAAAGTGGGGGCAGTGGCCAGAGGGGCGGGCATCTCCACTAGCTGGGATGCCCTGGGGTGCAGTAACAAAAGGCATAAAGCGCTTCGACGCCTCGTCAGGGGTAGTAAGCGCTATATAAATACAATTACAATACAATACAATGACCCTTTGAGGATCATCACAAGGTGTTACAGTTCCTGTAGGGGGAGCTGAGAAGCACCTCCACCCAGTACAGGCTTTGTTTCTGCCCACAGAATGACAAAGGCACTCTCCCCATGTGGCCAGAAACTCATCTGGTTGTGGCAGGCTGGCAGAAACTGGTCAGCCTAGCACTAGGAGTCAGACTGGTATTCAGGGGGCATCTCTAAGATGCCCTCTGGGTGTATTTTAAAATACATCCCACACTGGCATCAGTGTGCATTTATTGTGCTGAGAAGTTTGATACAAAACTTCCCAGATTTCAGTGTAGCCATTATGGAACTGTGGAGTTCGTGTTTGACAAACTCCCAGACCATATACTCTTTATGGCTACCCTGCACTTACAATGTCTAAGGGTTTGCTTAGACACTGTAGTGGCATAGTGCCCATGCACATATGCCCTCACCTGTGGTTTAGTGCACCCTGCCCTAGGGCTCTAAGGCATGCTAGAGGGGTGACTTACCTATGCCACAGGCAGTGTGAGGTGGGCATGGCACTCTGAGGGGAGTGCCATGTCGACTTAGTCATTTTCTCCCACTAGCACACACAAGCTTTGAGGCAGTGTGCATGTGCTGAGTGAGGGGTCCCCAGGGTGGCATAAGCCATGCTGCAGCCCTTAGAGACATTCCCTGGCATCAGGGCCCCTGGTACCATGGGTACCATTTACAAGGGACTTATCTGTGTGCCAGGGCTGTGTACAAAGGTACAGTTTAGGGAAAGAACACTGGTGCTGGGGCCTGGTTAGCAGGGTCCCAGCACACTTTCAATCATAACTGGCATCAACAAAAGGCAAAAGTCAGGGGGTAACCATGCCAAGGAGGCATTTCCTTACAATAGGGGAACTAGCAAGCCCACAATTCATCAACATACAGAAACAAAGGTGGCAGGGCAACAGCAACAATAGAGGGGAATCTAGGGATGTACAATATGTCACAGGCATGAAGCATAATACATCACTTCCATCCCTACAGGTGTCCCAGCCAATGTCAGCGGAGAGGAGGTGCCACAACAAACTAGTCCCCCAACAGAAGATGCCCCCAGTGATGACAGTAACTCTGGACTTCAGGATCTGGATCAACAACATGGCTCATCAGGGACCACAGGACAGTCGGTCACCCCAGCCCCCTCACAGTCCACCACAGAGCCTCCCCCATCAGTATCCAACACCACAGCACCCACCCAGCGTCCCAACACCTCTGTCCCCAGGACACGTCAATCAGCAGTGTGCCCACCTGTACAGGGACCCCAGTCTACACCTCACGCCCAGGTCAATGAGGGACCTGGGGCCAGTGCCAGTGGGCACACCGTTCAGGGGACAGAGACACAGGGGAACAGGGACACTGGGAGGACTGCTGTGTGCCAGGGGGAGGAGAGGCCCAGGGAACCGATTCTCTAGGAGGCACTCACCAAGATCCTGGGGGCCTACCAACAATCCCAGGACACAATGGTCCAGGTCCAGATCTTTGACAACATGCAGGAGAACAAGCGGCTGCAGGAGGAACATCATCAGGAGATCAGGGAAGACTTGCAGGCTCTCAACACTACCATGATCTCCATAGCAGGGGTCCTGGTAGACATGGCCAACATCATGAGGGAATCTACAGCACACCAGCGGGCCCCTACGACTAACAGTCTACTGACCAGCCCACCACTTCTGCTGCAGCTAGTGGGCAGGAGGCCCTGCCACAGAACCCACAGGCCACCAGCAACCCTCCCCTTGCAGAAGGTGAACCACCTTGTAAACGCTCCTTGCGACCCAAACAGAAGCCAGAGACACTTGCCAAGACCACCACCAGGAAATGAGACTCTCCTGATTGTCCCCCTTGTGTCCCACCCTGTCGCCTTGTCCACTTTGAACTGCCTTTGCTCCCCTTCCTATGGCCCCTGGGACACTGCACCTGTGCTACAAACAAACTCGAACAATACCCTCTACCATCACCCCATTTCATTGCACTTTACCCTCAATTTTATGGTACTACAATAAACACCCTTCAACACAACTTGACTGATAGTATTTTGTGTGTTGAGTATGTGCATTCAGGGGAACAGATACATCTGGTGCAAATGACATGAACACTGTGATAGCATACAATTAATGACTTGTAACTGTCTGTAGTAATCACATCAGGACACTGTTGTCATATTACTAACATCTGTGAAATGACAAGCCATAGGTGACAGTAAGTTGACAGTAAGTTGAGATGCAAAGGAAGGGAATGCCATCATGCTGCAGTCACACAGATGCAATCAATAGTCAGAACAATGATCAGTTCCACTGTCTCACCTGTGTCATTGGAAGTATTGACGTATAACTGATGTTCTGTAGTCCACATCTTCATCTTCTGCCTCCTCATCCTCACTGTCCTCAGGGTCCACTGCTGCCACAGGAGCATATCCAGTCTCCTCCTCCTGCAGAAAAAAACGCATGTCGCCTAAGGGCCAGATTGTGCAACATGCAGCATGCCACTACTATCTGGCAGACCTTCCCGGGTGAGTAGCACAGGGATGCACCTATCAGATGGAGGCACCTGAACCTGGCCTTCAGGAGGCCAAAGGTCCTTTTGATTATTCTTCTGGTTCGCCCATGTGCCTCATTATAACGGTTCTCAGCCCCTGTCCTGGCATTCCTCACAGGGGTCAGGACCCATGATAGATTTGGGTAGGCAGAGTTACCTGCAAGTATTGAGTGACAAACATTAGCCGAACACAATGCTATGGAGATAACACCGGAAGGCATATACTTACATACAGTGGGTGGGGACTCTGGCTCACCTATTAGCCACACCCTGTGCCTCTGTAGTTGGGCCATCACATTTAGGATGCTGCTATTCCTCAGAACAAAGGCGTCATGCACCGACCCAGGATACTTGGCAGTGACGTGGGAGATGTACTGGTCCGCCAGGCACACCATTTGCACATTCAGTGAGTGGAAACTCTTCCCATTCCTGAACACCTGTTCATTCTGTTGGGGGGACAAACGCAATATGTGCACAGTGTACAGTCAATCGCCCCAATAATATTGGGGATATGCATCATTGCATAGAATCCTGCCTTCACAGTGGCCAAATCTTCCACCTGGGGGAAAACAATGTAGCTGCAAATGTGTTTCACCAGGGCAGACAAAACCCTTGCCAGTACAATTGAGAACATTGGCTGTGACATTCTTGCTGCCAAGCCCACTGTCACTTCAGTGGGATGATGGATGGGTCAGGTCAGGCTCCAATTGGGCACACAGCTCAGTGATCGTGGCCCTGTCCAGTCTATAGGTGGGTATAATGTGCCTGTCCTCCAGTGTAGCCAAGTCCACAAGGGGTCTGTACACAGGAGTTTGTATCCTCCTGCTTTTCATCCACAGCAGTAGGTATGTAAGGGACACAAGAGTGAGTAGACTGTCACAATTTGATGAATGAAACCACAACCTCAGTGTACATACAGCATCAATGTGATGGGACAGTGGGAATGGCAATGTACAGTATGTGCAACTTTAGGCAGTGACGAAGTTATGGTTTATCTGATCGTTGCCCACCACATTGAAATGACGACCACCTGTCCTGTATCTTGGGCAGGTGGAAGTGAGGTAACTCTGGCGACATTGGGCGTCGTGGCGGAAGGCGGTCTTGCACCGCCTTGCAATTCTTCATTGGCTAATATGGGGCTCTATGGAGTACAGTGGCCAATGGGGATCAGCGCCGGCAGGGACGGTGTACACCGCCGCGGATGTGACTGCCATTTTCTAACTAAATCCTCACTTGTTTCTTGACTTTCCACAGGACAATACCAACACTGCGTGTGCTGCTGTGAATGTCTGGTGGTAGTGTACATGGTGGGCGCCGGACGATGTGTGTGCCAATGGTGATGGAAACGGGACTGGTGGGCCATATGTGTGACAGGCTGGATTGTATGTGTAATCGTGTCCTCTTGAATTTGAATTGCAATGTTTACAGCTTGTTAAAGTAATACATATTTCAATAATTTGACAGACTCCATACTTGTATTTGTTCCAAGGGTGTATACTTATGTGCTAATAAGTGGAGGGGGTATTGCAGTGGGCTGGGTTGCTGATGGAGGAAAGTCCAGGGTAGAGTCCAGTCTATTTGTATCACAGGTGCATTGTCAAAGGGGGCATAGGAAGGGAAGCAATGGCAGTACAAGGTGGACAGGGTGACATAGTGGGACACAACGGTGACATTCAGGAGAGTCTTATTTCCTTGCAGAGTCTTGGCAATGTTTTCTGGCTTCTGCCTGGACCTTAGGGACTGTTTGCAGGGTGGTTCTCCTTCTGCAGGGGGTGGGGTGCTGGTGGCCTGTTGGTCCTGTGGCGGGGCTTCGTGTCCACTAGCGCCGGCGGAGGTGGAGGGCTGTTCATCAGTGTGGCTAGTGTCAGGGGCCCTTTGTTGTGCCACTGCCTCCCTCATGGTGTTGGCCATGTCTGCCAGCACCCATGCAATGGTAACCAGGGTGGTGTGGATGTGTTTGAGGTCCTCCCTGATCCCCAGGTACTGTCCCTCCTGCAGCTGCTGGGTCTCCTGCAACTTGTACAGTATATGGCCCATGGTCTCCTGGGAATGCTGGTATGCTCCCAGGATCCAAGCAAGTGCCTCGTGGAGAGTGGGTTCCCTGGGCCTGTGCTCCCCCTGTCACACAGCAGTCCTCCCAGCTTCCCTGTTGTCCTGTGCCTCTGTCCCCTGAACCGTGTGCCCACTGCCACTGACCCCAGGTCTCTGATTATCTTGGGTTTGTGGGCTTGCCTGGGGTCCCTGTAGTGGTGGACACACTGCTGATTGACGTGTCCTGGGGACAGAGGGATGGGCCCGCTGGGTAGGTGCTGTGGTGGTGTTTCCTGAGTGGGGAGGCTCTGTGGTGGTTTGGGACTGTGGCAGGGAAACCAACTGTCCAGGGGTCCGTGATGGGCCAGGTTGGTCATCGTGATCCAGGGGTGCAGAGCTGCTGTCATCACTGTAGGCCTCTTCTGTGGGGGGACTGGATGTTGGTGGCACCTCCTCTACGGTGACGTTGAGTGGGGGTCCTGTGGGGATGTAAATGCAGTGTTATTGTATCTGCATTTGCCATCTTGTGCATGGATATGTTTCCCTCTATGGTTGTTATTAGCAAGTCACGTTTGGGTTGTGTGAGATGTTATTGGTTTGGCTAAGTGATTGTCACTAGTGTGCATGCTGTGGTGATGGGTGTCCATGCAGGTCTGTGATGGGTGTCCATGCATTGGTGTTGCATGCAGGGCTTGGTATTGGGATGGGTGGGTTGTGATAGTGGGGTATATGTGAGGTGGTGGAGTGATGGGGTGAGGCTAGGGGTAGGAGTTTGTGATGGGGTCGGGGTTATAGTAGTAAAGATTTGACTTACCAGAGTCCAGTCCTCCTGCTACTCCTGCAAGGCCCTCAGGATGCATGATCGCCAAGACTTGCTCCTCCCATGTTGTTAGTTGTGGGGCAGGAGGCGGGGGTCCACCGCCAGTTCTCTGTACGGATACCTTGTGTCTTGCAACCATGGAACGCACCTTCCCCCGTAGGTCGTTCCACCTCTTCCTGATGTCATCCCTTGTTCTGGGGAGCTGTCCCACGGCGTTGACCCTGTCCACGACTCTCCGCCATAGCTCCATCTTCCTTGCAATAGATGTCTGCTGCACCTGTGATCCGAATAGCTGTGGCTCTACCCGGATGATTTCCTCCACAATGACCCTTAGCTCCTTTTCTGAGAAACTGGGGTGTCTTTGTGGTACCAAAGGTGTAGTGTGAGTGGTTTGTGTGAGGGTGTGTGGGGTGATGTGTTGGGGTGTGTGCTGCGAGGTGCGTTGATGGTGTATGGGTGATGGTGTTATGTGGCTCAGATTCAGTGGGTGCTCTTGGCTTGTCTCTCTTTCAGTTGGCAATATTTTTTTTCGTTTTAAGGGGTTGTGGGTATTGTGGGTGTGTGTTTTATATTGGGTGTGTGGGTGTGGTGTATGTATGTGTGTCAGGTGTGTATAGTTTGAATTGTCCAATGTGGTGTAGTTTTGTTAGTGTGTGTGTATTATGAGCGCTTTGGTGTGTACCGCCAATGGTTTACCGCAGTTGAATGACCGCCGCAGTGATTCGTGGGTCATGATGCTGTGGGCGTATTTCTGTTGGCGTAATGGTGTGGGTTTTGGTACTGCCAGTTTATCACTGACCTTTGGACTGGTGGACTTGTGTGGGTGTCTGTATAGTGGCAGATTTCTCTGTGTGGGTCATAATACTCGTAACGGTATACCGCCGCATTCACAGTATGTTGGCGGCTGTCAGCACGGCGGTCGGCAGCATTTACCACTAGGGTTGTAATGAGGGCCCACATCCTTATTGTGGTGCTTCCGATCATCTAATTCGTGCTTGTCCCATTCGCCTGGCAAGATCCTTGGGAAACGCCTGTTTCCTGTCCTTGGTGAGAAAGGGGAGGACGGGATATTTCGAGATACCTTCCATCTGTTCTTTCCGGGAATCAATAACAGCGCTGTTCCTCCTGACTATCTCCCTTCTTTTAGAAGATGGCTGTGAAGAAAAAGCTCTGGTCTTGTTGGACTGTGGGGCCAGTGGAATCTATTTAGATGAAACATGGGCTCTGGAAAGGAAGATCCCTCAGACATCCAAAGATATACCAGAACAAGTCCATACAGTAGATGGTTCCCTGTTAGCTCTAACAAAATAGAGGGACAGGGAGAAATTAATGGTCCAGTGTATGTTGTCCCTAATGAAATGCACTTAACAACAAAATACAATGTTCCAAAAGAGGCAGTAGGAGGTAGGAGTCCTAATTATAGGAGCAAGAAACCTCACACACCCTAATGGGTGTCATACTTCATCATCGGAATTGCTCCTTGTCAGGCTGGCACTGCAATGCCTGACGGGCAGCCCCCGAAGGGGGGCTCTTTGCCAGAGATCTTTACTCGATAATGCCAAGACCCCAAATGTGAGCTTGGAAGAGAGGAGAAAAAGAAAGAGAGTGACAATAAAGAATAAAATTGGCTCAGAACCCTCCACCTAGGGATAACAATTTTATTTGACCACGGAGGGTCAAGGCCAAGACTAAAACTAATGAGGAGAGTGGAATGAGTATAATGGTCAGAACACTCTCAACCACATATCATGGAGAAAGTAACGTGTGGAATTACCAAGCCGTCCCTGAAACAAGGGTCAACATGTTTCACGTCTTTAATGGTCCAAATGGATCCAGCGAAGCTTCTTCAGGACCAGGATAGGGATATACTTCTCCTTCTATACAACTAGAGACATTCTATACAGTGAGACTGTCAGTTGTCTATACTTCAGTCACTTACACTGCTTATGTGTAGCTAGAACATCCTATTCCTAACTGTCGCCCTGAAATCAAAAAAGAAAACAGGTAACAAACGAAAACATATAATTGCAAATAAAGATTAAAAGTAAGTGTGATTTATGGTGAAAAACACGCTGTGATGGTGCATGACATGGCAGGCAGTGCATATAAAACTGTTCATTAGCTCACCCTCACACTAGAGGAATGAGCATCATGGGACAGCAGCGGCCCAAAGGCCGGGCGTGAACTTATCTAATCAATAAATAAACAACAAGTATGGCTGTCATTCTAGGAAAACATTGTTTCATATCATCAAAAGACAATAGAATAAGTACGTCTATTTTTGACAGAGAGCGTAATGTAAAATACGGTAACGGGACACACATATCCCTTTGCTCTAAAGCTAGGCAGGAATCCATAATAAAGCACCATTTAAACAAATGATGCAGGGTGTTAAAGGAGAAGTAAACACTAAGCATACGGAGTGATGCAGAGGGAGCCTACTCTGGTTTGCAAGATCATAAAAATAATGAATAACTTCTCACACAAATACTATTGAGCAAGGCTGGGAGAACATGGCATAGTAATTGCATGGTGTCAAAATAAATTACAAAGTTCAAGGCAAAATAGGTTACCAGCCGTCGCCCGTAGGTGTAAAGAAACCGAAACCTCAGCTCGTCTAACAGTACGGGCTGATATAGTTAAAGGCCCTTGTGTAACAGTGTCGAGGACGGCGCGGTAGCAATGAAGGGAAGAAGAGTCACATGGACTTAAACTTACTGGTGACGCTCCGTCGCCGCAACGAGGCACCTACCCCTGGCCGCGCTCACTCACTTACTACACCGATACTACAAAACGCTGCGCGATTATTTGAACGCGGGTTTTTTGCATTATGTAACTTCATACTGATAGGATGCTCTACATAATATTTCGAAATACTACTTGCTAATTACCTATTTCAGACCAATAAGAAACTCGAATTGTTTGGAGGACTGAATTGATTAGCTTTAAATTTGTTTCAAGTAAAGCCCTGATGAAGTCTTTGAGATTGTTGTCTCATAGGACGAAACACGTGTTGGCTGTTGTTTCTACATGAATATTTGTTCGGCTGTTGTTGCTACATGAATACTGATTTCAAGGACGACTTTTTATCGCTGTGATGAACTTTATATCTCAAGAATAAATTGAGTTCTGTTTCTTTCATGAATCCCGGTCCCACAGCGAAACTTATTGTGTTGTTATTGGCAATACATACTAATGGACCCAAAACAATTTTAAAGAATTGATTCTTGATTCATGAGTGCCCTGACATCTGGTTTATCACGGTGAGTACTGCACCTATGACACAGGGGAGGGGGGAAGGAAAAAACAGTGACACACACATGCAACACCCCCACCCTCACCCACCACAACACACACACTAATGCACATCACAGTTACACCCCTCCAAGCCCCCCGGAAGAATGCAAAGACAATAGAAAATGTCTGTAACCATTGTAATATATTAAAAGCAAGTAGGCAGAAACATATATATATACACCATGTACAAAATATATACCAAGCATAGTTGTCCAGTTAGTGCTCTAATAAAGTCCGTAGAACACTGCGACCACACGGTATGCGCGAGGCCCACACAAGATCCCCAACCATGACAGAGAGAACACTGCAGGAGCATCAGAGAGCAACTAAACAGGCACCTCAGGGAGAGGGAAAGGGGGGGCACCTCAGCCGCTTGAGTGCATGATGCCAAATCCACGAGGGGGCCACATGCCCACTGTTCAATCCTGGGGAGTGCAAAGCCACAGTCTCACAAGTCTCTCCAGTGGGTGGTTTGCCCACTGTTCAATCCTGGGGAGTGCAAAGCCACAGTCTCACAAGTCTCTCCAGTGGGTGGTTTGCCCACTGTTCAATCCTGGGGAGTTCAAAGCCACAGTCTCTCAAGTCTCTACAGTGGGTGGTTTTCCCACTGTTCAATCCTGGGGAGTGCAAAGCCAGTCTCACAAGTCTCTCTAGTGGGTGGTTTGCCCACTGTTCAATCCTGGGGAGTGCAAAGCCACAGTCTCACAAGTCTCTCCAGTGGGTGGTTTGCCCACTGTCCAATCCTGGGGAGTTCAAAGCCACAGTCTAGAGTGCAAAGCCACAGTCTCACAAGTCTCTCCAGCGGGTGGTTTGCCCACTGTTCAATCCTGGGAGTGCAAAGCCACAGTCTCACAAGTCTCTTCAGTGGGTGGTTTGTCCACTGTTCAATCCTGGGTAGTGCAAAGCCACAGTCTCTCAAGTGGATGACAGTCTCCACTGGTTCTGGAGGGGGCCTTGTGCCCAGAGTGCTTCATCCTGCCAAGGACAAAGGTAGTGGATGTGATTCTCCACTGGTTCTGGAGGGGGCCTTGTGCCCAGAGTGCTTCATCCTGCCAAGGACAGAGGTAGTGGATGTGATACTCCACTGGTTCTGGAGGGGGCTTTGTGCCCAGAGTGCTTCATCCTGCCAAGGACTGAGGTAGTGGATGTGATACTCCACTGGCTCTTGAGGGGGCTTTGTGCCCAGAGTGCTTCATCCTGCCAAGGACAGAGGTAGTGGATGTGATACTCCACTGGTTCTGGAGGGGGCCTTGTGCCCAGAGTGCTTCATCCTGCTAAGGACAGAGGTAGTGGATGACAGTCTCCACGGGTTCTGGAGGGGGCATGGTGCCCAGAGTTCATCATTCACCCCGCGGCTTTGGTGGCTTGAGTCTTCCCCCTCTCCCGCCGGGCACTGGCCAACTTCTGATGCTTCACAGGTGGGGGACTGTCTGTGCTGTGGCTCCGTGCCACACTGGCTGCCCCGGTGCCCTGGTGGCCGGTGCACTCCAGATTCCGGTGACTACAGGCACCACTGGTCCCGGAGATGTTGTGGCTGAGGTGCTAGTTCAGGACCTAGGAGACGGACGGGGTGCGGGAGGTGTGGTAAAGAGGTCAAGGATGGACAGGAAAAGTTTTTTTGACACACTGGGACGGGTAGCTGGAGGGTGTTTGGGAGTGGAGGAAGAGGTGGTGGTTGTAGGAGGTATTCGTTTGCAGACTTTGGGTGAAGGTGCATGCGCTGGAGGCTGTCGTGAGGTGGATGGCTGTTGGGTGGGTGTGTGCCTGCATTGGTGTATCTTGGGAGGGGGTGTCACAGACACACTGGGAGAGGACACAGGGGACGTGTGAATGGTAGTGAAGGTGGTGACTGCACGTGAGCGGGGTGTGGTGGTGGGTGTGCTGGAGAGGGACGTAGTGGCTGTAGAGGTAGTGCATGCAGGTGTGAGTGTGGATGAGACTGGGAGGGAGGAGGGAGAAGAGGAGGAGGAGGACACAGTGGAGGCAGTGGATGTTGGTGTGTCTGCATGTGTGTGATGCTTGCGTGAGTGCCAGTGGGATGTGTGGTGCTTATGTTTGCCTGAGCTTCCCTTGTGTGTTGCATGCTGGTCTGTAGGTGTGCTTGGGATAGGCTGAGGTACAGGGGATTGGGTCAGGGTGGAGGAAGTTGGAGGGGGGAGGCTAGACACAGGGACAATGGCTGCCATCAGTGCTGAGGCCAGAGTCTGAAAAGCTCGTTGAAGGGCCGCCTGACCAGAATGAATGCCCTCCAGGAATGCACTGGTTTGTTGCAACTGCCTTTCTACACCCTGGATGGCATTCAAAATGGTAGACTGCCCAACAGTGAGGGACGTGAGGAGGTCAATGGCCTCCTCACTGAGGTCAGCAGGGGTGACTGGGGCAGGGCCTGAGGTGCCTGGGGCGAAGGTGATGCCCACCCTTCCGGGTGAGCGGGCATGGGGCGAAGGCTGAGGGGCTGCTGGGAGGGTGGTGCTGTAATGGGGGGTGGCGGCTGTACCTGTAGATGGGGGGGGGCACATATGTTGCCGCCACCACAAGGGAGCTCCCATCAGAGGACGAGTCCGTGTCACTGGTCTCAGCTCTTGTCCCCGCCATGGAGCACCCCTCGCCCGCCTTCCGGGGGAACGACAGAAGAAAGACATGTTGAGTGCATGCATTACCGCTACCGTTGGTGGACACGACAGACACAGAACCCCCCTGCACTATGCCGCGCTCTTGGGCTCCACTGTTCAATTCCTGGGAAATGCCCTACAAGGCTATGGACGACATCCGCACACATAGATGACACAGGGGCATGACTAGGTGTACTTGGCACTCTACAGAGATGCGGTGGGGTGCCACATGGCCTGCCTTACGGAGGGACCTTGCCTACGGAACTCGCCCTGGCCTAGGGAAACCCACAGCCCACCTCCCCCACCCAGACCCCTCCACTGCACGCAAAGTCAGCAGAATGAGAGTGTACTCACCCCCGTGTGTCTGCTGTGATGCTCTCAAGCGCCCATCCAACTCCGGGTAGGCCACCGCCAGAATCCTGAACATCAGGGGGGTCATGGTGCGACGGGCACCCCTCCCACGTTGGGAGGCCATCCCCAGCTGAGCCTCTGCCGTCTTCTTGCTCCAGCGGCGAATGTCCTCCCATCTTTTCCGGCAGTGGGTGCTCCGTCTGTGGTAGACCCCCAGGGTCCGGACGTCTTTGGCGATGGCACGCCAAATATGTTTTTTCTGGTGGGCGCTGACCTACATGAAATGTACAGGTGGAAGAGTAAGTTATTACCAACTGCACCGTCAAAGTGATTGGCCCCCATCCCTACCCTTGCCATGTGGCATATGCATTCACAGTTGTTTCATGCACGCCGCACTCTCCCCCCTTCCTTCTTACATCCACCCCTCTCCACACAGGCATAGCCCATACAGCATGCTCCCACTGTACTTACCTATTTGTCTGGAGGACTGTAGAGTAGCGTGTACTGGGGGAGGACCCCATCCACGAGTTTCTCCAACTCCTCCGATGTGAAGGCAGGGGCCCTTTCCCCAGACACTCGAGCCATTGTCTCTTCCAGACCGAGGTCACAGCAGCGCTTGCAGTGTAGGTCCTCTCCTGTCGAAGATCAGGTATTGAGTGATTGAACAGATAGAAAATGGCCGTCATGTCTGCGGGGGTGCGTACCTTCACCGCCGGCGTACATCGTCATGTTAACCAATGCAGCATTGCGCCGCGGTTTTCGACCGCCTACCGCGACGGTGTACAACACCAGCGCAGTTACCTCACATCCCATTGTCCCACTTTAGAGGTCAGGCAGCCGCCATTTCAAGGGCCAACATGGATTAATTTTCAACTACGTCACACATACCTAGGCCTAGACTCAACACACATCCAGGCCACCTTTTGTGTATGAATGGTGTTCTGTGTAAACTGTGGGTACGTACCTCTGAGTTGTTTGACTCTGTGCTCGCTGTTGTCCTTCATAGGCACCATCCGCTGGGACATGTGAGGAGATGGCAGCATCCTCCGGTGTACCGACCGTTGGTGGACCTGTCGACAATGGAGGAGCGACATGTGATTATCACATACAGGCTTGACCGTGCCACAATCCAGGAACTGTGTACCCAGTTGGAGCCAGACCTGATGTCAGCAATCCGCCATCCCACAGGAATCCCCCCTGAAACATATGCGGAGCTACATCGTTGTCCCTCAGGTGGAGGATTTGCCTACAGTGAAAGGTGATTTCTATGCCCTGGAACATATCCCCAACATCATAGGTGCCACTGATGGGACCCATGTGGCTTTGGTCCCCCCCCCACGGGAGTGAACAGGTGTACAGAAACAGGAAGAGTTATCATTCAATGAATGTACAGATGGTATGTTTGGCCGACCAGTACATTTCCCATGTGAATGCCATGTTCCCTGGCTCAGTGCATGACGCCTACATCCTGCGGAATAGCAGCATCCCTTATGTGATGGGTAAATTCCAGAGGCACTGTGTGTGGCTATTAGGTGAGCACCTGGGAGAAAGAAAGTGGGAATGGTTGTCTGGGTCTGGGGATATCCCTACAGGTTAGTGCGTGTCTAACAGTTGTCCCTCGCCATTTGCAGGAGACTCTGGTTACCCCAACCTATCATGGCTACTGACCCCAGTGAGGAATACCTGGACAAGGGAAGAGGAACGCTACAATGAGGCCCATGGGCGAACTAGGGGGGTGATCGAGTGGACCTTCAGCCTCCTGAAGGCCAGGTTCCGGTGCCTCCATATGACAGGTGGATCCCTAGTCTACTCACCAAAGAAGATGTGCCAGATCATCGTGGCCTGCTGTATGCTTCACAACTTGGCTTTGCGACGACAGGTGCCTTTTCTGCAGGAGAATGGTCCAGATGGCGGTGTGGTGGCAGCTGTGGAGCCTATGGACAGTGAAGACGAGGAAGCAGAGGAAGAAGCCATGAACAACAGGGACTCAGTGATCCAGCAATATTTCCAGTGAGACAAAGGTAAGAGTACAGACCTGCCTACTACATGTACTTTAACACTACTACCTCTCTACTGTCTGTCCTTTTCACCCAGGTTGTTGGCACTGAGTTGTCACTTTCCCGTACGATTTCACAGATGTGGGTCCCACTGTGTGACATCTGCTTAGATTCCTCATGGACTAGAGCTGTGTGACATAGGTATGTTGACAATACAATTGTAAGAGCATTTTGTCACTGTAATTGCTAATACACTATTTCGAAATCACAGACTCCAGATTGTTTTGTGCTTTAAGTGTGTTTATTTAAGTACTCAATATTGAAGGGGGTAGTAAAATGGTGAGGGGTGATGGCGGAGGATTGTCCAAGGCAGAGTCCAGTCTATTAGTCTCACAGGTGCATTGCCCATATGGGCATAGGAAGTGGAGCTGGGGCAGTTTAAGTATGGACAGGGTGACAAAGTGGGACAGTAGGATGACAATCAGGGTGGTCTCATTTCTTGGCGTGGGTCTTGGCATCATTCTCTGTCTTTGTCCTTGATCTCAGGGACCGTTTGCGGGGTGGTTCTCCCTCTGCAGGGGGTGGGGTGGTGGTGTGGTGGTCCTGTGGCGGGGCGTCCTGTCCACTAGCGCCGGTGGAGGTGGTGGGCAGTTCAACATCCATGCTAGTGTCAGGGGCCCCTTGTAGTGCCACAGTGTCCCTCCTGGTGTTCACAAGTTTTTTCAGCACCCCTACGATGGTGCCCAGGGTGGAGATGATGGTTCTGAGTTCTTCCCTGAAGCCCATATACTGTTCCTCCTGCAGGCGCTGGGTCTCCTGAAACTTGGCCAGTATCGTTGCCATCGTCTCCTGGGAGTGGTGGTAGGCTACCATGATGGAGGAGAGGGCCTCGTGGAGAGTAGGTTCCCTTGGCCTGTCTGCCCCCTGTCGCACAGCAGCCCTCCCAATTCCGCTGTGTTCCTTGGCCTCCGTCCCCTGGACCGTGTGCCCACTGCCACTGCCCCCAGGTCTCTGTTGTTGTTGGGGTGGTGGGTTAGCCTGGGTTCCCTGTAGTGGTGGACACACTGCTGATTGACGTGTCCTGGGGATGGAGGTATGGGCCCGCTGGGTGGGTGCTGTGCTGGTGTTTCCGGAGGAGGGAAGGTCTGTAGTGGACTATGACTGTGTCAGGGGAACCGACTGTCCAGAGGTCCCTGATGGGCCGGGCTGGTCATCTAGATCCAGTTGGACAGAGGTGCTGCCATCACTGTGGGCCTCTTCTGTTGGTGGTGTGGACATGTGTGGACCCTCCTGTCCAGTTACGTTGGGTAGGGGTCCTGCAGGAGTATAAAAGGATGGTTATTACATCTGTGTGTGCCATGGTGTGCAATGGGTGGGTGACCGTGTACCCCAGTGCTTGCATTCCTGTGTGGGACCTTGTGTGATGATGGTTTAGGGGGTTGTATGTGTCAGGTGTTAGCCACGGCGCCTACATTGCCGATCGGGATAACATAGTCCTTTTGGACTACATATCCCATGACGCCTAGAGGGGAAGAGGTCGCTTAAAAAGCAAGCACATACAGGAAGTAATGTGCGTTATTCGTTTCCTAGAAACCAGTCGGAGGGGCAACGAGGGCTCTTGCTGACGGCGTTTCCGAGGTTGAGTTGTTTGCTTAGGAGGTTTAATTCCTCCTTCGGTTTTCCGTGGAGCCTGGGACCTTCCCAATATCAGGGGGAGTGTCGAGTTTATTTTCCCAGAGGAACCTGCCACGAAGGAGAAGTGGTAGCGGTGAGACGATTTGGTGCCGGAATCCCTCACCTTTCTTTTTCAGTTCGATAAGGACACTGGTAACTTCTGAAGCACGGCGGTCTTTTGTTTGAGTTACCAATAAAGCACGATTATCCTTGGGGCCAGAGAACATTATATGTTTGGCTTCGACAAGGGGTTAATGTTTATTTTTGCGGGAATTGAACTGCCGGGACGCTTTTTCTTTTCGATACGTAATGAATTAACACCGGGGTATTCCTACAAATTGCGTGACTATGACCTGGGGCTTAGTGGATTAACTGAGTCATAGAAAGGACTACGAGATATGTTCTTATCATCGTTAATTTTATTTCCCTTCTCTTTGTTTCTGTCTCCTCATTATTTCGTGACTATCTTGTATAAATGTGGGTGTTGAGCAACCCCTTGGAGATCATCGGTATTAATTGTTGGCTTGGGGCGTCCATCTATGATTCAGATGGAGCACAGATAGGTGTTGGATTAGTTCTGCCCTCATGAGTTATGGGCAGGTACGGTCGTTGGTACTTTAGCGAGACATTGCGAGAGTAGACAGGCAATGTGATATTAACACTGTGTATTCCTCTCTTTACAGATATCCCGTCCCTGCTGTTCCTTCCCCTTCCTTCCCTCACCCGATTACTCCAATGCACCGTGGTTTATATAGGTGACTTGGTGGAGTCAGGAGGCGGACCCTTATTTGCATCGCGCCGAGTCTGAGGAGCATCTACAACGTGACAGAATAACGCACCCACGAATAACGCTCCTCCCGCTCGGTGTGATACAAAGATGGCGTCTATGGATGATGTATTACAGGCGTTAGTAGTAGTGCAACAAGAGTTGGCTAATTCTAGGGTGGAGGCAGCAGCGTTAAAGGAAAAGGTAGAAAGGCTTACTAGGAATCCCTTTGATGCTTCAGCATCCACACCACAGGTAACCGTGAATGTCTCCCCTCCTATCCCTTTGGCCAGCCCGGAACGGTATTCAGGGGACCCCAGGAAAGTTCAGGCCTTTCTAACTCAGTTGTCTCTACAATTCTCTTGTAGACCCGCGTCTTTTCCCTCTAACCTTTCCAGGGTAATGTTCGCTATTTCTTATCTCTCGGGAGACGCAGCCAATTGGGCCGTACCATTAGTCAGGAACGATGACCCCTTGTTATCAGACTGGAATGCCTTTCGGACGGCGTTCGAGAGGGTGTTTGATCATAGAACAACCACTTTTAGTGCTGACAGGGAATTACTGGAGTTGAGACAGGGGAGGTCTGATCTGGTCTCTTATCTCACGACCTTTAATAGATTGGTGGCAGAATCAGGGTGGCCAGAAGAGAAGAGAATGTCTCTCTACTATCAAGGTTTACGAGACGACATGAAGGATATACTCGCTCAAATAGACCCGCAGCCTTCCACTTGTACAGATCTTATGAATCTTACCCTGAGACTGAATCACAGATTAGCAGAAAGAAGGGGAGAGCGTAGAGCGGGGGATAGGCGACCAGGCATTCCAGAAAGGGAAGTGCGATCTGTTTCTACTCCCAATGATATAGGTGGGGAGCCTATGGACGTGGGAGCCATTAGGGCACCCTTGTCGAAGTCCGAGAAGGAGAGTAGGAGGGTACAGGGGTTGTGCATGTATTGCGGCAGGAAGGGTCATTATGTAAGAGAGTGTCCCCAGAAACCACGTAAGAGATTCTCCTACTCCCCCACCCAAAAGGCAGCGGTTACGGCAGGAAAAACATCGGAGAAAGAGGAATTGCCCGTTATAGAACCCCAACCGGTGTTACGGTTAACTTCCTTAGCCCTTTTTCCACAGGAGCAAAAGGCGTCCCACCTTTTGTTAGCAGTGGAGCTGGTGTCCAAAGAACGAAATTTTCCAGTATGGGCGATGATAGACTCCGGAGCCACGGGAAATTTCATAGATGCAGGGGTGGTTAGGAGATTGGGACTTCCTAGCATTCTGAGAAAGGACCCCGAAATAGTGTTGGCGGTTGATGGTACACCGCTGAAATCTGGGCCCCTTACAGAACATACTGAGGACGTTGGGTTGATCTTCAAGGGGGTATCTCCGGAACATAAAGAAAGAATTAGACTGGATATAATAGAGGCTCCTCAGTATGAAATTATTTTAGGAATGCCCTGGTTAAGAAAACACAATCCTGTTATAGATTGGCAAACCAAGACGGTTAGTTTTCAGTCCTCGAGGTGTGAGAATAACTGCTTCTTGTATGACGAATTCCCCATGTTAGCATTGGCTCAAGGGTTACAGTTGGCCACAGTGATGGAGAAAACAGTGATATTGCCCTCTGTTTATGCCGAGTTCAAGGATGTGTTCGACGAAGGTCAGGCTGAGACATTGCCACCCCATCGTATATATGATTGCAAGATAGATCTGATTCCTGGAGCTCTCCTTCCTTCCTGTAGGGTATATGCTCTATCAGACCCAGAAACCAAGCATTTGAGAAAATACTTGGATCACTTCCTGGAGATCGGGTTCATTAGACCATCTTGTTCTCCGGCAGCCTCTCCACTCTTTTTCATAGCTAAAGCTAATAAAGAGTTGAGAACCTGCATCGATTATCGAATGCTGAACAAGAATACAGTGAGGAATAGATACCCTCTTCCTCTCATTCCTGTGTTATTGGAACAGGTGAAAGAGGCGGTAATCTATACAAGGTTGGACCTGAAGGGAGCTTACCATTTGGTCAGAGTCCGCGAAGGGGACGAGTGGAAAACGGCGTTTAAAACCCGTTATGGTCTGTTTGAGTACTTGGTAATGCCGTTCGGGTTGTGTAACGCCCCGGCGGCATTCCAGTATTTTCTGAACGATGTTCTCAAGGAATACGTAGACCGTTTCGTGATCGTTTATATAGATGACATTCTGGTGTATTCCACATCCCTGGAGCGCCACTCTGACCATGTTTCCTTAGTACTCCTAGCATTGCGACAGCATAGTCTTTTTTGCAAACTGAGCAAATGCGAGTTCCATGTCCGGAAGGTTGAGTTCTTGGAGGTGGATTTAAGCCCTGAAGGGTTTTGCATGTCGACAAGAAAAATACAGGCTGTTCAGGAGTGGCCAGTACCCACTAGTGTGAGAGACGTGCAATGCTTCCTTGGGTTTTCCAATTACTATAGAAGATTCATCTTTCATTTTTCTCACATTGTGTCACCTATAACAAGGTTACTAAGAAAGGGGGTGTCTTTTGTTTGGTCAGAGGAAGCAGAGGAGGCCTTTTGCTTTTTGAAACAGGCCTTCTGCTCCGCACCTATACTTCAACATCCCCAGCCGGATGCCCCTTTTATCGTCGAAGCGGATGCCTCGGATATAGCGATAGGGGCCGTGTTATCACAAAGAAACAAAACCTCCGGACAGCTTCATCCTGTTGCGTTTTTATCTAGGAAACTATCGGCTTATATGTGGTTTATATAGGTGACTTGGTGGAGTCAGGAGGCGGACCCTTATTTGCATCGCGCCGAGTCTGAGGAGCATCTACAACGTGACAGTATGGGTATGTGCAGTGGGCATGCTTTGGTGATGGGTGTCCATGCTTTGTTGTTGCATGCAGGGCTTGTTGTTAGGATGTGTGGTTTGTGATGTAGGGACATTTGTGAGGAGTTAGAGTGATGGGGGTGAGGGTGAGGGTGGGGGTATGTGCTGGCATGCAGGTAGGGTGGGGGATGTAATAGTTAAGATTTGACTTACCTGAGTCCATTCCTCCACCTACTCCTGCGAGGCCCTCAGGATGCAGAATCGCCAAGACCTGCTCCTCCCATGTTGTCAGTTGTGGGGGAGGAGGTGGGGGTCTGCCGCCAGTCTGCTGAACCGCCAGGTGGTGTCTTGAGACCACGGAACGCACCTTCCACCGTAGGTCGTTCCACCTCTTCCTGATAACCTCCCGATTTCTTGGGTGCTGTCCCACTGCGTTTACCCTGTCCACGATTCTTCGCCATAGCTCCATCTTCCTTGCAATGGAGGTGTGCTGCATCTGTGATCCGAATAGCTGTGGCTCTACCCGGACGATTTCCTCCACTATGACCCTGAGCTCCTCCTCCGAGAACCTGGGGTGGCTTTGCCGTGCCATGGGGTGGTGTAGGTGATGTGTGGGGTGGAGTGTGTGGTGATAAGTGTGCTGATATGTAGTGGGTGTTGTTTGAGGTGCATGGAAGTTCTGTGGGTGATGGTGTTGTGTGCCTGTGGATGCTGTTGTTCTTGCTGGTGCTGTCTCTCTCTGGCCTTCTTTCGGAATTTTGGGTAGTAGGGGTTTGTGGGTGTTGTGGGTGTGTGTTTTATATTGTATTGGGTGTGTGGGAGTGGTGTGTGTATGTGTATCAGGTGTGTGTATTTCAAATTGTCCATTTTGGCTGTGTTTTGTAAATGTGTGTGTATTATGAGCGCGGCGGTGTGTACCGCCAATGGAATACCGCGGTTAAAAGACCACCGCGTGGATTCGTGGGTCGTGATACTGTGGGTGTATTTCTGTTGGCGTGACAGTGGAGGTTTTGTTATCGCCCGTTTGTCACTGACCTTTGGTGTGGCGGACTTGTGGGCTTCATGCAAAATGTTTAGCAACATTAATAAAAAAAAACATCTAGCTATGGCACTATCAAAATAGCAGCAGTATTAACCCCTCAGGTGCCCAGGACGTAACCATTACGTCCAAGTAGGGGCCCTCGAAGGAGGCGCTAGCGCTCCCCCGGTGGCCTCGCATCCCCCTCCCCTGACCCCCCTGTGGAGTTTGCTGATGTCAGCGCGCGATCGCTCGCTGACCTCATTACAGGCCTACCCATCCGTGCTGGAAGCTCAGCTTCCAGCGCGGATCGGAGGAGAAATGAAAAAGCGAGGAGGCGAGAGAGGCATCAAAGGAAAGGAAAGGCCTTTCCTTTGATGTCTCTCTCTGCATTTCGATGTCTCTCTGCGATGCGATCGGGCAGCAGAAATGCCGTAGACACCAGGGAAATTGTTTTTGTTTTATTATTGAATAAGGGGAGTGGCTGCTCCCCAGGGGGGGCAATCTATTTTTAGGCCATTTCTGCCCCCGCTGCGAGCATACCGCCCTATTACAATTGGGCTTATCTTCCCCCAGGGGGGCAGAAACCGCTAGACACCAGGGATAAATTTTTTTAATGTTTCTTTTATTTATTTTTTATATGTGGGGAGCGACCCCTTAGGCAAGGGTCGCTCCCCTGGGGGCAAAAATAATTTTAGGTCATTTCTGTCCCCCTTTGGGGGCAGATCGGCCTATGTTTATTTGGCCAATCCGCCCCAAGGGGGGCAGAAACCACTAGCCACCAGGGAATTTTTTAAAATTTATATTTCTACATAAGGGGAGTGGCCCGTGGGCCAGGGTCACTCCCCAAGAGGGCAATTTATTTTTAGGCCATTTCTGCCCCCAGGAATCTTTTTTTTTTTTGTTTGTGTTTATTTTTTATCTGTATGGAGCGACCCCTTAGGCAAGGGTTGCTCCCCTGGGGGCAAAATTAACTCTACGCCATTTCTGCCCCCAAGAGCCTATTTTTATTAGGCCAATCTGCCTCCAAGGGGGCAGAAACCACTAGACACCAGGGATTTTTTTTCAGTTTCTCGTGAGGGAAGCAACCCTTTAGGCAACGGTCGCTCCCCTGGCGGGGCAAATTTGTTTTAGGCCATTTCTGCGCCCCTTGGGGGCAGATTGGCCTATTGGAGTTAGGCCAATCTGCCCCTGGGGGGGGCAGAAACCCTAGACACCAGGGATTTTTTTGCTTATTTTATTTTTTTATATGTGGGAGCGACCCCTTGGGCAAGGGTCGCTCCCCTGGGGGGCAAATTGTCTTTAGGCCACTTCTGCCCACCAGGGATTTTAATTTTTTTGCGTCAATTAACACAAGGGGAGCGAACCCTTAGGCAAGGGTCGTTCCCCTGGGTGGTAAATTTATTTTAGGCAATATCTGCCCCAAAGGGGAACGAAGCCACTAGGCCCGGGGATTTTTTTTTTTGCGCCAATTGGTCGCTCTCCTGGGTGGGCAAACTTATTTTAGGCCATTTCTGCTCCCGTCGGAGGCAGATCGGCCTATTTTTAATAGGCCAATATACCCCAGAGGGGGGGGGGAAGAAACTACACAGGCACCAGGGATTGGTGTGTGTGTATGTGTGTGTTTTGTTTAGGGGGCAGCCCCTTGGGCAAGGGTTGCTCCCCATGGGGGCACCTTACTGTTGACCATATTTGCCCCCCTTGGGGGCATCGGCCTATTTTTGGAAGGCCCATCTGTCCGCCAAGGGGCAGAAGGCCCACCAGAGACCAGGGAAGATTTTGTTTCAAAATAAGAGGATGGGGGTATGGCCGTACCCCCACCCCAAAGAAATGGGGCCAAAGTTGTTCTGCCCACAATTGGGCAGATGGGGCAATTACCCCCGATCCACACCCCGGTGGGCAGAAAGTCTACTAGATGCCAGGGAATTTAACAAAATAACATAAAAACAGTGGGATGGGGTGGTGGCTACCAACCAGTACGGGCATGGTTATGCCCCCACCCCAACTGAAGGGGGTAACAGTGTATCAGCTCTCCCCCTGCACACTAAAACATCTTATCCGACGGCAAGCAAGAGGTCATTTGATTATATTGGGTTCTGGTTTTACATTTGGGCCATGAGAGCTTGGCTAACTCTCAAAATCGTCCCACTTGGGATGTTGAGGGCTGCACTTTTGGACTTTGGGACGCTGCCATGTAGAAAAATCCACAAGACTTAGACACATCTGAAAACTAAATATCTGGGTCAGCCCAGGGTGGTGTGCTTCACATGCACCCCACACCATTTTCTTACCCACAATGCCCTGCAAACCTCCTACTTTGCTGGAAATCACACATTTTTGTGATGGAACCTTCCAGAATCTGCAGGAATCCACAGAATTCCTACCACCCAGCATTGTCCCATCTATACTGATAAAATTTCTGTCCCACTTGTCATCCTAGAAATGTTTTTTTTCAAAATGCCTTTTTGGACCTGCTTTGGTTCCCCCTGAATTTCGACATGTGTTAGGCTCTTCCCTGTCACAGGCGGTTGGCCCACCTACACAAGTGAGGTATCATTTTTACCAGGAGACTGAGGGGAACGTTGGGTGGCAGGAAATTTGTCCCGGTGCGGTGATCCCACACAAAAATGTGGGACAAATGTGATTTTGTAGCTAAATTTGAGGTTTGATGAGGATTCTGGGTAAGCAAACACTGGGGGAACCACCCAAGTCACACCTCCCTGGACTCCCTCTGGTGTCTAGTTACCCTGTATGGCTGCTGAGCCCAGGACCAAAAAAAACGCAGGTACCCCCTGCAAAAACAGGTAGTTTTGTATTTGATAATTTTGATGTGTACAGATAGTGTTTTCGGGCATTTCTTTTCGCGGGCACTAGGCCTACCCACACAAGTGAGGTACCATTTTGTATCGGGAGACTTCGGGGAACGCTGGGTGGAAGGAAATTTGTGGCTTCTCTCAGATTCCAGAACTTTCTGTCACTGAAATGTGAGGAAAAAGTGTTTTTTTAATCCAAATTTTGAGGTTTGCAAAGGATTCTGGGTAACAGAACCTGGTGAGAGACCCACAAGTCACCCCATCCTGGATTCCTTTAGGTGTCTAGTTTTAAAAAATGCACAGATTTGGTAGGTTTCCTTAGATGCCGGCTGAGCTAGAGGCGAAAATCCACAGCCTGGCACTTTGCAAAAAACAGTTTTGTTTGGGAAAATGTGATGTGTCCATGTTGTGTTTTGGGGCATTTCCTGTTGCGAGCACTAGGCCTACCCACACAAGTGAGGTACCGTTTTTATCTGGAGACTTGGAGGAACGCTGGGTGGAAGGAAATTTGTGGCTCCTCTCAGATACCAGAACTTTCTGTCACCGAAATGTGAGGAAAAAGTGCTTTTTTCGCCAAATTGTGAGGTTTGCAAAGGATTCTGGGTAACAGAACTTGGTGAGAGCCCCACAAGTCACCCCATCTTGAATTCCCCTAGGTGTCTAGTTTTTAAAAATGCACAGGTTTGGTAGGTTCCCCTAGGTGCCTGCTGAGCTAGAGATCAAAATCCACAGCTAGGCACTTTCCAAAAAACCCGTCAGTTTTCAATGTAAAAATGTGATGTGTCCATGTTGCGTTTCCTGTCGCAGGCATTAGGCCTACCCACACAAGTGAGGTACCATTTTTATCAGGACTTTTAGGGGAACACTGAATAGAAGAACAAGTATTCTTGCCTCTTGTCTTTTTCTAAATTTTTCCTTCCAAAAGACAGTGTGTAAAAAAAGACGTCTATTTGAGAAATGCCCTGTAATTCACATGCTAGTATGGGGGCCCCAGAATTCAGAGATGTGCAAATAACCAATGCTTCTCAACACCGTATCTTATGCCCATTTTAGAAATACAAAGGTTTTCTTGATACCTATTTTTCACCCTTTATATTTCACCAAATGAATTGCTGTAAACCCGGTATAGAATGAAATCCATTGCGTTGTGCAGCTCATTTATTGGCTCTGGGTACCTAGGGTTCTTGATAAACCTACAAGCCCTATATAACTCCCCAACTAGAAGAGTCCAGCAGATGTAACAGTATACTACTTTCACAAATTTGACATCGCAGGAAAAAGTTACAGAGTAAAACGTGGAGAAAAATGGCTGTTTTTTTCACCTCAATTTCAATATTTTTTATTTTCAGCTGTTATTTTCTGTAGGAAAACCTTGTAGGATCTACACAAATGACACTTTGCTGAATTCAGAATTGTCTACTTTTTAGAAATGTTTAGGTCTCCGGGATCCAGCATTGGTTTTTATACCCATTTCTGTCACTAACTGGAAGGAGGCTAAAGGCACAAACAATAGTAAAAGTGGGGTATGTCCGAGTAAAATCCAAAATTGTGTTGAAAATGTGGTTTTCTGATTCAAGTCTGCCTGTCCCTGAAGCTGAGAAGATTGTGATTTTAGCAACACAAACCCTTTTCATTTTTTGAGGGAAAAAATCACAAGCCGTTTTCTGCAGCCTTTTTTTCCCATTTTAAAAGAAAACTACATTTTCGCTGTATTTTGGCTAATTTCTTGGTCTCCTTCAGGGGAACCCACAAACTCTGGGTACCTCTAGAATCCCTAGGATGTTGGGAAAAAAGGACACAAATATGGCTTGGATAGCTTATGTGGACAAAACGTTATGAGGGCCCAAGGGCAAACTGCCCCAAATAGCCATAAAAAGGCCAGGCACCTAAGGGGGAAAAGGCCTGGCAGCAAAGCGGTTAAAACAGTAGCAGTTGGTACCTGAAAAAGAAAAGACCAACAACAATACACATATCATACATTTACCTATCCCTGAGGATTGACAGCACGGCTACAGCTTCATCAGGGGGACAACAGCATCAGCATCAGGACATCGGGAAAAGGGAGAATGTTTAGAATTTGGACTATAAGATTACTAAAGCATCAGACCATTAGTTCAGCATTAAACAGACATAATAAACTCAGAAAATAATAAAGCACCAGAATGTCAGTAGACTGATTGGCAAGGCACAATGTGTCAAAGCGACAGGTAACAAAGAATGGCTCCTCTAAGAAGCACGTCAAAGAGAGAATGTCTCTCCAAGAAATAATAATGGCAATAACACTCTCTTCTCTGTACCCTAACATTAAATGCTTTGCTATTTGGTGAAAACATCAGGCGAAGAAAGAACATCCATGTACAAGAGCATTAGATATCAACAATGCATTAATAGAGATACAATAAGACTTGGCAAAACGTTGATTTGTTCTTCTTCTTTTATGTAACTCCAAACTATACTAAATGTATCTTGTGCACCTCTTCTTTCAACTGTGATCAGTAGGCTCTTTTGTTTGGCGCATTCCAAATACGCTGTTGCTGGACAGTAGTTTAATGTTATAGAAACATTCTTGTCACACCATTTCCTCGAGAGAAATACATTTTCGTTAATACATGCACAGAACACATTTGGGACTTGAATAAAAGACTTTTGTTATTCAACAGACATGAAAACATTCAAATTTCACAACAGTTAGAACACTGGGAGTTGAATATCCTCCCACTGTGGCCTTGCCTGCTTGAGGCCCAGCAGAAAACAAGAAATACTCATATTCCTAAAGAGACATGCTTTCTCATTACAACATTAGTACATTATTTATAAAAACATGTGCAGGCCTTGCACTCTATGGTGGCCAATAATAAAGGCACATTTTTGTGTCAACATTAATTTTATCATTAAAGCATTTCACACATAAGTATGATTACGTAAAAGATAATTATTCACGCTAAATTTCTACGCTCACATGAGTGACAGTTCCTGAGAAGAAAAATAATAAAACTGAATTGAGACTTACCTGATTCTGTCCTGTATCGGCCCCACATAGAGCCCTCATACAGAGATAACCTACCATGTCACAGCCCCATGCAGGGCTGCTTGCCTGTGCCTTTTCCCTACAGACTTCAATACTAGGAGGGGTGAATTTGGGGGTGGTTGCCTAGTAACTTTTTGTGATCATTGGATTGCTGTGCAGCAAAGTTAATTCAATTTTTTTTGATGTGAGATTTCCAATTTTGACTCCCAAATAATTAAATATATCGACTATTTGCAGTGTCGACAACTTCATTGTGAACCCATCTCTGCTTGATCTATGGGGCTTGAATATCATGATTTTAGTTTTTGTGGTATTCACCTATAAACCACGAAGATGGCAGAAATTAAAACATTTACTAAGCAAAGTTTGGAGCCCAGATGGGGTACGAGATAACAGAAGCATGTCACCTGCGAATAGCAGCGCTAGGATGGAACAGCCATCCAGCCTGGGGCAGTCATGAACACATGCACTAAGAAAATGAACATCATTTATATACAAAGAGAACAATGTTGGCACATGAATGCATCCCTAGCTCACCCCTCGCTTAACAGGTATGTGGTCAGGCAACTCGCTACCCATCACCCACCTAACTTGTGCAAATGTGTTCTTGTGTAATCTGATTAGTACATCTAGCAGTGAAAGATCAATACCCATTGTTTCAAGGGTCGGTCATAGTTGCTGCCTAGGCACTAGGTCAAAAGCAGCCCTCAAATCCAGAAAGGCCACAGATAAGGGGTCCTTGGAGAGCCTAAGTTATTTTGAGATGATAAGATTGAATCAAAAGTTCTTATCAATTGTGCTCACCCTGCCTATTGGCAGTGTTTGGACTCCTGAACAGGTTCCGTGCCCCAGAGATTGTGTCACACTCACTTGGGGACTCCAAGCCCCACCAGACAATGCAGCAGCAAAGGGATGGGACTTTCCAGCAAAACACGCTAATAAGCGCTCACAGCAATCCCGCTGTGTGGGACACAAACATTTTTGGCAGCGTTTGGGCGCGAGAAGGGGTTCCGTGCCCCAGAGACTGTGTTGCATTCACTGGTGGACTTCAAGCCCCACCGGACATCGCAGCAGCAAGTAGGTGAGACCTGCCGCTGAAACAGGGGTGTGTCTGTCCTGCACCTATCAGCGACAGGAAGATGCAGGGCAGGGCCATCCCACTTGGCACTTCTACCTGGTGAAGTAGCCTTGTGTATGTCGCAGTGAATTCTCACGAAGGGAGATTTCATTGTGGGTAAAAGGAAGGCTGCTGACTCCATCTCTGGAAATGTCAAGGCATCTAAGCTGGCAAAGAAACGTGCAGCAGAAAACTGTATTCTAAAGGACATTGATAATTTGATTGAGGACATAGAAGATGCACAGACCAAAGGGGTAAAACAGCCTGGCCCACCCTGCACCAAACCAAAATAATACATTCTTTTAGGGGGAAGGTGCATAAGTCAAGTCACACTGTGTCAACCTCCCAATCAGGCATTTGGTCAGGCCTTACTGCTAAACAGAAAAAAAAACAGACCAAGAAGCCCCATGGTTTTCTAAACCCCTCTAGTGTCCAGCTGCATCTAGTAGACTGTTGAACAAATTTGCTCTCCGAATCTACCATGTTCAAACCGATTGACTCTGTTGGCCAGTCCTCACGTCAAGAATCCCTTGCCTCTTAAGCCTGCCAGAATCACTGCCACCACGAGCTTGGAGGACTTTTTAGCGCTGGTCATCACCCTGAGGTCTGCACTTGATGCCTTAAAAACCACATTGGACACTGAAATACAAAGTACTGGAACATACAAGAGCTGACTACAGTTCTCCGCAAAGAGTTCTGGACACTTAGGGCCAGATGTACAACCTTTTGTTTTGTGACTCGCAATTTGCGATCTGTTTGAGAATTGCAAATTGCGAAACAAAACATACAACAGTGTTAAGTAAACTGTTTGCGCTTCCCAATGGGGTCGCAAATGACCTACCTCATTAAAATTCATGAAGTAGGTCGCAATTTGTGACTCCATTGGGAATGGCCGCACTCACAGGGATGGTGGCCTGCTGGGACAGCAGACCATCTTGTCTGTGACTGCTTTTTAAATAAAGTACTTTTTTTAAAATGCAGCTCGTTCTCCTTAAAGGAAAACGTAATGCATTTCAAAAAGAAAAATTAAAAGTTTTCTTCTCATGTTTTCAGAGTAGGCAGTGGTCTGTGGGACCACTGCTTGCTGTAAAAAAATATTTTTGCTTCCATTCACAAGGGGGTAGGGTTCCTTGGGGACCCCTTCACGTTTGTGAATGGATTAACACCAATTGGAAATTGGTGTTAACTGTGATTGTTTCGCGACCACATTCACAGTCGCAAAATAATCATACATA
The DNA here is from genome assembly GCF_031143425.1 of Pleurodeles waltl. Taxonomy (NCBI): domain Eukaryota; kingdom Metazoa; phylum Chordata; class Amphibia; order Caudata; family Salamandridae; genus Pleurodeles; species Pleurodeles waltl. Next base: position 171,885,539 of record NC_090445.1, read on the forward strand.
CCATTCAGAGTAGGTATTTGGAAGGTACGCCCTGAACACGTCCCTTCCTAATATCGAATTGCAAAGCCTTAATTGCGAATCACAATTTGGGCTTCGTACATCGCAAAAAATATTTTTCTAGTCGCAAATGGGCTGATTCTGTCAATTGACCCATTTGCGACTACAAAATGCGTTGTACATGGGGCTCAGTTACCTTAAAAGCCAGCAAAGGTTAATGAATCAGGCATTACAAAACTGTGGTCACATAGGTGAGGGGAGTGCACTAGTCTTACAGTGAAGGCGGCACACTAGCATGGGAGATCATTCCTTAGCCCAGAGTAATTTAAGACCACCTTCTCAGGTAATTCCGCCTTTCAGATAGCCCCAACCTCACAAGTTGGCCCACTATTCCATCGGTACCTATCAGGAAAGTTATTTCCTCTTCCTCAGATCAGTCTAAGAAACCTTTTAGCTGTATGACTTATGTTCCAATTCTAACGGCAGGCCAAAGGGAGTCCACGGGGTCCCTAGTTAACAAAGTGACCTGTTAGATTTTCTTACCTGGGAAATGTCTTTCTTTAATACACTCTGAAATATAATATACACAGCGCTAGTCAAGCCACACGAACAACTATGGCTCCATTAAATTGTACTTGACAAATCATACTATAGTAAACGGGCATTTAGTGCTAGATGCCCAAACTTTCCCTCCTCATGGTACTAATACTGTATACATAATAATAGCACGCATGCGACCCACCAGTTTAAATAGGACTAGGGGTCCCAATCAGACAAGTAACCTTGACCAAACAGTTGCTCAAAACCCTCCCAGCGATTTAATTAGTGAGGCAGTCCACTCAAACCCCCAAGAAGTTGTTAACTTTGTACAATCGCCATAATAAAAAAATCACTGACTGTATCAAGTAATGTCTATTTACAAGAAAGCGGGTACTCTTAGGACCAAACCTCAGCCTGTAGATTATGGCACAGTGTTCAAACGTTACCCATATTAATTCCTGTGACTCGTCCTTGCAGCATTGTATCTTACATAGCAACTTGGCTCATCTTTTATCCAGTAACAAACATCACCACTCTTATCCCACGCGGATCGGGTCAGTCACCATCATGCATTCCCTCAAATGTGCAATGTACAACTGCAAATGGGCCTCTGCCCTCTCTCCTATTACTGTCCTGCACAGTGCGGGCCTGCCCTGGAAAATTACGGACCCAGATTGGGGAATCTTCATTAACCTTTATGACATAATGCATTTGCAAGACATGGGCTTTAGAACTCACAGACTGGGTTACTCTACCTTTAGTATAGGAGCAGTACCTTCCAGAGCTGGTCGCCATCCTGGAGGCCTTCTAATTTGGGTTAAAAATATGCCAAACATAACTATAAAAAAAATTGGAGCTCACTAGTAATAATGTCTTGGGTCTGTCTATAGGGGAAATAAACAGTAGCAAGGTAGATTTTTACAATGTATCACCACTGCTCTGTGCAGAGAAATAAAGGATCGCCCAGGCTAAAATTGCTCACCCAACTACTCTCCAATTGAGTGGATAGTGCACCTCGCATAAGTGCTGGAGACTTTAACACCGCTTTTGAGCCACTAGGTGGCTTAGCTTCGGCCACTGACCTAGAAGACAAAGCCAGAGGCATACCTTTACTGGAGAGCGAACCTTTACGTTCATAGATAATCTCTGCCATGCAATCGTTGTCAATTAGCCGGAATAAGGTTTGCAAGCCTGCAATGGGAGATTCACATCTGACAGACAGTGAGCCTTTACATTCGCTCGGGGCGCTAGCCAGAGTAGGATCGATCATATACTTTTAGCCTTTGACCTCTTGCATGCAGCTACCAATTTTGAAATTCTGAGTAGATTGAATAGCGATCATAACGCCCTCAAGTTATCTCTGAAAGGTAATCTGTTGAGGAACACCTCTCATTTGGGAGCACTATCCGTGATGAGCATAACATTGGGTAATAACAGAAAATCCATTAAAGGGTCCAGTCTATGTTTCAACATTGATCTACTAACACAAATTCACAACACCTTCATTGCCATTCTTGAACCTCTCACTGAGCATCCATCAGATACAGCTCCTTTACTTGATCTCCATGAAGACCTATATAAGGCCCTGCACCATTTATTTAAAAAAAGGCCCGTGCAGCAGGCACCAGCCAGGTCCTCTAAGGAGTGTGGTAAGGTCAAAGGACAACTAACTGAAGCTGTTAAGAAAGGAACCCCAGAGGCAATTTGTGTTGCTCTTCTAAATACAAACAGATCACAACTACCAAACAGAGTTGGATTGATAAAAATTGGTTAGCCCTGGTTGGTCCTCAAAAAATAAAAACTCCCAGTCCTTTTGGCATATACTAGCTCATGGCAGCTCCAAAACCTGTAGATCAATTGAACTATCCATCCAACTGCAACAGTGGGTGGAACAGAACAGGGGCAGAAGTAAGCATGTTTCGGCAGCAAGCCCTGCATTCTGGCTGCTGCGATGTCCAGTGGGGCTTGGAGTCCCCCAGTGAGGGCAGTACAGTCTGTGGGGCACAGAACCCCTTCTTGCACCCAAATGCTGCCAAAGGTGATGGTGTCTGGCACAGCAGGATTGCTGTGAGCACTTAATAGCCTGTTTCGCCGGCAAGCCCTGCCCCCTTGCTTATGTGATGTCCGGTGGGGCTTGGAGTCCCTCAGTATGGGTGACACAGCCTCTGGTGCACGGAACCCCTTCTTATGCCCAAACGCTGCCAAGGTGATGGTGTCCCGCACAGCAGGATTGCTATGAGCGGTTAATAGAGCATTTTGGAAGCAAGGCTGGTTACCTTGCTGCTGCGATGTCCGGTGGGGCTTGGAGTCCATCAGTATGGGTGACACAGTCTCTGGTGCACGGAACCCCTTCTTGTGCCCAAACGCTGCCAAAGGTGAAGGGATTCAATTTGCTATGTAGTCTTTACCCTATGGACTTTACTATACAGACAATGGATAATTATGAACATGAACAGTGGACATATAAAGCTATATTTGCACTGCAGTCCTCTTTACAGGTTTTTAAGTAGCACAGAGAATGATGAAATTTGATTAATGATTCTGCTATCCTTGAATCTTAACACCTTAGTGGGCATCAAATGAATTACAGGCAGTGAAAAGCGTGACGGGTGCTGTTGCCCCCGATGCACCTCAACATTGCCGCTGGCTCGATTACGAGTCGGCATCAATGTTGTGGCCCAGCGGGAAACTCATAATAGGGCCAGCAGGCTGAAAACCGGAGTGGCGGTTTTCCATCCTAAAGAGTTTGGCGGGCAGACCCCGCCCGAATGTTGTAGTTATAACATATATTCACAGCTACACGGAGCAGTTACCACATTCGTTGGCTAAATACTAGCAAGTTCTTGTATGCAAATTTTGACAAATTTAGCAAGTATAGTTTATTTATTGTTAAAGCAGGACTTAGTTTTACTGTCGGTAATTACTTCTCAAACTCTTATATAGATCACTGAGTCGTTTGCAGAATTCCAATTCTACAAGTCCGTGGAAGCTGTGTAAGACTCCAATACAAAGACATAACTGATACTAACCTTGTTTTAATAGAGTGCATGATGCCACAGCAAATTATTATTGTGCAGCAGAAGCTGCACTTAGTGCAGCAACAAAATTAACAGTTATAACAAACACCATATCCACCTTCACTTAGTAAATGATTAGAGACAATATATTATGTTTCACACACAACAGGAATAGTTGCACATGTTAAAGTAGGAGGGAAAGGATTATTAAACAATATTTAGAAATAGATTAAGTTCAGTTCGGCATGCAGTATCTTTATTTTTTTTTATTTTTTACAGGATTGGCTCCTAAAAGTGGGTGCAATAGCTCTAATAATAATGTTGATATGGAAGGAGTGAATTAAACTCAATAAACGGAAAAAGGTGTTCCAATCGTGGACCAGTTCAGTGAACAAATGGGTTAATGTTTAACCAGCAACAATGAGAGCACTCAAAACTGACAAGTAATTCAGCATTTCTGTCCTGAGAGTTGTTGTGCACAGGAACGTGTGAAGGAAGTGACTTGGCACTCTGCTGGGCCACTGAAGAATAACACAATGAAGAAATAATGTCTGAAGAACTGAGGTCAAGCCTCTCCATTTCACTACATTACATATGCATTAAAATATTTTAATAATTTATCGGATCAAGAATTATTTAACTTTCTAACGTAATCTATGGCATACAGGATGGCGGCAAATAAATGATTGTCTACTTTGACAATTGTCTAACAAGATGGGTGCTTTGACTGAAGGTTGTCCGAGGGAATAGGGTCCATACTAAAGTTTGAACAAGATTACAAAACTGAAATTCACTGAAAAACCAAAGTTAAAGTGATATTATATTTAGATGTAAAAATGAGATACAAAAAATATCATTTGAAAACCAAAAAACCTGTGAAATTCACTGGCTATAGTGTACTGAGCTAACTATAACTCATACCGTACATATTACGTCTGCCTCTGCCCACTCTGTTGAGTAGGTGCAAGGTGCTGCTGGGCATTTTGCTGCTCCTTTGCTGAGTCACTCTTTTCTGGCTAGTGGCACTCTTTTCTGGCCTGTGTTCCTGTGCCCCCCATGCCTGCTGCCCTCCTGCCATGTTCTCCTACGTTCCCCGCACCACCCTCCTCCCACCACATCCCTCTCACCCCAGGACCTACTTAATGGCAGTAGCAGAGCGATCCCATTGAGCAGGCCTTGTGCTTACCCCTCTCCTGCCTGAAGCCTCTGACTGCCTCAGCCCACTCTGCTGAGTAGGTGCAGAGTATTGCTGGGCATTTTGCTGCTCCTTTGCTGAGTCACTCTTTTCTGGCTAGTGGCACTCTTTTCTGACCTTTGCCCTGTGCCCCCTGCAACCCTGCTGCCCTACCACCAAATGTTTTCCCTCGTTACCCACACAGCCCTCCACCCACTGCGCCCTTCCCACTACAGGACCTATTTAATGGCGGTCTCAGTGTGACCCCACTGGGAAAGTCCTGTGCCAGCTACCCCCGCTGCCTGGTGCCTCTGTCTGCCTCTGCTCACTCAGCTGAGTAGATGCAGGGTGCTGCTGTGTATTTTGCTACTCCTTTGCTGAGCCACTCTTTTTGGCCTCTGCCCCTGCTGCCCTGCACCCCTCCCACTATTTTTCTTGCATTCCCAGCACCACCATCCTCCCACAGCACCCCTCCCACCCCAGGCTTACTTAATGGCAGTTGCAGTGCGACTGCTCAGGGGCCGCACCACCGGAGCACCAAAGGCAAGCCCATCTGCGTCCATCCTAACAAGAAACCCTGGCACTCCCACCTTCTGCTGATACTTTGCCACCAAAATCCCGGCCCGGGCCCCAGCAACCAGGACAGCAACTGCTGCATCTCCTCCCCCTGGATCACAGTTGGACCCTTCACTGCCTCCAATGCCACTACACCTGCAACACAAAACCCTCACTGCTCCCGCACCGCCCCCCTTCAAGCCTGAGAAACAACTCCAATACCTTCTGCTCAACACACAATCCTTCTGCAAACATGCCGTGGAAATCTGGGACACTGTATCCACACTCAGACTGGACCTGATGTTCATCACCTAGACCTGGCTCACACCTGCCTTGGCCACCAACATCACCTTCACCAACCCACAAGGATACAAACTGATCCACAAAGAGTGGCTCAACAAGCAAGGAAGAGACATTACCATCATGCATAAGGAAAACCTCTAGTGACCACCTTTGAGGAAGATGCGTCCCACATTGTGAAACACCTAAACTTCCAAATCCAAATTGACGCCAGAATAGCCATCAGCTGAACTCTCGCATACAGACCCCAGGGACCCCGCGCCATGTTCTGCAAGGCCATCACTGACATCATCGCCCCCCTAGCCATATACTCGACAGACTACATATTCTTCAGAGATCTGAATTTCCATCTAGATGACCCCAGGGACCACAACACCAGCCACCTCATGGACAACCTATGCAACATCGGCCTCAAACAATTAGTCACCAGCCCCACACACACCACACCCTGAACCCCATCTTTCCAGCCAGCAAAAAAATCAAGTTCACCTACACAACAAAGCTCACATGGACCAACCACCACCTGGTACACTTCGCCATGGCCATCAGACCAGAGCCGTCCACAACCCCACCATTTCTTCCTCTCCGCATATAGAGAAAAGTCACAGAGACCCAATGGACCACCACTCTCCAGTCCAGCAAACCCATCCTCTACTGCAACCTCGAACAAGACACCGGCAATCTTTCTGAATGGATCCCCAAAGTCGCCCTGCAAGGAGCTCCGCCTCCAGAAGATCCAGCAAGCCCCCTAGGTGGTTCAAACCCGAACTAAACACACACAAGAGAGAATGCGAAAGGCTTGAAAGACGGGGCACAGAGGCAGGAACCCCACAGACCGCACCACCTTCAAAGATGGGCTGAACAAACATAGGGGGTGATTCTCACCCTGGCGGGCGGCGGAGGCCGCCCGCCAAAGTTCCCCCCTCCAAAATACCGCTCCGCGGTCGAAAGACCGCTGAGGGTATTTTGGGTTTTGCACTGGGCTGGCGGGCGACCGCCAAAAGGCCGCCCGCCAGCCCAGTGCAAAACAGCCTTCCCACTAGGACGCCAGCTCAGAATTGAGCCGGCGGAGTGGGAAGGTGCGACGGGTGCAGTGGCACCCGTCGCGAATTTCACTGTCTGCAATGCAGACAGTGAAATTCTTTGTGGGGCCCTCTTACGGGGGCCCCTGCAGTGCCCATGCCATTTGCATGGGCACTGCAGGGGCCCCCAGGGGCCCCACGACAACCCATACCGCCATCCTGTTCCTGGCGGGAGAACCGCTAGGAACAGGATGGCGGCATGGGTTGTCAGAATCCCCATGGCGGCGCAGCGAGCTGCGCCGCCATGGAGGATTCTAATGGGCAGCGGAAAACCGGCGGGAGACCGCCGGTTTTCCACTTCTGACCGCGGCAAAACCGCCGCGGTCAGAATGCCCTGCGGGGCACCGCCAGCCTGTTGGCGGTGCTCCCGCCGACCCTGGCCCCGGCGGTAAGGAACCGCCGGGGTCAGAATCAGGCCCATAATCTCCACCTCAGAGAAGCAAAAAAGGTCACCCAAACTTGCCCTACTCAGCTGCATTGAGGAGAGCACCAAACCGCCCAAAATAAATTTTCAAGATCGTCCAAGAGTTCTCTTGCCCAACAGCCACCAAAAACACAATCCACCCTACCCTACCCTCTGCAACTCACTAGCCAACTACTTCCATGACAGCTCACAGCCATCTATAGAAACTTTCACCCCCAACCCACCAGCATCAAACCCTTTCTGACCCCATCTGAGGACACCCCGGCCACATCATCATGGACTGGAAGCCACTATCCATCCAGGAAACAGCCGCCTTCATGACTTTAACCCACTCTGGCTCACCCAACAACCCATGCCCACATTATATCTTCAACCTGGGCTAGAAGAAAATCAGCAGCATCCTCTCTCCCATCTTGAGCACCTTCATCAGGACAGCAGAGGTCAAGTCACTCCAGAAGAAACCTTCAGCCAACCCCAGCAAACTCAAAAATTACCCCCTCATCTCTCTGCTTCCCTTTCCAGCCAAGGTCCTGGAAAAAGCCATCAACAAGCAGCTCCCTTAACACCTGCAATAACCCCCCTACTTGACTCCTCCCAATGCGGTTTCCGCTCCAACCACAGCAACGAGATTGCCCTTATTGCCGCAACGAACGATATCAGGTCACTCCTCGACCATGGAGAGAAAGCGTCCCTGATCCTCCTAGACCTCTTAGCCGTGTTCGATACCATCTTCCACTTCACCCTCACCTCCAGACTTCACCACATCGGGATCTGAAGCAACGCCCTTTAAGGGATCCACGCCTTCATCCCAGGCCGCACTCAGAGGGTTCAACTCCCACCCTTCACCTCAAAACCCAAGAGCAACATCTGCAGTGTCCCACAGGGATCCTCTCTCTTCCTCTCTTTTCAACGTCTATGTAATGCTGTTGGCCGAGATTGTTCTTTCCCATGGACTCAACAATATCTCTTCCACTGACGACACCCAAATACCACTCTCCCTTTCCAAAGACCACGCCACCCAAGAGAAAACTTCAGCAACGCCATGACACACCGCTAAATGGATGAAACTGAACACGGACCAGACGGAGGTGATCATCTTCAGAAGCAACCTCTCTCCTTGTGATGACTCCTGGTGGCCATCCATGCTTGGAGAACCCCCGACTCCGAATGATCACACCCACAGCCTCAGCATCATCATTGACAGCAAATTCACCTTCAAACAGCAGAGAAACGCAGTGGCCTCCTCCAGGTTCCACAACCTCCCCATGCAATGAAAGAACTTCAAATCGATCCCCATCGAAACCAGAAAGACGTTATCCAAGCCATCATCACCAGCAGACCAGATTATGGAAATGCCCTCTACATCGGTCTCCTCGCCCAGCTCCTCTACAGCTTCCAGACCATCCAGAATGCAGCAGCGAGACTCGTCCTGGACCTCCCCAAAAGGACCCACATCACCCCCCACCTCAGAGGTCTACACTGGCTGCCTGTGCACAAGTGGTGCACATTCAAGGCTCTCACCATCACAGTTAAAACCCTCCACAACTTCAGAACCAAGCTAATTAACTGCAGACTCTCCTTCTACCAGCAAACCAATAACTCTCTCCCTAGTGCATGTCCTGAGAGTCTGCTGCAGCCACAGCTGAGGGCGCTCCTTCTTCTACCTCAGTACCAAGACCTGGAACAACCTCCCCTCCCACCTTCGCACCTCACCCACCCTCGGCGACTTCAGGAAAAAGCTCAAGACGCATAGCGACAACCCTGAGCGCCTGGATACCCCCCAGGGTGATTAGTCACACTTTACAAGTCTTGTGATTGATTGATTTATTGATAGGTAATTGTGATCCTTGTTGGGGGGCATGAAACCCTACTTAAGCAGCAACCACAATTCTTGTCAAGGTGAAAGAGAAGAAAGCCTCAATTTAACCTGTGCTTACTCCTCTGGTAGCTTAACAAAAAAGTAGTCAAGCCTAATTTAGGCAAAGTGTAAAGTATTTATGCAGCACACAAACAGTAATAAAGTGAAAACACAACACAAGAAGAATGCCACACCAATTTAGAAAAATAAAGTAAAATGCATTACATTGAGACCAAAACAACAAAAAAACAATCAGTAGAGCTGTAGATATGCATTTTTAAAGTTTTAGATAAAAGTAGCGGTATAAGGCACAAAGCGCAACTGAGGGTATCTGGGCACACTGGATCAGGACAAAGTCACAACTTCAGACCGACCACGATGAAGTGGAAGCCAGGCACAGGACCAAGACTGGCCCACTGAAGATTGTACCTTATGTCTTTGGGGCGCAACATGCACAGCTTTGCTTTGTGAGGCTCTGCAGTGAGGTTTGTTGTGGCGTCACATGGCTCGGTGTCAGTTCTTAGGAAGCTTGCAGGTCTACGGCAAGGCTTTGAGTGCTCTGCGTTGGATTTGATGGAGCTTTCAGTTAGGCCAGGAAGTGCTCTCTCTGGTGCCAGCCAAGGGCCCAGGATCTGGGAAGGCACCACTTGGGGATTAGGGACTCACTCAAGCACACACCAGCATGGCTCAGGCAGATCCAGTTGCAGGTCCAGGCAGATTCAGTGAAGCAGGTTCAGTGAAGCAGGTCAGCAGGGCAGTTGCAGGGAGGCCTCTGGAGCTTGTTATGTCCATGTAGCTCTAACAAGAGATCAGTCAGCTGACCCTTAGAGTCACTTCAACTTGGGAGGAAGGGTGCAGGTCCAGTCTTTCTTCTCATCAAGCAGAGCAGGACTCAAACAGTAGGGCAGCAGGGTGTCCTTCTTCTGTAGTATCCACAGGTCCAAGAGTGTACTGAAGAGTTGGGTCTGAAAATCCATTACATATACCTGGTAGCCACTGTGAAGTGAGAGAAGCTTCTAGAGTCCTTCCCCTACAGAGGTATCTGGAGTTTTCTTCCCCCCTGCCCTGGCCCCAACCTGTCTAGGTGCACAAAAGAGTAGTGTGTAACCCCTTGTGACTGTGTTGAGGTAGAGTCCTTGTGATGTGCAAGTGCTTGGAGCGGAGACGTGTGTGCAAGGAGGGGTGTCACGTCATGTTTATCTTTGTATTATGGCTTGTGATCGGTAGTGTTGCTGTCCCCTTAACAAGCATTCCTGACACGTGCTGATCTCTGGTACTTTGTTCACGGAGTGACACTCAACTTGCAGTAAGAGCTCATCAACCTGTGTATTACGCCTTACATGGGCATTTGTGTGACGCAACGTAGATGAACACTGGTCTGCGTATGACCAGGCAATGTCACATTGTGTCTCTAGGCGGCGGCCATTATACTCTACAAGTACTCTGTGTTCTGCACAGCTTGTTCTGTATAATTGAACAGCAATTATATTTCGCTGACCCACACAGCATATAGTTATGGCAGGTTTATTAATTATCATTCACTGATCCACACATCTTATAATTAACATGGCTAAAACTCCTCAAGACATTTGATGTGTATAGTTTAAGACCGTATATTAAGGGATGTTAAGGCTAGTATTTTATCTTTAAGTGCCACTTAGTGGAAATGTCAAGTGCTAACATCAATTAGCACGCTTATAAAATAATTTGGAGTTTTGTGTACGCTAACAGGTCTTCATTATTACCGTAGCGATTAACAACCCTATTTCTATGGTGATCGAAGTGCTTAATTACATTTACAGCGATTGTAGCAAGATTTTCAATTTCATTTAATTTGCTTTTCTTCTTTTCCATAATATTTTGGAACTGCAAGTGAATTTTGAACATTATATATTATTTCTTTTTGGGTTTTGTAACAATGAACTCATTCAAACCAGAGACAAAGATTGTATTACGCATTTATTTTGCTGCAGCCATGAGTTACCAAAAATTTTTCTCTACCATCTCCACAGGCGTTTTAGCCAGCAGGTGGAGAATCATGCATGAGACGGCTAGATTGGAAATCATATTTTCTGAGTTATTTAGGAACTATAAACATTGATGGTAAAATGTCCCCCGAACGGAAAAAACTAATCTTTTTACATTCAATTGGTCCTATGAGTTTAAATATTCATGAGTAATTACCTATGATTTGAGATAGTGGTGATGTTACTGTTTTTGATAAAGCTATTGAAATGTTTGGTAAGGATTTAGCTCCTAAGGTATGCATAGGTATTGTTAGATATAAGTTCTTTCAAATGAAAGAAGAGGCTAATGGGAGTGATGATGAATAAGTCGCTGCTTTACGAAATTTAAAGGCCGACAATAACAGCTTATTTGAGATCATGTGGCTATGCATACCAAGGATCCTGCAATACAGGAAAGATTGTTGGTGAATGGGGATGCAGAATTACAAGATATTTAAGTTATTGTGAGAAAGGCTAAATTGTTCAGTGATAGTTTTGAGGCAGTAAAGGGCGAATTTAGTAGTCAACAAGAAGAACTGATTAACAAGATTAAAATTAAGAGAAAGTTTTTCCATCTGAAAAGAAGAATAGATATAGCCAGAAGAAAAGAGCTACCCTTAAAGAATTTCTGAGACGTTATCATTGTGACAGTGATTTACATCTGGCTAACACCAAATTTTGTCTAGCCACTAAGGCAATGTGTTTATCTTGTGGAAGAGTGGGACAGTTTGCCAAAGTTTGTAAGAAAAAGAATAATGTGAAAGTAAAGTGTATTGAAGAGGACAGCAATTTGAATGAGAAAGAACAAGTTAATAGACTTTTTAGTACAAAAGATTTGTTTCTGTTGAATATGGGGGTCATTACAACCCTGGCGGACGGTGTTAAAGCTGCGGTAATACCGCAAACAGTGCGGCGGATAAAAAAATGGAATTATGACCCTGGCGGAAACCGCCAACAAAGACAGGCACTTTAACACACCACCCGCCATGGCGGTACAGACAAGCAGCGTGGCTGTCACCGCCAACAGACAGGCGGAACACAATGTACTGCCCATAGTATCACAACCCGCCAATCCGCCACCTTTTCCGGGGCGGATTCACGTGGATAAAAACACGGCGGAAACAGTTTCTGCAATGGGAAAACGCTCACCTCAACACATCCCACGAGGAACGAGGACTCCATGGACCTGGAACTCCAAATACTCCCTGCTCTTGTCTTTCTGCTCCTCTACGACCATCATCTACGTAGGCGCCGAAGACAACGATGAGTACTGCACCTACGACATGGGGGCGGGGGGAGGCAAAAGTTAGGGGGACACCCACCAAACACCCCCACTCCCAACCTCGCATAATACAACATACACACCAATGCATCCACAAAAATCACAGTAATAACCCACAATCCCCCCGGAAGAATGAAAAGACAAAGCGAAATCCGTTCAAACATTGTAATGTAGCAATATACATGTCTTACAAAAATATACAGATATATACGAAATTCAGTCAGAAATATATACATTACGAGAAGTAGTGCAGATATGTACATAACAATGTCCATGCACCAACAGTCCAAAAATGCATGGACGAGGCCCACAAAAGATACCTGACCACAATCGGAGAGAACACTGCCGGGGCATCAGATAGAAATACTACAGGCACCTCAGGGGGAAGGAAAGGGGGGGGCACCTCAGCCGGATTACTGCAAAGCCAGACCCACGACGGGGCTCCATGCCCATTGATGTATCCTGGGGAGTGCAAAGCCACAGTCTCACAAGTCTCTACAGTGGGTGGTTTGCCCACTGTGCCATCCTGGGGAGTGCAAAGCCACAGTCTCACAAGTCTCTACAGTGGGTGGTTTGCCCACTGTGCCATCCTGGGGAGTGCAAAGCCACAGTCTCACAAGTCGATAACATTCTCCACTGGTTCTGGGGGGGACTGGTGCCCAGACTGAATGAGTCTCCCCGTGAAAGTTCCTGTCCTGTCACTGTCCCAGCTGCACATGGGATAAGGATGCCTGATGTGGCGGTCTATTCATTCCTACCCGGTGCAAGCCCTGTTCAGCGGTGCTTTGCCATGGCAGTCTTTGGTCTGTTCAGCGGGCTTCACCATTGCGGTCTTTGCCCTGTTCAGCGGTGCTTTGCCATGGCGGTCTTTGCCCTGTTCAGCGGTGCTTTGCCATGGCGGTCTTTGGACTGTTCAGCGGTGCTTTGCCATGGCGGTCTTTGCCCTTTTCAGCGGTCTTCACCATGGCGGTCTTTGCCCTGTTCAGCGGTGCTTTGCCATGGCGGTCTTTGGACTGTTCAGCTGTGATATGCCATGGCGGTCTTTGCCCTGTTCATCGGTGCTTTGCCATGGCGGTCTTTGCCCTGTTCAGCGGTCTTCACCATGGCGGTCTTTGCCCTGTTCAGCGGTGCTTTGCCATGGCTGTCTTTGGACTGTTCAGCGGTGCTTTGCCATGGCGGTCTTTGCCCTGTTCAGCGGTCTTCACCATGGCGGTCTTTGCCCTGTTCAGCGATGCTTTCCCATGTCGGTCTTTGGACTGTTCAGCGGTGCTTTGCCATGGCGGTCTTTGGACTGTTCAGCAGTGCTTTGCCATGGCGGTCTTTGCCCTGTTCAGCGGTCTTCACCATGGCGGTCTTTGCCCTGTTCAGCGGTGCTTTGCCATGGCGGTCTTTGGACTGTTCAGCGGTGCTTTGCCATGGCGGTCTTTGCCCTGTTCAGTGGTGCTTTGCCATGGCGGTTCTGGTATGGACATTGGTGTGTGGCATGACGTTCCCTACACTGGGCATTGGTGTGTGGCATGACGTTCCCTACACTGGGCATTGGTGTGTGGCATGACGTTCCATCATAGCCCACCTGGGCTGTGGCAGCCGTGGCCCTCCTGGGCACTGACTCCGGCGGTGGCGGTGGTCTCCCGACCAGTGACGATACTTGGGCCCTCCTGGGCTGTGACTCCGGCGGTGGTCTCCCGACCAGTGACGATACTTGGGCCCTCCTGGGCTGTGACTCCGGCGGTGGTCTCCCGACCAGTGACGATACTTGGGCCCTCCTGGGCTGTGACTCCGGCGGTGGTCTCCCGACCAGTGACGATACTTGGGCCCTCCTGGGCTGTGACTCCGGCGGTGGTCTCCCGACCAGTGACGATACTTGGGCCCTCCTGGGCTGTGACTCTGGCGGTGGCCTCCTGACCAGTGACAACGGTGCTGGCGGTTGGGTCTCGACCGCCGGGAATGATGGTGCCCTTCTCCGCCGTGACACTCACAACAGGCTGGGCAGACTTCCTCTGGCTCTTCCCCACCTTTGGTGGAGTCACAGCTGACTCTCCAATCCCCTTGGAACCCATGTGAGTTGTTTTCCCACCAGGAGTCTTCACACGGTCCCGTCGTCCAATCTCCAATTTTAGAGCCTTTACAGGGGGTGGGCTGCCAGTGCCTTGGCTCCGGGTCACACTGCCTGCCCTGGTGGCCGGTGCACTCCACAAACCTTGAACAGGCACCACTGGTATTGGAGGCATTTTGGCTGAGGCGCTACGACGGGACTGATGAATTGGAGGGGGGGGTGGGAGCAAAAAGGTCAACTTTACAGAGGGACAGTTTCTGACGTACACTGGGATGGATAGTTGGAGGGGGACTGGGAGTGGAGGAAGAGGAGGTGGTTGTCGGAGGTGTCACTTTAGGTGTTTTGGGTGCAGGTGCAGGTACTGGAGGCTGTCGTGAGGTGGATGGATGTTGGGTGTGTGGGTGCCCGCGTTTGTGTACTTTGGGAGGGGGCATCACAGACACACTGGGAGAGGACACAGGGGACGTGTAAATGGCAGTGGAGGTGGTGAGTGCAAGTGAGAGGCTTGTGGTGCTGGGTCTCCTTGTGCGACTCATGGTGCCTGTAGAGGTGGTGCATGCAGGTGTGTGTGTAGACGAGACTGGGAGGGAGGAGGGAGAAGAGGAGGAGGTGGACACAGTGGAGGCAGTGGATGTTGCTGTGTCTGTACGTGGGTGAGGCTTGCGTGAGTGCCTGTGGGTTGTGTGGTGCTTATGTTTGCTTGAGCTACTTGTGTGTGCTGACTTGTGTGCATTCTGGTCTGTAGGTGTGCTTGGGATGGGCTGGGGTACAGGAGATTGGGTCTGGGTGGAGGAGGCTGGAGGGGGGAGGCTGGACACGGGGACAATGGCTGCCATCAGTGCTGAGGCCAGAGATTGCAGGGTTCGCTGAAGAACAGCCTGACCAGAATGAATGCCCTCCAGGATTACATTACTGTGTTGCAACTCTTGTTCTACACCCTGGATGGTATTCACAATGGTAGACTGCCCAACAGTGAGTGACCTGAGGAGGTCAATGGCTCCTCACTGAGGGCAGCTGGGGTGACAGGGGCAGGGGCTGAGGTGCCTGGGGCGAAGGTGATGCCCACCCTCCTGGGTGAGCGGGCACAGGGCGAACGCTGAGGGGCTGCTGGGAGGGCGGTGCTGGTAGGGGAGGTGGCGGCTGTACCTGTAGAAGTGGGGCGCACAGATGGTGCCGCCACCACAAGGGAGCCCCCATCGGCGAACGAGTCCATGTCGCTGCTTGGTGATCCGGTGGCCGATGTGAAGCTCCCCTCGCCCTCCGTCCCACTGGTGTATTCTGAGTCCGTGGTGTGGCCCTCCATGGCCATGTGGGATGCAGCTCCCTCGTGCTCCGGTGCCACTGTACCTCCGCCTGATGATGCTGATGTACAAAAGGACAGGAAGAGCAGAAAAAGGGGGGGAGACAAAAGAAAGAGAGTTTTAGTGCATGGCATACCGCTACTGTTGGCGGACAAGACAGACACAGCAGCCCCCTGCATTACGCCGTGCTCCTGCCCTCTGCACATGCAATCTCCAGGATATGGCCTACATGGCTATGGTGGACATCTGCACACATGGATGCCACAGGGGCAACTATACCTGTACTTGGCACTCTGCTGAGGTGGGGTAGAGTGCCACATGGCCTGCATTACGGAGGGGCCTAGCCTACGGAACTCGCCCTAGTCTAGGTACACCCACAGGACTCCTCCCCCACCCAGACCCCTCCACTGCACGCAAAGTCCACAGAATGAGAGAGTACTCACCCCCTTGTGTCTGCTGTGATGCCCTCAAGCGCCCATCCAACTCCGGGTAGGCCACCGCCAGGATCCGGAACATCAGGGGTGTCATGGTGCGACGGGCACCCCTGCCACGTTGGGAAGCCATCCCCAGCTGAGCCTCCGCCGTCTTCTTGCTGCAGCGACGAATGTCCTCCCATCTTTTCTGGCAGTGGGTGCCCCGTCTCTGGTGGGCCCCCAGGGTCCGGACCTCCTTGGCGATGGCACGCCAAATGTCCCTCTTCTGGTGGGCGCTGACCTACATGACATGCACAAGGAAAGAGGAACAGTCATTACCAACTGCACCGTTGATGTGAGTGGCACCCTCCCTACTCTGGCCATGTGGCCCATTCATTCCCATGCATTAATGTTCTATGAACTGTGCCCCCTTCCCTCACCCAACCAGCCCTCTTCACCCAGGCCTAGCCCATACAACGTGCTCCCTGTGTACTAACCTGTTGGTCTGGAGGACCGTAGAGTAGCGTGTACTGGGGGAGGACCCCGTCTACCAGTTTCTCCAACTCCTGTGCAGTGAAGGCAGGGGCCCTTTCCCCAGACGCAGCAGCCATCGTCGCTTCCAGACCGTGGTCACAGCATCACTTGCAGTGTAGGTCCTCTCCTGTCGAAGGTCAGGTATCTAGTGATTGAACAGATAGAAAATGGCGGTCACGTCCGCGGCGGTGACATCCGCGGCGGTGCGCATCATCACCGCCGGCGCACCTGTTCATTGGCTCCTGGGACCCATAGGGTCCAATGTTAACCAATGCAGCATTGCGCCGCGGTCTACGACCGCCTACCGCAACGGTGTGCAACTCCAGCGCAGTTACCCCACAATCCCATTGTCCCAGTTTAGAGGTCAGGCAGCCGCCATTTCAGGGGCCCACATGGCTTGATTTACCTCTGCGTCACACATAGCTAGGCCTACACTCAACACACATACAGGAAGGGATTTGTGAGTGGTGTAGTCTTGTGTGTAATTGTGGGTACATACCTGGAGGAATAATGACTGATTTGTCGCTGTTGTCCTTCGTAGGCACCGTCAGCTGGGACATGTGAGAAGATGGCGGAATCCTCCGGTGTACCGACCGCTGGTGGACCTGTTGACAATGGAAGAGCGACATGTCATCGTCACCTACCGGTTTGACCGTGCCACAATCAAGGAACTATGTACCCAGTTGGAGTCAGACCTGATGTCATCAATCCGCCATCCGACTGGAATCCCCCCTGACGTGCAGGTGCTGTCAGTGCTCCATTTCCTTGCAAGTGGGTCTTTTCAGACAACAGTGGCCATGGCATCAGGGATGTCCCAGCCTATGTTTTCCAACGTGCTGTCCAGAGTGTTGTCTGCCCTGCTGAAACACGTAAGGAGATACATCATTTTCCCTGAGGTGGCAGATTTGCCTACATTTAAAGGTGACTTCTATGCCCTTGGACATATCCCCAACATCATAGGTGCCATTGATGGGACCCATGTAGCTCTGGTCCCCCCCCACAGGAGTGAACAGGTGTACAGGAACAGGAAGAGTTATCATTCTATGAATGTTCAGATGGTCTGTTTGGCAGACCAGTACATCTCGCAGATAAATGCTATGTTCCCTGGCTCTGTGCATGACGCCTACATCCTGCGGAATAGCAGCATCCCTGATATGATGGGTCAACTCCAGAGGCACCGTGTATTGGGGGACTCTGGTTACCCCAACCTTTCCTGGCTATTGACCCCAGTGAGGAATCCCAGGACCAGGGCAGAGGAACGGTACAATGAGGACCATGGGCAGACTAGGAGGGTGATCGAACGCACCTTCGCCCTCCTGAAGGCCAGGTTCAGGTGCCTCCATATGACAGGTGGATCCCTATTCTACTCACCGAAGAAGGTGTGCCAGATCATCATCACCTGCTCCATGCTTCATAATTTGGCTTTGCGACGCCAGGTGCCTTTTCTGCAGGAGGATGATCCAGATGACGGTGTTGTAGCAGCTGTGGAGCCTGTGGACAGTGATGAGGAGGAAGCTGAGGAAGAAGACAACGACAACCGGGAGTCAGTCATACAGCAATATTTCCAGTGACACACAGGTGAGAACATTTTCATGTTTAACATTACATTAACTTTCACAGGTCTACCTCTATCCTGTCTGTCGGTTTCAACCACTATTTGGTAACTGAGTTGTACCTTTCGATTACTGTTTCACAGGTGTGGTTACCAATGTGTCATCTGCTTGCATCCTTCAAGGACTTGTGATGTGTGACATAGGTATGTTAGCTTTACAATAGGAAACGCATTATCACACTGTCATTGATAATACATATTTACTAAATCACAGACTGACTCCAGATTGTTTTGTGTTTCAAGGGTGTTTATTGAAGTGCTAATTATTGGAGGGGGTGGTAAAATGGTGAGGGGTGATGGTGGAGGAATGTCCATTGCAGAGTCCAGTCTATTAGTCTCACAGGTGCACTGCCCATCTGTGCATAGGAAGTGGAGCTGGGGCAGTTTAAGTATGGACAGGGTAACAAGGTGGGACAGTGGGAGGACAAACAGGGTGGTCTCATTTCCTGGCGGGGGTCTTGCCATCTTGCTCTGTCCTGTTCCTGGATCTCAGGGACTGCTTGCGTGGTGGTTGTCTGTCTGCAGGGGGTGGGGTGCTGGTGTGGTGGTCCTGTGGTGGGGCGTCCTGTCCACTAGCGCCGGCAGAGGTGGTGGGCAGTTCATCGTCCTGGCTAGTGTCAGGGGCCCCTTGGAGTGCCACGGTGTCCCTCAAGGTCTGCTGTATGTCCTTCAGCACCCCTACGATGGTGCCCAAGGCGGAGCTGATGGTCCTGAGCTCCTCCCTGAACCCCAAATACTGTTCCTCCTGCATGCACAGGGTCTCCTGCAACTTGTCCAGGACCGTCGCCATCGTCTCCTGGGAGTGGTGGTATGCTCCCATGATGGAGGATAGGGCCTCGTGGAGAGTGGGTTCCCTTGGCCTGTCCGCCCCCTGTCGCACAGCAGCCCTCCCAGTTCCCCTGTGTTCCTGTGCCTCCGTCCCCTGGACCGTGTGCCCACTACCACTGCCCCCAGGTCCCTGTTGTTGTTGGGGTGGTGGGTTACCCTGGGTTCCCTGTAGTGGTGGACACACCGCTGATTGACCTGTCCTGGGTAAGGAGGTTTGGGCCCGCTGGGTGGGTGCTGTGCTGGTGTTACCAGAGGGTGGAAGGTTGCTGTTGGGCTGTGCCTGTGCAAGGGGAACCGACTGTCCCGGGGCCCACTATGGTCCGGGCTGGTCATCAGGATCCAGTAGGGCAGAGCTGCTATCGTCACTGTGGGCCTCTTCTGGGGGTGGAGTGGTGTTGTCTGGACCCTCTGGTGTGGTGACGGTCCTTCGGGTTCCTGCAGGGGCATAAGAGCATGATTATTGCATGTGTGTGTGTAATGGTGTGCAATGGGTGGGTGAGCGTGTACCCCAGTGCAAGCATTCCTGTGTGGGAGCTTGTGTGATGGTGGTTTAGGGGGTTGTATGGGTGTGTGCAGTGGGCATGCTTTAGTGCTGGGTGTCCATGCTTAGTTGTGTCATGCAGGGCTTGGTGTTGGGATGTGTGGTTTGTGTTATTAGTACATTAGTGAGGATTTGGGGTGATAGGGGAGGGGGCGAGGGTTGGGGTGTGTGATAGCATGCAGGTAGGGTGGGGGATATGATAGTTAAGATTTGACTTACCAGTGTCCCATCCTCCACCGACTTCTGTGAGGCCCTCAGGATGCATGATGGTCAAGACTTGCTCCTCCCATGTTGTTAGTTGTGGGGGAGGAGGTGGGGGTCCGCCTCCAGTCCGCTGAACCGCGATGTTGTGCCTGGTGACCGTTGAACGCACCTTCCCCCGTAGGTCGATCCACCTCTTCCTGATGTCCTCCCTATTTCTTGGGTGCTGTCCCACTACGTTGACCCTGTCCACGATTCTTCGCCATAGCTCCATCTTCCTGGCTATTGATGTGTGCTGTACCTGTGAGCCAAATAGCTGTGGCCTTACCTGGATGATTTCCTCCACCATGATCCGGAGCTCCTCCTCGGAGAAGCGGGGGTGTCTTTGGCGTGATATGGGGTGGTGTGTGTGATGTGTGGGGCGGTGTGAGTGTTGATGTGTGTGGTGATGTGTAGTGGTGTGTGGTGTTTTGTGCGTGGATGTGGGTTGGGTGATGGTGTTGTGTGCCTCTGTATGGTGGTGTTGTCTTGGCTGTGCAGTCTCTCTGGCCTTCGTCTCCAATTTTTGGTCATAGGGGTTTGTGGGTGATGTGGGTGTGTGTTTTATATTGTGTTGGGTGTGTGGGAGTGGTGTTTGTATGTGTCTCAGGTGTGTGTATTTGGAATTGTCCAATGTGGCGGTGTTTTGGAGATGTGTGTGTATTTTGAGCACGGCGGTGTGTACCGCCAATGGAATACTGCGGTTGAAAGACCGCCGCGTGGATTCGTGGGTCGTAATAGCATGGACGTGTTTCTGTTGCCGTGGAGGTTTTGTTTTCGCCAGTTTATCACTGACCTTTGGTGTGGCGATATTGTGTGGGTGTCTGAATTTCGGCAGATTCCGAGATATGGGTCATAATAGGTGTGGCGGAATTCAGTGGCCACGGCGGTGTATTGGCGGTCTTCTGCACGGCGGTAAGCGTCTTTTACCGCCAATGTTGTAATGATCCCCTATAAGTGTAGAGAATGATAAATTAGGAATTAAATCTATTTGTACTATAAGCATCAGGGGAGTGGAAGTTCAAATGTATGCAGATTCTGGATATCCCTACACTACTATTAATGAGAAAGTATGGAAGAAGAAGTTTTAAGTCATATTGGTGAGAGATTATTTACTGCTGACATTCACCCTGAAGGCTTCTCTGTTCAAAAGATTGATGTATTGAGCTATAGGTCATTAGTTTTTTTATTCAAAAATAGACAATCTACAGAAAAACTATGGCCCTCATTACAACTTTGGCAGCAAAAGCCGTTCACCGCCGTGCAGAAGACCGCCAATACACCACCGCGGCAGCGGAATTCCGCCACGGTCATTATGACCCACTGCTCGGAATCTGCCAAAATTCAGACACCCACACAAATCCGCCACACCAAAGGTCAGTGATAAACTGGCGAAAACGAAACCTCCACCATTACGCCAAGAGAAATACGCCCACACTATCACGACACATGAATCCACGCGGCAGTCTTTCAACCGCGGTATTCCATTGGCGGTACACACCGCCGCGCTCAAAATACACACACATCTACAAAACACAACCACATTGGACAATTCCAAATACACATACCTGATACACATACACACACCACTCCCACACACCCATTACAATATAAAACACACACCCACATCACCCACAAACCCCTACGACAAAATTACCGAAAGAAGGCCAGAGAGAGACACTACAAACTACTACGAAGCATCCACAGGCACACAATACCATCACCCACATAACTTCCACGCACCTCACACAACACACCACTAAATATCACCCCACTTATCACTACACACACCACCCCACATATCACCCACACCAACCCATGGCATGGCAAAGACACCCCAGGTTCTCTGAGGAGGAGCTCAGGGTCATGGTGGAGGAAATTGTCCGGGTAGAGCCACAGCTATTCGGATCACAGGTGCAGCACACCTCAATAGCTAGGAAGATGGAGCTATGGCGCAGAATAGTGGACAGGGTTAACGCAGTGGGACAGCACCCAAGAAATAGGGATGACATCACGAAGAGGTGGAACGACCTACAGGGGAAGGTGCGTTCCGTGGTCTCAAGACACCACCTTGCGGTTCAGCGGACTGGCGGCGGACCCCCACCTCCTCCCCCACAACTGACAACATGGGAGGAGCAAGTCTTGGCGATTCTGCATCCTGAGGGCCTCGCAGGAGTAGATGGAGGAATGGACTCTGGTAAGTCAACTCTTAACTATTACATCCCCCACCCTACTTGCATGATATCACATACCCCCACCCTTACCCTCACCCCATCACTCCAACTCCTCACAAATGTCCCAACATCACAAACCACACATCCCAACACCAAGCCCTGCATGCAACAACAAAGCATGGACACCCATCACCAAAGCATGGCCACTGCACATACCCATACACCCCCCTAAACCACCATCACACAAGGTCCCACACAGGAATGCGAGCATTGGGGTACACGGTCAAACACCCATTGCACACCATGGCACACACAGATGTAATAAATATCCTTTTATACCCCTGCAGGACCCCTACCCAACGTCACCGGACAGGAGGGTCCACACATGTCCACGCCAGAAGAGGCCCACAGTGATGACAGCAGCTCTGTCCAACTGGATCTAGATGACCAGCCCAGCCCATCGGGGACCTCTGGACAGTCGGTTCCCCTGACACAGTCACAGGCCACCACAGAGCTTCCCCCCTCTGGAAACACCACCACAGCACCCACCGAGCGGGCCCATACCTCTGTCCCCAGGACACGTCAATCAGAAGTGTGTCCACCACTACAGGGACCCCAGGCTAACCCACCACCCCAACAACAACAGGGACCTGGGGGCAGTGGCAGTGGGCACACGGTCCAGGGGACGGAGGCCCAGGAACACAGGGGAACTGGGAGTGCTGTTGTGTGACAGGGGGAGGACAGGCCAAGGGAACCCACTCTCAACGAGGCCCTCTCCAACATCATGAGAGCCTACCACCATTCCCAGGAGACGATGGCAATGGTACTGGTCAAGTTTCAGGAGACCCAGCGCCTGCAGGAGGAACAGTATTTGGGCTTCAGGGAGGAACTCAGATCCATCAATTCCACCCTGGGCACCATCCTACGGGTGCTGAAGGAAGTCCTCAACACCAGGAGGGACACTGTGGCACAACAAGGGGCCCCTGATACTAGCCTGGATGATGAACTGCCCACCACCTCTGCCGGCGCTAGTGGACAGGAGGCACCGCCACAGGACCACCACACCAGCACCCCACCCCATGCAGAAGGAGAACCACCCCGCAAACCGTCCCAGAGATCCAGGACAAAGACAGAGAACTATGCCAAGACCCCGCCAAGAAATGAGACCACCCTGAATGTCATCCTTCTGTCCTACCTTGTCACCCTGTCCATCCTCAGAACTGCCCCAGCTCCACTTCCTATGCCCAGTTGGGCAATGCACCTGTGAGACTAATGGCCTGGACTCTGCCATGGACATTCCTCCACCATCACTCCTCACCATTTTACAACCCCCTCCAATATTGAGCACTGAAATAAACACCCATAAAGCACAAACCAATCAGGAGTCTGTCTGTAATTTCAAAATAGTGTATTAGCAATTACAGTGTCAAAATGCTCTTTCAATTGTAATGTCAGCATGCCTATGTCACACAGCTCTAGTCCATGAGGAAACAAAGCAGATGTCACACAGTGGGACCCACATCTGTGAAATCGTAAGGGAAAGTGACAACTCAGTGACCATACATGGGGTGAAAAAGACAGACAGTAGAGAGGTAGTAGTGTTAAAGTACATGTAGTAGGCAGGTTTGTATTCTTACCTGGATCTCACTGGAAGTATTGCAGGATAACCGAGTTCCTGTTGTCGATGTCCTCTTCTTCTGCTTCCTCATCTTCACTGTCCACAGGCTCCACAGATGCCACAACACCTCCATCTGGACCATCCTCCTGCAGAAAAGGCACCTGTCGTTGCAAAGCTAAGTTGTGAAGCATACAGCAGGCCACGATGATCTGGCACACCTTCTTTAGTGATTAGAATAGGGATCCACCAGTCATATGGAGGCACCTGAACCTGGCCTTCAGGAGGCTGAAGGTCCGCTCTATAATCCTCTGAGTCCACCCATGGGCCTCATTGTAGCGTTCCTCTGCCCTTGTCCTGGGATTCCTCACTGGGGTCAGTAGCCATGACAGGTTGGGGTAAGCAGAGTCACCTGCAAATGGCGAGGGACAACTGTTAGACACACACTAACCTGTAGGGATATCCCCAGACAACCATTCCCACTGACTTGCTTCCAGGTGCTCACCTAATAGCCACACACAGTGCCTCTGGAGTTGACCCATCACATAAGGGATGCTACTATTCCGCAGGATGTAAGTGTCATGCACTGAGCCAGGGAATTTGGCATTCACATGGAAGATGTACTGGTCTGCCAAACACACCGTCTACATATTCATCGAATGATAACTCTTCCGGTTTCTGTACACCTGTTCACTCCTGCGGGGTGTACCAAAGCCACATGTGTCCCATCAGTGGCACCTATGATGTTGGGGATATGTCCCAGGGCATAGAAATCACCTTTCACTGTAGGCAAATCCTCCACCTGAGGGACAACGATGTAGCTCCGCATATGTTTCAGCAGGGCAGACAACACTCTGGACAACACGTTGGAAAACATAGGCTGGGACATCCCTGATGCTATGGCCACTGTTGTTTGAAATGCCCTACTTGCAAGGAAACGGAGTACTGACAGCACCTGCACTAGAGGAGGGATTCCTGTGGGATGGCAGATAGCTGACATCAGGTCTGGCTCCAGCTGGGCACACAGTTCCAGGATTGTGGCACGATCAAGCCTGTAGGTGATGATCACATATCTTTCCTCCATTGTCGACAGGCCCACCAGCAGTCTGTACATCGGAGGATGCCACCATCTCCTGCCATGTCCCGGCGGACTGTGCCTATGAAGGACAACATCGAGCACAGAGTCAACCAACTCAGAGGTACGTACCCACAGCTTACACAGAACACGAATCATAATCTGAAATTTGGCCTGTATGAGTGTTGAGGCAAGGCCTAGGTATGTGTGACGCAGTTAAAACTTAAGCCATGTGGGCCCCTGAAATGGCGGCTGCCTAACCTGTAAAGTGGGACAATGGGATGTGAGGTAACTGCGCTGGCGTTGTACACCGTTGTGGTAGGCGGTCGAAGACCGCGGCGTAATTCTGCATTGGTTAACATTGGACCCTATGGGTTCCAGGAGCCAATAACGATGTACGCCGGTGGTGACGGTACGCACCGCCGTGGGCGTGACCGCTATTTTCTATCTGTTCAATCACTCGATACCTGATCTTCGACAGGAGAGGACCTACACTGCAAGTGCTGCTGTGACCTCAGTCTGGAAGAGACAATGGCTCGTCCGTCTGGGGAAAGGGCCCCTGCCTTCACATCGGAGGAGTTGGAGAAACTCATGGATGGGGTCCTCCCCCAGTACACGCTACTGTAACCCCGCGCTCTGACGCGGCGTCTCTTTCTGTCCTCGCGGGTGGACCGAGCTACCGATATTCGGAGCGCCGTTCCCCGCGTTTTTTGACTATGCTTTCTGGGAAGCATATATTTCGCTCCCGGTCGCGCTACACTTACTAGTAGCCTTTTTTCTTCTTTTGTTGTTGGTGGTGGGTTTTTTGTTGGTCCTTTTGCCTGTCTCTATCCATGTTGTGTCCATCTTGTCTTCTTCGTGTTTTTGTCCCAGCATGCTCTGTTTTTCTTTTATACTACTTTCTTTTTCCTATACTGGTCGATGGGCTTTTCCCAATCCAAGATGGTCTTACTTCCCTCTCCTGTGATGTCACTTCCCTTTTCTCAGTATATAAGTCAGTCAGTCTTGTTCCTCCTTGCGTTGCAAACACTTCCTTCTGGTTGTGCTGTTCGCTCCTGTTCTTTGTTCCTGTTTTTTGCCTTGGGAGATTTTTGCCTGTTCTTTGTTCCTGCTTTTGCCTTAGGAGATTTTTGCCTGTTCTTTGTTCCTGCTTTTGCCTTGGGATATTTTTGCCTGTTCCTTTTTTCCTGCCTTTTACCCTGGATATTGCCTATTTTTGTTTCCTGTTGTCAAGTCCTGTTTTTTCTTGTTTTCCTTCAGGAGTTCCTGTTAGAAGTTTTTTCCCCAGTGTTGGGGTTTTTTTCCCTCTGGGACTCCTTCTGGAGGGTACGGTCTGCTTTGGCTTAGCCTGTCAGAAGACTTGGTGTATTCGCCAATCCAAAATCCAGAGGTGAGAAGTCCAGCACAGTACGTGACAGATTGCAACGCCAAAAGATTCTTCATTGCGAGAGAGCCATGGAAGATCCACAGGGAGAGGCGTCAGAAAATGCTCAAGCTATGTTACAGACTATCCAACAACAAGCCCAAGAGTTACAACAGTTACGGGCAGAGAACACTGCGCTACGACAGGTCTTGTCTTCCTGATCTCTGGTTTCTGCAGATGACCCAGTCCTGGCTAACTATTCCGCTTTCCTGACTGTTTTCAAACAAATGTTTGAGAGACCTGGGGTAGAAGCAGCAGCTGAAGAAGCCTTATGTGACATTCAGCAGGGTAATCAGGATGTACTGCAGTATATAACCCGCTTCAAACAGCTGGCAGCTGAAACCTCCTGGGTAAAACGCACCTTCGTAACCCTTTTCCGCCGAGGCCTGCGTGAAGAAATTAAAGATGAGCTTGTACACTCTTCTCCAGCTTGTTCTTTGAAAGAATTAATGGATCAATCTATGAACATCGAGTATAGACTTCGAGAGCGCAAGATGGAAAGACGTAGAACTAGAGCTCCATACCAGTCCGGTACCTTCCGTGCTAGCAGTCGGCGAACGGAAGATAGTCCATCTGAAGCCTCTCCACCTCCCCATGAAGAGCCCATGTAGATAGATCTGGTTCGTGGGCCATTGACGGAGTCAGAAAGGGAGGAACGACGACGAAGGGGACTTTGCCTATACTGTGGTAAGGCTGGCCACCTGATCCGTAGTTGTTCGGTACGTCCCTCAAGGCCTTGGATGCCATTCAAGGAGCCTAGATATTTACTAAATTAGACTTACGGGGTGCCTATCATCTCCTTCGGATCAAGGAAGGAGATGAATTGAAGACAGCTTTCCGTACCCCTTTTGGGCACTATGAGTATCGTGTTATGCCCTTTGGACTGACCAACGCCCCTTCTGTTTTTCAACGATTTATGGATTCAGTGTTCTCTGATGTACTCAATCAATATGTAGTCATCTATTTGGATGATATCTTGATATATTCCCGTGATCCTGAGCACCATGTAGATCATGTCCTGCAAGTCCTGGAAAGACTCAAGAAAAAACAATTGTTTTGTAAACCTGAGAAGTGTGAGTTCCATAAATCTGAAGTAAGGTATCTCGGGTTTTGTATTAATCAACACGGAATATCCATGGATCCTGACAAGGTCAGTGCCATATTAGATTGGCCTTCTCCAACGTCCATTAAAGAAACGCAATGTTTTCTTGGTTTATCAAACTTTTATCATCAGTTTATTCAGAACTTTGCCCACCTACAAAGTTTCATAATACAAACAATTGAGAAAGAGAACCTGAAGAAGGGTTTCATTTGGACCAAGGAGGCTGAACGTGCGTTTCAAGAATTAAAGACAGCCTTTACCCAAGCACCCGTGTTGCGCCATCCTGACAATACCAAGAAATTTTTCGTCGTGACTGATGCCTCAGACAGAGCTATTGGAGCAGTTCTGCTGCAGAAGCAAGACAATGATGGATTGGAACATCCTATCTTTTATCTGTCTCATATTCTATCAGAGGCTGAACAAAATTATTCTGTACTGGAACGAGAACTACTCGCTCTCAAAGTAGCTTGTAAGGAATGGAAGCATTTCCTGATGGGTTCCAGAGAGCTTTTTGAA
Source organism: Pleurodeles waltl (assembly GCF_031143425.1). Taxonomy (NCBI): domain Eukaryota; kingdom Metazoa; phylum Chordata; class Amphibia; order Caudata; family Salamandridae; genus Pleurodeles; species Pleurodeles waltl. The sequence goes on from NC_090445.1 coordinate 171,913,204, forward strand.
GCTAGGACTGATCACCGTAATCTCCAGTGTCTTCGGAGCTTTCAGTGTCGCAACAGTCGCCAGGCTCGATGGGCTTTCTTCTTTAGCCAGTACGATTTCGTGATCACGTACATACCTGGTTCCCAGAATTTAGTGGCAGATGCCTTATCCCGCAGATATCCTGACATAGCCCAGAACTCCTCTCCACATCTTATTGAGTCTAGCAGGATCATCGGAGCTACTCAATCTTTTCAAGAACGCATTCAATCCGAGTACCAGTTTCTGTCTGCTTCAGAATGGGATAGAGTGACTCCTTTTTTTGCAGAAGAAGGACAACTACTTCTATCATCAACATGCTCTTTTCCTACCTACCAAGAAAATACAGACAGAAGCCCTGCAAATGTTCCATGATTCTCCTATAGCCGGTCATCGAGGTATAAGGAAGACCCAGGAGCTGCTTCAGCGATCTTTTTGGTGGCCTTCGCTAAAGACAGACACTGAAACCTATGTGTCATCATGCCCAGTCTGTGCCCAGAATAAGACACCCCGAACTAAGGTGGCAGGTTTATTAAGACCTTTACCGGTTCCTTCTGCTCCTTGGTGTACTCTATCCACGGATTTCATATGCTCTTTACCTTCCTCCTCTGGTAACCAAGTAATCATGGTGACCGTAGATTCATTCACCAAGATGGCCCATTTTTCTGCCTTGAAGAAACTACCAACGGCCCCAGAAATGAGTCGCATTTTTCTACGGGATATTTTTCGCCTCCATGGTCTTCCTCAAGAGGTCATTTCGGACAGAGGGCCTCAATATGTATCACGTTTCTGGAGAGCCTTTTGTGCCTTCTTTAACATTGAGATTTCTTTATCCTCGGGTTTCCATCCAAAAACGAATGGGCAAACTGAACGAGTGAATCAAGAACTTCAGCAGTATCTGAGATGGTACTGTAATGCCACACAAAGCAATTGGTCGGAATATCTTGCTCTTGCCGAGTTCTCCTATAGCAACACAATACATAGTGTGACCAAGACCACACCCTTTTATTGTACTTATGGATTTCATCCGAGGACTTTCACTACTGTTTCTCGAACATCCTCTTCTGTGCCTGCAGTCACTTCTTTTTCACGACAGATCTGTCGAATCCAGGGCCTACTTCACACAACTCTCCTAGCTTCGAAACAAGCTATGAAGCGAAAGGCGGATCGTTATCGGCAAGCCGCACCTTTGTATCAAGTGGGCCACAAGGTATAGCTCTCTTCCAGATTTCTACCATCCCGGTTTTCCACCAATAAGTTCAAACCACGTTTTTATGGACCCTTTTGAATTTCGCACATCCAGAATCCTGTAGTTGTGCGTCTCTGCTTACCTCATACCTGGAGGGTTCATCCTGTTTTCCATGTGTCCCAGTTAAAACCCTTTGTTCCTGATCCTTACCATCGCCAGTTCCAACATCCACCTCCTCTTTCTATCAACGGACAGCCTGAGTATGAAGTCCAGGAGATCTGTGATTCCACAATTTTTCGACGCAAACGACAGTTTTTGGTCCATTGGAAAGGATACCCCCTCAGTGACTGTTCTTGGGAGGATGCTTCCTCCGTCCATGCTCCCCGTTTGGATCGCCTTTTTTTTTACAATCATCCTGACAAACCTGGTGCCTCGGAGAGGGGACCTACTGTAACGCCGCGCTCTGACGCGGCGTCTCTTTCTGTCCTCGCGGGTGGACCGCTCTACCGATATCCGGAGCGCCGTTCCCCGCGTTTTTTGACTATGCTTTCTGGGAAGCATATATTTCGCTCCCGGTCGCGCTACACTTACTTGTAGCCTTTTCTCTTCCTTTGTTGTTGGTGGTGGGTTTTTTGTTGGTCCTTTTGCCTGTCTCTATCCATGTTGTGTCCATCTTGTCTTCTTCGTGTTTTTGTCCCAGCATGCTCTGTTTTTCTTTTATACTACTTTCTTTTTCCTATACTGGTCTATGGACTTTTCTCAATCCAAGATGGTGTTACTTCCCCTTTCCTGTGATGTCACTTCCCTTTTCTCAGTATATAAGTCAGTCAGTCTTGTTCCTCCTTGCGTTGCAAACACTTCCTTCTGGTTGTGCTGTTCGCTCCTGTTCTTTGTTCCTGTTTTTTGCCTTGGGAGATTTTTGCCTGTTCTTTGTTCCTGCTTTTGCCTTAGGAGATTTTTGCCTGTTCTTTGTTCCTGCTTTTGCCTTGGGATATTTTTGCCTGTTCCTTTTTTCCTGCCTTTTACCCTGGATATTGCCTATTTTTGTTTCCTGTTGTCAAGTCCTGTTTTTTCTTGTTTTCCTTCAGGAGTTCCTGTTAGAGGTTTTTTCCCCAATGTTGTTTTTTTTTCCCTCTGGGACTCCTTCTGGAGGGTGTGGTCTGCTTTGGCGTAGCCTGTCAAGCGGCACCGTGGCTACTAGAAGGGGTCGCCCTTATCTGGGAGTATCCAGGACCTGTAGAAGACTTGGTGTATTCGCCAATCCGAAATCCAGAGGTGAAAAGTCCAGCGCAGTACGTGACAGATACTCTACGGTCCTCCAGACAAACAGGTAAGTACACTGGGAGCATGCTGTATGGGCTATGCCTGTGTGGAGTGGGGTTTGATGAAAGATGGGGGGGAGATTGAGGCGTTCATGAAATGACGGTGAGTGCATGTGCCACATGGCAAGGGTAGGGATGGGGGCCAATGACTGTGACGGTGCAGTTGGTAATAACTTTCCTTTTTCCCCTGTACAATTCATGTAGGTCAGCGCCCACCAGAAGATGGACATCTGGCGTGCCATCGCCAAGGACGTCCGGACCCTGGGGGTCTATCACAGACGGAGCACCCACTGCAGTAAGAGATGGGAGGACATTCGCCGCTGGAGCAAGAAGATGGCGGAGGCCCAGCTGGTGATGGCCTCCCAACGTGGGAGGGGTGCCCGTCGCACCATGACCCCCCTGATGTTCAGGATCCTGGCAGTGGCGTACCCGGAGTTGGATGTGTGCTTGAGGGCATCACAGCAACCACAAGGGGGTGAGTACACTCTCATTCAGCTGATTTTGTGCGCAGTAGAGGTATCTGTGGGGGGAAGGTGGGCTGTGGGTTTCCCTAGGCCAGGGCAAGTGTGCTAGTTAGGTACCCTTGCTCTGGCAGACCCTGTGGCACCCCACCCCACCTGTGTACAGTGCCAAGTACACCTAGCCAGGCTCCTGTGACATCCATGTGTGCAGATGTCAGCTATAGCCTTGTAGGCCATGTCCCAGGGATTGAACAGTGGACCCCAATTGCGTGGCGTAGTGCAGGGGGCTTCTGTGTCTGTCGTGTCCACCAACGGTAGTGGTAATGCATGCACTCAACATGTCTTTCTTCTGTCCTTCCCCCCCCTTTTTGTGGTCTCCATGTTCTTGTGTGCATTAGCATCATCAGGCGGAGGAGCAGTGGCACCAGAGCAGGAGGGAGCTGTATCCCACATGGCCCTGGAGGGCGAGTCTATGGACTCGGAATTCACCAGTGGGGCGGAGGGCGAGGGGAGCTCCACGGCGGGGACAGGAGCTAACACCAGTGATACAGACTTGTCTTCTGATGGGAGCTCCCTTGTGGTGGTGGTGACATCTGTGACCCCCGCATCTACAGATACAGCCGCCACCCACCTTACCAGCACCGCCCTCCTAGCAGCCCCTCAGCCTTTGCCCCGTGCCCGCTCACCCAGGAGGGTGGGCATCACCTTCGCCCCAGGCACCTCAGGCCATGCCCCAGTCACCCCTGCTGCCCTCAGTGAGGAGGCCATTGACCTCCTCAGGTCCCTCACTGTTGGGCAGTCTACCATTTTGAATGCCATCCAGGGTGTAGAGAGGCAGTTGCAACAAACAAATGCATTCCTGGAGGGCATTCATTCTGGTCAGGCGGCCCTTCGGCGAGCTTTTCAGACTCTGGCCTCAGCACTGATGGCAGCTATTGTCCCTGTCTCTAGCCTCCCCCTCCAACTTCCTCCACCTAGACCCAATCCCCTGTAGCTCAGCCTATCCCAAGCTCACCATCAGACCAGCATGCACACACGTCAACACACAAGGGAAGCTCCGTCAAACATAAGCACCACACATCACACAGGCACTCTTGCAAGCATCACACACATGCAGACACACCAACATCCACTGCCTCCACTGTGTCCCCCTCCTTCTCGTCTCCCTCCTCCCTCCCAGTCTCGTCTCCACTCACACCTACATGCACTACATCTACAGCCACCACTTCCATCACCAGCAAACACACCACCACACCCCACTCACGTGCAGTCACCAACCCCATTACCATTCACACGTCCCCTGTGTCCTCTCCCAGTGTGTCTGTGACGCCACCTCCCAAGATACACAAACGCAGGCACACACCCAACCAACAGCCATCCACCTCACGACAGCCTACAGCGCATGCACCTTCACCCAAAGTCACCAAACGAACACCTCCTACAACCACAACCTCTTCCTCCACTCCCAAACACCCTCCAGCTACCCGTCCCAGTGTTCCCAAGAAACTTTTCCTGGCCACCCTTGACCTCTTTCCCTCACCTCCCCCACCCCGACTCTCCAGGTTCCAACCTAGCACCTCAGCCACAACATCTCCGGGACCAGTGGTGCCTGTAGTCACCGGATTCTGGAGTGCACCAGGCAGCAGGGCAGCCAGTGTGGCACGGAGCCACAGCACGGACAGTCCCCCACCTGTCAAGCATCAAAAGTTGGCCAGTGCCCGGCGGGAGAGGGGGAAGACTCCAGCCACCAAAGCCGCTCCCAGGGGTACAGGTGGGATTGTGGAGTCAGCTGCGACACCTTCCAAGGTGGGGAAGGGGCACAAGAAACTCAGTAAGTCTGTGAAGAGCAGCACGGCGGAGAAGACCGCCATCATCCCCACTGCCCAGGAGGCCACCGCCATCAGACCCGCTGCCCAGGAGGCCACAGCCAACACCAGCCCGGCTGCCCAGGAGGCCACCGCCAGCACCGGCCCCACTGCCCAGGAGGCCACTGCCATCATCCCCGATGCCGAGGAGGCCACCGCCATCATCACCGCTGCCTAGGAGGCCACCGCCACCGCCAGCACCAGCCCCGCTGCCCAGGAGGCCACCGCCATCATCCCCGCTGCCTAGGAGGCCACCGCCAGCGCCAGCACCAGCCCCGCTGCCCAGGAGGCCACCGCCATCATCCCCGCTGCCCAGGAGGCCACCGCCAGCACCAGCCCAGCTGCCCAGGAGGCCACTGCCAGCATCATCCCCGCTGCCCAGGAGGCAATCCGCCAGCATCATCCCTGCTGCCCAGGAGGCCACTGCCAGCACCAGCCCCGCTGGGCCAGACAGGACCGCCAGCACCAGCCCCGCTGGGCCATAAAGGACGGTCAGCACCAGCCCTGCTGGGCCAGACAGGACATTGCCGCCACAAGCACCGCTGAACAGGACACTGCCGCCACAAGCACCGCTGAACAGGACACTGCCGCACAAGCACCGCTGAACAGGACACCGCCGCCACAAGCACCGCTGCCAAGGACACCGCCGCAACAAGCACCGCTGAACAGGACACTGCCGCCACAAGCACCGCTGAACAGGACACCGCCGCCACAAGCGCCGCTGCCAAGGACACCGCCGCAACAAGCACCGCTGGCCCATGAGCGCCAAGGGCACTGACGCTACTGAGTCCGTCACAAGCAGGATGAAGCACTCTGGGCACAAAGCCCCCTCCAGAACCAGTGGAGAGATACATCCACTACCTCAGTCCTTGGCAGGATGAAGCACTCTGGGCACAAGGCCCCCTCCAGAACCAGTGGAGATTTATATCCACTACCTCAGTCCTTGGCAGGATAAAGCACTCTGGGCACCAGGCCCCCTCCAGAACCAGTGGAGTGAGGCATCCACTACCTCAGTCCTTGGCAGGATGAAGCACTCTGGGCCCAAAGCCCCCTCCAGAACCAGTGGAGAGATACATCCACTACCTCCGTCCTTGGCAGGATGAAGCACTCTGGGCACAAGGCCCCCTCCAGAACCAGTGGAGATTTACATCCACTACCTCAGTCCTTGGCAGGATGAAGCACTCTGGGCACAAAGCCCCCTCCAGAACCAGTGGAGAAAGACATCCACTACCTCAGTCCTTGGCAGGATGAAGCACTCTGGGCACAAAGCCCCCTCCAGAACCAGTGGAGAGATACATCCACTACCTCCGCCCTTGGCAGGATGAAGCACTCTGGGCACAAAGCCCCCTCCAGAACCAGTGGAGAAAGACATCCACTACCTCAGTCCTTGGCAGGATGAAGCACTCTGGGCACCAGGCCCCCTCCAGAACCAGTGGAGTAAGGCATCCACTACCTCAGTCCTTGGCAGGATGAAGCACTCTGGGCACAAAGCCCCCTCCAGAACCAGTGGAGAAAGACATCCACTACCTCAGTCCTTGGCAGGATGAAGCACTCTGGGCATCAGGCCCCCTCCAGAACCAGTGGAGTAAGGCATCCACTACCTCAGTCCTTGGCAGGATGAAGCACTCTGGGCACAAGGCCCCCTCCAGAACCAGTGGAGCCTGTTATCCACTTGAGAGACTGTGGCTTTGCACACCCCTGGATTGAACAGTGGGCAAACCACCCACTGTAGAGACTTGAGAGACTGTGGCTTTGCACTCCCCAGGATTGAACAGTGGGCAAACCACGCACTGTAGAGACTTGAGAGACTGTGGCTTTGCACTCCCCAGGATGGAACAGTGGGCAACCCACCCACTGTAGAGACTTGAGAGACTGTGGCTTTGCACTCCCCAGGATGGAACAGTGGGCAAACCACCCACTGTAGAGACTTGAGAGACTGTGGCTTTGCACTCCCCAGGATTGAACAGTGGTCATGTGGCCCCCTCGTGGATTTGGTGTCATGCACTCAACCGGCTGAGGTGCCCCCCCTTTCCCTTCCCCCTGAGGTGCCTGTTTTATTGCTATCTGATTCCCCTGCAGTGTTCTCTCCGTCATGTTCGGGGATTGAGTGTGGGCCTCGCCCATGCCGTGTGGGCCCAGTGTTCCACGGACTTCAATGGAGCACTACCTGGACTACTATTCTTGGTGTATATATTTGTTAGTAATGTATATATATTTTTGCGTACTGGATTTTAATATATTACAATGGTTACACTCATTTCCTTTTGTCTTTGCATTCTTACGGGGGATTTGGGGGGTGTAACTGTAATGTATCATGATGTATTAGTGTGTGTGTTGTAGTGGGTGAGGGTGTTGCGTGTGTCTCTCCCTGTTTTTCCCTCCCCCTCCCCTGTGTCGTAGGTGCAGTACTCACTGTGGTCTTCGCCGCCGGCATTCGTGCTCCTGGTAGAGGAGCAAGAAGATAAAGGCTGGCAGGATCTGGAGCTCAGGTTCCATGGTGTCCTGATTCCTCGTGGGGTGTGTAGAGGTGAGCGTTTTCCCTTCGAAGTTTCCGCTGTGTTTTTGTTCGTGGTGAATCCACCCCGGAAAAGGTGACGGATTGGTAGGTTGTGATACTGTGGGTGGTACATTGTCCTCCGCCTGTCTGTTGGCGGTGACCGCCATGCTGTTTGTTTGTACCGCCATGGCGGTCGGAGTGTTAAAGTGGCTGTCTATGCTGGCGGTTTCCGCCACGTTCGTGATTCCATTTTTTTTTCCGCCGGCCTCTTGGCGGTCTTACCGCCGCTTTAACACCGACCGCCAGGGTTGTAATGACCACCTATATATTGCTAAAAGGGGGCCTTCTGATTTGGGGTGGCATGATCAAGGAAACGTAAACATGAGGTTAAATCCTAACAGTTGGGAGCCTGTAATGATTGTTGATGATAATGAAGAAGTAGGAAACAGGATGATAGAAAAATATCCTAAGGTTTTCTCAAGAAAATTTACGGAGTTTGTGCATCACATTGTGTTAAAGGATGATGCACATCCAAAAATTCTCAAAGTTAGAAACATTCCTATTTTTTTAAGGGAGGAAGCACAAAATGAGTTTGATAAATTGTTAAAGGCTTACAAAATAAAAGAAATAGAGGCGTCTGAATGGATTTCACCTGTAGTTATTGCCAGATGCAATAATGGCAAAATCAGTTTATGAATTGATCTGTGCTTTCTCAATAATAATTGTGGTTGACAAGTTTCCACTTTCAAAAATCTCTGAAATGTTTGCTTTAGTTAATGATTGAAGAGGCCCAGGGAGAGGGAAGAAGAAGGGAGTAAGCTGGAAACCAAGAGAGGAACAATTGGACAGCGAAATACCCAGCACAGGCCAAATCTAACAGTCAGATCAACCACAGTGATTAACCTAAGTCAAAGAACATTAAAGGCCACTGAACAAAAGGCCCTGGAGAAGGGCCTTGGTTTTGTTCCCACACCAAAACTAGATATCTTTAAATGGAAAATCAGACTTAAGACCTTCTTCCTAGAATATCCTGTTGCCAACACAGGACAAGAGAGAAGTACTGGGCTACGACCTAAATCAAGATTCACCCCTCCTAGTCACCAAATGCCGCCGGAGGTGCTTGGCTTCGAGAAATCAGTGAGTCGAAAAATCGACAACGTACGACAGAATCCCACAGATGTCTTCCAAAATATAAGTACCCAGGAACTAGCAGCCCTACGAGAACTTACTAATGACACCTCGATAACAGTCAAACCAACAAACAAAGGAGGTGCCACGGTGATAATACCAACGGCCATGTACAATGAAGAGTGCTTACGTCTACTAGAGAACACTCTGGATTATAAAAATCTGTCTAGAGACACAACACAGGAGATCAAAGAAGAAATAGCCTTCTTAATAACTAAAGGCTTAGACAATGGATGGCTCACTAAGCATGAGGCAGCCTTCCTTAACCAAGAGAACCCCAAAATACCATATTTCTACATTCTACTGAAAATACATAAAAACAAGCACCCCCCCAGGGAGGCGAATAGTATCCGGGATTGAATCTGTCCTCGAGCCCCTCGCAATTCTGCGACTGGTTTCTGCAACCATATGTAAAACAAATACCAACATACCTAAAGGATACCAAAGATGTACTTAATTTATTAAACAGCCTAGAATTTAACAAAGAAAATGAATATTTGATAACTCTAGACGACGAGTCCCTGTACACGAACATTCCTCAGGAAGCCACCCTTGAAGTCATCTGCAATCTTTTGAATAACAGTGCTTGGGACTATATACCACCCCCAGAGTTTGTTTTAGATCTTGCACATACAGCACACACAAGAAACTTTTTTGAATTCGACAAGAATTTCTATCTCCAGGTACATGGGACCTCGATGGGCAGCACCTTTGCCCTGAGTCTAGCCTGCCTGTATGTAGGCCACTTTGAGAGAGAATTCGTTTTGACTGAAGAAAACCCATACTATGACCAAATCAGGATATGGAAACGTTACATTGATGACATTTTCCTGATCTGGAAAGGCACAAAAGAAGAAGAAACTACTTTTGTGACTTGGCTAAATGCTTTAAATCAGTTTTTGAGATTCACATCAACAAAAGGTGACCCAGAGATTTCCTTCCTTGATCTCCTCATCTCTGAAAAAGACGTCTTCCTAAAGATGGATGTTTTTTACAAACCAACTGATAGGAACAACTTACTACAATTCCAAAGTTTCCATCCGCACTCTCTACAAGAGAACCTACCAGTGGGCCAATTCCTGTTCCTACGGCGTAATTGTACAGAAATGACAGACTACAATAAACACGCCAAGAAACTTACCAATAAGCTATTGGCTAAAGAATATCCCGCCCATCTCATGAGAAGAGCCGAAAAAAGAGCCTCTGTAAGAACCAACAAAAAGGATAGTATAATCTGTGTAACAACCTTCAGTCCTGTACCTAACACAGTGAAAAAGATAATCAAAGAAGATTGGAAAACCCTAACTTCAGGAGGCCCTCCCTTCGAACCCCTTCTCAACGCTTTCAAAAAAGGCAAAAGCATTCACAACATGATTATCCATACTTGACCACTAGACAGGCCCCCTGTTAACAAACAAGGGACCCTATGGCACTTACCACCACCGAAAGGACACTTTTCTGGCGGCAAGTGTAGTGTCTGTCAATTTACAAAGAAGACCCTCAAAGTAGAATTGGTCCTACAGACACCATGGGAATTGAGGAACCTCACCAACTGCAACAGCAAAAATGTCATCTATATGATTAGGTGCCCGTGACGACTCATGTATATTGGCATGACCACCAGGAGAGTGGGTACACGCATCTGCGAACATCGAAGCACTCAGATGCAAATGGGATGCCACCCGCCTAACAGAACATTACATCACCAATAACCACAATCCTGATGACATGGAGTGGTTTGTCATCGATAAACTTAACCATCTGATCATGAACTTGAAGCAAAAATTGCTGTTCTTTGAACAGAGATGGGTGTGGAGCCTACATACAGACACCATGGGTCTGAATGATAACATTCAATGGTCTGCTTTGTGAAACCCCTAGGTTCTCCTTGCCAAAGTCTTCTCCCCCTTCCATTATCTCCCTTTTCTTTCTTTTCTTGCTCTATTACCCACTCTCTCTCTCTTCCCCCTTTCCCTCTCTCCTCCTTCTCCCCCCCGTTTTTCTTCTCTCTCCCCCTCCCACCTTTCCCCCCAACTCCCCCTTTCCCTTTCCCCCTTTTCCGCCCTCTATTCCTTTTTCTCTTGTTTTAGGGTCCGTTCTGTTTCTTCCTTTTCCTTCTGCCCTTAAAATTTCTACGTTCTCTCCTTTTTCCTTTCATTCATTTTTCTTTCTTCTTTCTCGTGCCTTCCTTGTCTGTTTCCTCTTCCTCCCCGCTTCCTTCCCACCTACCTGTCCCACCCTGCAGATAATTTCCTCTTTCTCTTTCTTTTTTCTTTCTTTTTTTCCCCGTCCCACTTTCCCCCCCCTCTCACTGGCTGTCTCCGTTCAACGGAGCTCGAGCGTGTATGCCTGGTCACGTGACTCAGATGCTTCAGAAGTAGGGCGTGTGATCGGCTCGGTGGCTATGGCAACTGCGAGGCAAGCAAGCCTCGGAAGGCAGGTACTACGTTTCCCAGCACTCCGAGGCCCGGTTGGACGCATCTCGTCTTTCAGCCATTTCCGGTCCCTCAGCCATACACGGCAACAGGACGTCCGTCCTGCGGGGCACCTGGAAACAATACTTGTTGTTACGAGCGCGACTAAGTAGCACCAATTAGGTTTATTTGCCTTAAATAACCGGCGCACCCGCACTGCAGCACTTGAGCGGCTGGAACACGGACCGCAGGTGCATCTACCGGTTGAGTCCTTTGGAGTTGTAAGTTCTTTTATTCCCCCAGGGGGGCCCCCTTTGACATTTCCACCCTAGAATGGCTTTTCCTGACCTGAGGTAAGCACCCTAGTATGCTCACTTCATGCGTTTGTTTTCTATTTTAGACTTGTAAAATTTCAGCATAACACAAAGTGAATCAAATCAAATCAAATCATTAGCATTTATAAAGCGCGCTACTCACCCGTGCGGGTCTCAAGGCGCTAGGGACAAAGGGGGTGGTTATCGCTGCTCGAACAGCCAGGTCTTTAGGAGTCTCCGGAAAGCGGAGTGGTCCTGGGTGGTCCTGAGGCTGGTGGGGAGGGAGTTCCAGGTCTTGGCCGCCAGGAAGGAGAAAGATCTCCCACCCGCCGTGGAGCGTCGGATGCGAGGGACGGCGGCGAGTGCTAGGCCAGAGGAGCGGAGGGGGCGGGTGTGGACGTAGAAGTTGAGGCGTCTGTTGAGGTATTCCGGTCCCTTGTCGTGGAGGGCTTTGTGTGCGTGGGTGAGAAGTCGGAAGGTGATCCTTTTGCTGACTGGGAGCCAATGCAGGTGTCTCAGGTGTGCGGAGATGTGGCTGTTGCGGGGTACGTCGAGGATGAGGCGGGCTGTGACCCGGAAAAGTGACCCTTTTCCTCTAATGACGGTGCATACATTTTCTCCCTATTTTACTAACTAATTTGCGAACCTGCAATGGCCTACCCTTAGCTCTTTGCCCTTTTATGTTTTATGTTCAAAAGCTCCATTTACCAACCATCTGGACCCTGCTCCGTCTTTCCCACAGAGTGTGACTATAAGGGGTAACCCCCCTCCGTTAAATTCCAGACCAGAGGCTAACCCCCTTTTTCTCGCAGGGTAAGTCCACACCTATAGGCCCCCTGCCCCTAGGTCCCTCAGTTTCTCCTGCTTGTGTATGTGTCTATTATCCATGGCATGTCTCTGACACCTTTAGTGTGCGGTGGTTTGGATTGAAGTGGCACTATTACCTCACAACTATTTACCTTTTTCTTTTTCCTCTTAGGCCTCCCACAAAAGTATTCAGGTAGGCCCCATAAATATATATTTTTTGAGCACTTACCATATCATTGAGCATGTAATCTTGCTCTCCATGCTGTAGGGATCACCGACCCTGATGAATGCCCAAGACCTTCCAGCTCTTAGAGCGGGCAGAAACATGTTGGTCCCCTATTTTTAGACCCCTTGAGTCATCATTCTCAATGGAGTCTCTACCCTTGTTTTTATTCTTACCTACAGACACCTACATTAAAAAATCCTCAAACAAAACAGGTGATTTGTAAGGTAATTTTATTATTATTCACAAATCTTTATCTGGATCCCTTGTATTATCCAGCTAGATCAAGTCTCAGCACTCCCTCTGCGGTTCTTTTAACAACGAGGTTGAGTCCGCCCAGCTAGTATCATCTTACCTGGGTGGGGCTAGGTGGTCATATGATGAAGCATGACACTATAATGTGTGTGAGACCACCTAGTCCGTATAGGGAACTCCCTCAAAGGTACAGCCACTCTTCACACTCATACCTTTCCTTTAGATTATGCGCCCAACTATCGCTTCCTGAACAGGGCCATAAAAGTCCACTTCTCTCTATCAGCACCCCACACCTTTTGTGTGTTTACACCTTAATGGTTCACATCAATTGATTTATCTGCAGCTTATCATCAAATATCCCTTCATGAAAATAACAGGAACTTTACCACTTTTATTACTCCTATGGTATGCTATCAATACAAAAGAATGCCTTTTGGATTAGCATCTGCTGCAGCATGTTTCAGAGATTAATGCATCATTATTTGGTAAAATGAAAAATGTAAAATGTTTTCAGTACAATATTCTAATTTAGGGCAAGAAACGACAAGAACATGATGCCATTTTAGATAATGTATTGAGAATCTTAAGTGACAGGAATGTAACTGTTGAATTGTCTAAATGCATGTTTGCTGTAATTTCGGTGACAAATCTAGGCCATGTTTTGATTGAGGAAGGTATTTCACCAAAACCTGAATTGATTGAAGCTGTTAGCAATGCCCCTGCACCAATGGACATAGAAGAATTGAGATCTTTCCTAAATGAGGTGGAATTTTGTTCAAAATTTGTCAAGAATTTTTCAGGGATGAAATGGCCGTCAACCCGCCTGCCTCACCCACACCCCACAACATCATATTACGACATTCCTGCCAGTCAGCCCGGCGGGAACAATGCTACATTATTGGTCTCGGCTCCGAGGCCAATACCGTAGCACACCAGCACCCTTGAAATGCGCACTGTTTGCAAAGAAGGTTGTGCTCGTTGCGAGGGTGAAGGGCAGGGGGGACCCTGCACTGCCCATGCCATGGACAGTGCAGGGGCCTCCTGTGGCCTCCGGCACAGCCTTTCCACCAGCCTTTTCATGGAGGCTGAGCTGCCATGAAAAGGCTGACGGAAAAGGGACTTGTGGTCAGCATGGCAGTGCTGAACTCAGCACCGCTGTGGCTGAGCACAAGTCCGATTGCCGTCAGCTTGTCAAGGACCATGTTCCTAGCGGGGACGGCGGTGCCATGGAGGTTGTAATGTGGCAGTTAGACCTCCTGGTGTTCGGCTGTATGACTGCCACTACAAGTCTGGCGGTCCTTGGACTGCCAGACTCGTAATGAGGCCTACGTTTTTCTGCTCTCCAGATAGTCAGAATGAATTTGAGTACATCAGGAATGCTATTGTCCAACCTCAGGCTTTGAAAAATGTTGACTTTGGAGAACCTAATTACAGTGGATGTTAGTAACAAATGTTTAGGGGGACTGCTCACAAGAAGATTCTAAAGGCATAGAAATGACAATAGCTTATGCGTCTAGAGCATTGTCACCATTGAAAGAAAAGTTCTCAGTCATAGAGAAAGATACACTTGATTGTGTATGGGTATTAGAACATTTCAGGTCTTTTTATTTGGGGCAAATCTTACACTGTCAAAACTGATCACAAACTGTTGGTTAAGGTACTAACAATGGATGGAATATTTATGGTTTATACATGGATAGCGGAAATGTCCAAGAGATTGAAAGATGTCATTTATAGATGTATGTACATGGCAAAAGCAACTTTATAGTAGATTTTTTAATCAGATTGCATTGGATATTAAAGAATGTGAAAAACAGGAATTAAATGATTTCCGCATGGCGTTGGTTCACGTTCAAGGTGTAACTGGCATTAAGGAAGAAGAATGGAAATAGACGAGTTCATCAGAGATACCTTATTGAAAAGGTTAACACAATTTGTGGAACAAGGTTAGCCAAAGAAAGCAGCTTTACTTACAGAATCAAGACATTTTTGGGAAGTTAAGGATGAATTAAGTGTGGAAATTAAAATTATGTAAACAGGAGATAGAGTGGTTCAGCCAGATACTTTGAGGTAGACAATTGTAACCTTGAGTTGGGAAGGTACCTGAGGGATTGTCAAAACTATGCAAATTGTTAAAGGATGGCATTGGTGGTCAGGGTTAGGTGTGTTTGTGGAGTGAATGGTTAGAGAATGCATTGCTTGTTCCAACTCTAATAAATCTTTAAGAACTCTTTTACCTGAATGTGTGAACCAATTGTTTCAAACAATCCTTGGGATACGCTGGCTATAGCTATCATGGGTCCTATTGGAGAGAGGTGGAAATATGCTATTGCCTTAAATTATATTTTCTCAAGATGTCCAATTATGAAATTAGTGGTAAGGATTGACACTGAAGGTGTTTAACATTT